>NC_039285.1:20005915-20361748 GCF_003368295.1 Carassius auratus
TTAGAGAGGTCCCTTTGAGCCACTGGATTCAGTGGAGCTCAAGTTCCTGTCTCTTAAGACAACACTCCTGATCGCGCTCACCTCCTTCAAGAGGGTCAGGGACCTCCAAGCATTTTTGGTAAGTTAAGAGTGCCTTGTGTTTGGGCCGGCCTACTCTCACATTGTCCTGAGACCCCAGCCTGGATATGTGTCTCCCTTTCGAGACCAGGTGGTGAACCTGCAAGCACTGCCCCTGGAGGAGGCAGATCCAGCCTTGACATTGCTGTGCTGTGGCTCACTGGATAGTGGATGCCATCGCCTTGGCGTACCATTTCCAAAGCAAAGTCATGCCACCTGGGGGTGAGGGCTCATTCCACACAGTTTGGCCTCCTCCTATGCCTTGGCGTACCATTTTCGAGCATCCTCCAGCACCCTCAGCAGTCAGACTTTGCAGAACAGCCTGTCGCCAGGCCCAGTACCGGTGTTAGCACGCCTGGAGTCCCGGTCAGCCCCTGTACTGGGCAAGGTGTCCATATGGCTTGATTCCCTATGGGGTAATCCCATATGTGTAAGTTTTGAAGCAATCTTTCACTGAAGGTTGGAATCCTTTCCAAAAACTTTTTGTGGTTGGAACAGCAGCATGGCCTTCTCCATCAGTGATGTACTCACCCTTTTGGTCCCCTTGGGTACCAAGGTAATTTAATTTGCGAATGAACTTTTGTGGCACCGCGGCTTGTCACAATTGTAGCACCACAGGGTTGTGAGGGTGTTCATAGGATGCCAAATGTCGTTCGACATAACTCGTAGTGACAGGCAGATAGGCAATATCTTGGTTACATATGTAACCCTCAATCCCTAATGGAGGGAACGGAGATGTTATGTCCCCATGCCACAACCTTGAACCATTCATTATTGCCGGGACACATTCTCGGCTGCTCAGCATGAAATCTGAATGAGTGGATGTACCTGTCACCTATTTATACTCAGGGCACAGGGAGTGGCTCTGTTAGCCAATTTTCATTGGGGTTTTCTCTTAAACTCAGAGATGATTGGCCTCCCAAGTGAGACCCCATATGTTGTTCGACATAATGTCTCTGTTCCCTCCATCAGGGAATGAGGGTTAAGTACATAACCGAGACGTTTTGTTGAAGCACATTGTCTGTAAGGCAGCTCTCAGTGCATGCTTTGAATGAGACTCCCCCAAGGCGGCGGTGTCCACTCAGAAGGCACCAGAGGTGGCGGTGTCTACTTGCAACTCCCCTGAGGTGGTGGTGTCTGCTCTCAGTTCCCCCGATGTGGGGAAGTTCCCCCCATGACAAAAATAAAAATAATTATTTCCGCATAAAAAGTATTCTCATAGATTCATAAAATTAGGGTTGAACCAGTTTTGTCATATGGACTTTTTAAACAATGTCCTTATTATGTCCTTAACATGTCTTATTTTGTGTCCTGAAGATGAATGAAGGTCTTATGGGTTTGGAATGACATGCGGGTGAGTGAATTTTCATTTATGGGTGAATTATTCCTTTAAAAATTAGTTGGTATGGGATTACCATACAAAACATGTTACAATTGTTTTTCTGATAATTTAGATTTCCTTTGTTTATTAGTATTAGTAGTTTTTTGTTAAACATTTAATATTTATATTCAACCAAAGTTAAATTTCAGAATATAAAGTTCTGCCAAATGTGTCACTGTCACGCTGACATGCATTACATTTTTACTTGATTGAATACATCTACGAAAGTTACTCCTTGCAATATTAAGCATTAAATTAATGATTAAACAAATAATAATGATAAATTTAAGACCATAAATCCTGTATAATTTTTGATGTGCAATATACTGTATATGCATTATGTAGAATTGATATGATATCATATGATTTGATTTGCAAAAGTCTAAGATCTCTAAATGATCAACATAATCAAAATTTTGCTTAAACTTGTTGTATACAGTCAGCTACATTTTGTCTTATTGGTACAGCAGATACTTTTCTAGCAAGTAAAAACCCTTTTACTATACTAAACATTTCCACATTCAGGTCGTGGTACACCTATCCCTTTGCTGTGAAATCTTTAATGATTTTTATAAATTAAACATAAAGGCAAATTTTTATATTGTTAGTAATATTTGAAGATGAACACTTACCTGACTGAGTCAAATAACATTTTCTTGATTATCCATACATAATTTCTAATGTTTTTAAAAACATAGATTTTCCTGAGACTAATATTTCATATGTCAGGCATTACACAGTTAATGCATTTTTAATTTTTTAACAGTCGATGTGGACATTTCACAGCCTAAGTGATGTTGATGGAAAAGCAATATTTTATTTTGATTAAAGAGTCATATTTAAAATATGACCAGTAAGAAATTAAGATGATGAATGTAATTCATTGTTATAAAATATATCAGCTCAGTCTTAGTCTCTCCATCCACCAAAGCGACATTAGCCTAAAAATGTCTGAATACCTCTAGTGTACTCTCACTAACATGTGTGCATGTTTTGAACAGGAGGGTAGACTTTACCAGATAATGGAGGATCCATGGTTGTGACTAGCTGTTTTTTCTTTTCTTTTTTCTGTGTGGGAAAATGCAGGGGGGTGGGCTTGCCTTTCTGGAGGAGGAGGAGCAGGAGACGGTGACAGTGTGTGTGTGTGTGTGTGTGTGTGTGTGTGTGTGTTAGAGAGAGAGAGAGAGAGAGAGAGAGAGAGAGAGAGCAAGCATCCACACGCAAGCTAGTTGGCATGGACGAACGGCAGGCAAATGGAAAATAAAAATTCTAAATTTTCTGCTTTCTTCCAGTCCACAATCAGGTAAGGAAAAGAAAATGACGAAGGAAAAAATGGTGATAAATAGAAAGGGGTCCAATGGTTGTTTGCAGACTGATTAATGTGTGTAATCTTAACAGAGAGGAGGATAGATACACGCTTTGTGTGCTTGTGTAAAGGTCAGTTCACATACATGATGCAGGACATGGTGAAATTCCTATAGATTACCACATAACATAGCATGAATAGATATATTTATGGTCATCTGCACATATCTGAAAGATGCGAAAGATTCAGCATGCAGGTCTTCACTGCATATCACATGCATGCTTAATTGCTAGCAAGCTTGTGAGTCTTTAATAACAGCTCAGATTGTATTTGTGTGTAATAAAGTGCATGCATGTTTATGGCTGCTTCCAGGTGTTTTCTGTGGCTTTGCTGCTCCTGACGGTACCATGGTAACAGCTCAAAGTGCTGTCAGATCTCTCCTCCAGCTAGTGTGCTGTGCTGTCCTCTGCTCCTCTATAGGTGAGTACCTCTGACCTTGGCTCAATGCCTAATCTAACATATGTGCCTGAAATCTTACAAAACCTGTTAAGGACATGCACATGTCATAATTCAATGTAAAATTAAAAGAAAGTAATTATAATTTATATACATAGATAATTTCTATAATTATTTTAGGACCTTTTAAAAATACCTGTAATAAAAAAAGGTTTAAAAAGTGCTGAATTTGGAAAGTCAATGATCACTAAAATTGTTTTGTTACCGCCATTCTTCAAAATATACATACAGTATTTTTTTTGCCAAATTTTAGACAATCAGCAGGTTGCACCATTATTCATTAAAAAACATACTTCCTTTATTATGCCACTTATTACATGGCTACTCACCAAGTAAATAAATATGTGGATGTGAAATTATACAGTACTTTCCTAAAAAGAAAGAAAGAAAGAAAGAATGAAAGAAAGAAAATATTCTAATACAATGTAGTAGACACTGCTACTATATTACACAAAAATTAAAAGTAAAACAAGGGAGTTCTTGCAACTGATGAATCCAAATCAAGTATTCCATAGTGCCATGTAATAATATAATATAATATAATATAATATAATATAATATAATTAGTGATGTGAATAGTTAAAAATATAATGAATTAATCATATTTTTTTGATTATTAATCGCGATTAAATGTGATTGATTCCACTAAACATTACAATTTTTGAAAATACTTTTACATTGCAATAATTCACATTGCACACAAAAACTTCTAATTAAAGGGGGGGTGAAATGCTATTTCATGCATACTGAGTTTTTTACACTGTTAAATAGTTGGATTTCCATGCTAAACATGGACAAAGTTTCAAAAATTAAGTTGTACGTTTGAAGGAGTATTTCTGTTCCAAAAATACTTCTTCCGGTTTGTCACAAGTTTCGGAAAGTTTTTTTCGAGTATGGCTCTGTGTGACGTTAGATGGAGCGGAATTTCCTTACATGGGTCCTGAGGGCACGTCTGCCGGAAGAGCGCACGCTCCCGTATAGCACAGCACTGAGAGCACAACAGACTTCACTGATCAGAGCGAGAGCGTCGCGAAATGTCACAAAAGGAGTGTGTTTTTGGTTGCCAGGGCAAGACAACCCTGCACAGATTACCAAAAGAGAAACAGCATTAAGGGACCAGTGGATGGAGTTTATTTTTACAGAGCATTAACGGAGCTGTGCAAGTGTTTGTGTTTGTTCCCTGCATTTCGAAGATGCTTATTTTACAAAGGTCCGGACTTGCACATCGTTTATTTCTTAAGGACAATGCAGTCCCAACGAAAAAGGGTCACGATCGTGTGTTGGAACCGCATGCGGTGAGTAAAACTGCTTCAAATATCTCTGTGTTATTAACTTAGCTATCAGCGTGTAAGCACATCAAGTAAACAACATGCGATGTTGTCATCAATCTGCACGAGTAAAACTGTTTCAAATATCTCTGTGTTGTTAACTTAGCTATCGGCGCGTAAGAACATCAAGTAAACAACATGCGATGTTGTCATCAAACTGCACTTTCCACATGTACAGCTTAAAAAAAGAAAAGTGGAACTTAGTCATTTTCCAAAACCGCTAAGCAAATATATACAGTTTCAGTACATACCACATAGAGACGTTGTTGCTGATGCTGCTCTTGTCAAATTTCAGCCTCTGGATCTGCTTCTGGATCATAAATATACGCTGAATCTGACTGTTAGCCATGGATTGTTTTGGTTGGTTTTGTCCTCACGGTGTCACAGCTTCCAAACTCTCTACGCTAAAGCCTACTGGCGCTCGTGATTCTTTAGCTCCGCCCACACGTCATGCCTCCAGCCGGTCGTGTTTTTCCGGGAAAAATCGGTACAGACTATCTTTCTCTTATGAATATAATAAAACTAAAGACTTTTTGGAGTTATGAAGGAGGCAGTACTACTCTATAGGTACTCAAGATTAACAGGATATTGAGTGAAAACGAGCATTTCACCCCCCCTTTAATGAATTAATAAATACTTAAAGCTACAAAGTAAATGATTTGATTGATCACGATGTGGATCTGACACACATCTTTAAGGCTATGTTCACAAACAGCCAGAGCTTTCCCTATCTGATCTTTTTTTACCCCTAATCTCAAGAAATATCTACGGTGCCTGGGAGAAGACATGGTCGGTTCACTTAGTTTTGTTGTGGCCACGACATAACTTGTGGGAACATCATATTAATTCGTGGGAACGTTATTATGTACTGGCCACGAGATCATTTTGTCAGGGTATCGACATCCATTTCTCGTGGCCACGACTTCTTATTTTGAAGGAACAACATGTATACAAGAATTTATGACGTGCCAGTGGCGGCGCTAGGGAGGTGCTTGATGGAGTCACATCAGAAATTGCTTAACCCTGGCACAAAATGTAGTTTAATTTGTCAATGAAAACACAACATGCTTATTTATCATTTATCTGACAATTATGCCAATAAAGTTTGAGGTGATGTGATGATAAATGAGCGCGTTGTGTTTTAATTTACAAATGAAACTACGTGAATGATTAATTTCTCAACAAAGCTCTGTTGTATTTATAATTATGGTCTATTAATAAGCTGAAATAAAAATGAAATATATGTTAAATTTAAAATGCAAAAATTGCAGTCAGCATAAACAAAGCTTGATTTGAATGTCGAGAATTGTACTGTAGACTATTATTTACAAAAGTATCCAGAACATTAAGTAAAGAGACCGAAATGAAGCAAAAAAAAAAGAAAAAAGAAAAAAAAAGAACATAAACTAATATAAAAACAATAGAAATAATCTATTAATAATAAGAATGATAATATACAAATATTACAGGGAAAAGACAATCAGTTAATTCAAAATAAAATATTAATGAATACATCTCTGATAATCCCAGGTTGCTATGGTCACGCAGGTTTGTTTATGTTTTAAACTCATAGCCACGAGAAAAACATGTTGTTTCTTCAACATAAGAAGTCATGGCCATGAGAAATGCATGTCGTTCCCTCAACATAGCATCTCAAGGCCACGACATATGGATGTTGTTACCTCGACAAAATGACCACGTGACCACGTGACCATGTTAACTCATGCCAAAAATTATGTTCCCACGAGTTGATATGACATTCCTACAAATAAATCTCATGGCCACGACATATTATCACATTCCCACGAGTTATGTTGTGGTCAAAACTAAATGAACTGACCATGTCCTCTCCCATGCACCATATATCTACGTCCACACGAAACCAACACAAAGTGATGTAGTATACATGCCAGACCAGTATGTGGCGTTATAATTCTGCCACACAGATACACAAAAAATGGAGAAGAAGGCTTGGACTTTATATACAAATGAGCATGAAACAATACATTTATTAATCTGTGTTAATGTTAGTTGATAAAAAGACAATTGTTCAGTGTTTGTTCATGTTTTTGTTGCTGTTATGTGACATAGTGGTGTCTGACAAGGGGCAAGACATGGGCTGATGATCATTTCAGAAAATATACAGATTCGCTGTCCACATGAAAATGCAAGGGTGGTGTTTTCAGATTTATCCACTCAGGGACCCAGTTTCAAAAGAATATCAGTTTCACTAACCCAAATGTCGGATCCGGATGCCTGGAAGCTGACATGGCCGGCTCACTCAGTTTTGTCATGGCCATGACATAATAACTTGTGGGAACGAGATAATAATGTGGGAAGTCAATAATGTGGGAAGTCGTGGTCTAGTGGTTAGAGAGTCTTACTCCTAACTAGGGGTGTCACGATTCTCCAAATCCTCGATTCGATTGCATTTTCGATTCTAAGGTCACGGTTCGATTCGATTCTCGATTTTTACATTGAGACAGTCATGAAGCTCTGTGTTGCTCTGGATGTCCAGCAATCTGTAGTCAAGGCAACTAAATGTGCGCTGCTCAGACCTTCAATAACTTTCTCTTTTACATTATTGTACATGGAGGGAATCACCGTAGCTGTGAGATGCGTTCTACTTGGGATTTCGTAGTGTGGCTCTAGCACGCTAATTAAATGCCTAAAACCGGTGTTTTCCACCACCGAATAAGGTTGCATGTCCGGCTATGAATACTCCTACCGCACGCGTAATTGCATTTACACGAGTTGAGTTGCTTGGAAGTTTAATTCCAAATGAAGACGGAAGAGTAGTTTGTGTAGTTGTTGGTTTAACAGATAAATCTATGTTTTTGTGGTGCATGCGGAGATGCCCTGCCATGTTAGTCGTGCTGCCAGTGAGAAAATATGGTACACGCAAATAGCACAGCTTGCAAACTGTTGTTTTTTTTTTGTCGACAACGTAAACGTTGTCAACATAACTCACTGGAAATCCAAAATACTTACACACCAGCGATTTCAGTGAAAGAGGAGGGGATTTGAGTTCTGTCGATGGGTCTCCTGCATCTGCAGTTGCCATGCTATCTTTTGAGTGGCTGTTAGAGGAGGTTGACTCGCAGCACTTCAACACGTGTTTTTTTCCGCTTGGCAAGTAACCAGACACAACATGGGGGAGTGGCAGCATCGACGATTCCATTTTTTAATTCGAAGTTTGAGACTGTGACTTAATTTCGATCGATTTCGATTTAAAATTGAAATCGTGACACCCCTACTCCTAACCCTAGGGTTGTCGTTTCGAGTCTTGGGCTGGCAATACCATGACTGAAGTGCCCTTAAGCAAGGCTCCAAACCCCAACTGCTCCCTGGTATTGCAGCATAAATGCTGCCCACTGCTCTGGGTGTATGTTCACGGTGTCTGTGTTCACTGCTGTGTGAGTGCATTTTGGATGAGTTAAATGCAGAGCATTGATTGATCATCTCAAGGAAGACCGCCTGACCAAGATGGTCAGTATGCAACAGCAAGGCGCCTGGACTAGGTGGGAAAATGCAGAGGAGTGCAAGATTACCTGGGCAGAATTGTGGAGCTCTGAACCACTGCGCATCAAGTTCCTCATCGGTTCGGTGTACGTTCTTCTACCTAGCCCATCCAACCTGCACCACTGGGGCTTTGTAGACTCACCAGCATGCCAGCTGTGCCAGAGAAGTGGCACACTGGAGCATATCCTGAGCTGCTGTCCAAAGGCATTGGGGAATGGGCGGTATCGCTGGCGACATGACCAAGTCCTCAGGGCTTTGGCATATACAATTACTACAGCAATCCAAAGCAGTAAGTGTCAGCATCCTTCCAAGCAAACCATCTCATTTGTCAGAGCTGGGGAGAAGGCATATCAGCAGCCACGTTCCACAGTGGGGCTCCTCGCAAATGCAAGAGACCTGCATCTTGAAGTGGACCTGGGAAAGCAGCACAAGTTCCTGAATCACATCACGGTCACCTCACTCCACCCAGACATGGTAAAAATATCGTCGACTAAGCAGTTGGTTATTGTGGAGCTAACAGTACCCTGGGATGACGGACTGGAGGAGGCAAATGAGCGCAAGAGAGCCAAGTACACGGAGCTGGTGGGAGACTGCAGGAGTGACGGCTCGAAGGCATGGAGTGTGCCAGTGGTGGTCAGATGCCGGAGCTTCGCTGGACAATCTTTGCTCCGAACACTCAAAATCCTTGGAGATGAAGGACAACTGTGCAGGCGAGACATAAAGAACATCTCTGAGGCTGCTGAAAAAGCCTCACGATGGCTGTGGATCCAGAGGGGAGATCAATGGAGTAGCATGCCACTTGAACACAGGCCGGGGACTGATCAACCATTGCAGGGTTGCCCAGGAGAGGGTGTCTGTTGATTATAGACCTGAAACACCTGTTGACCCCGGGTTCATCACTGATGATGTGTCCAAGTAGCACCTAAAGGTGTATGTTAGAACTGTACTGATTATGGTTGTCTATGAAATGACCAGTCAAAAAAACATCAAGATTTATTAGCAAAGAGACAGAGCTTTGGGACGTAGATAAAATTGCAAAATCCAATCAATATCTAAACACGGTGCTGAAAAATAGTCACAGAATGCAATCAATATATGCTATTTGGGTCATTCAATACTTATAGGATAATTGAAGTACCAGTGGCTAACAATGTGAATTTAGACAGAAATTAGAAAAATTACATTTTTTTTTTTATGGCTTCTGGGTCAAATCATCAGTCTCAGTGAGGCTAGGTGACTTATTTTGTCTAATATTACATCCAGCTTCAGATGTCCAAAAAATGGAATTATACAGTAGAATATTTTTAGATGCGGTTTAGAGACAAAACAGGTTTGCTTGAGTTGTAAAAATGCATACAGTATATACACACATATTTATTCAATTCACATATTTTTACAAAATATTTGAAAAAATAAATCAATAAAGAAATGTAGGTCTGCAGTGTGCATGCATATAGAATATAATTTTTTTTAGCAATGTTCTTACATCAGTCTCTTTTGAAATCAGTTGTGCTTCTATCAATTATAGATTTAACTGCATATATAAAGCATTCTAAATCAGTCGCCTCTTCATTAAATGCAAAAGCATATGTAGGTAGCAGACAGCGAACTGGGTTTGGGAACAGAGCTATAGTGTATGACATTTCAAATTAAAGAAAATCCCTCCCACCAGTGATGGTAACACTACCCAGATGACTTTTAATCCAATTTAAAACTCAGAGATTCATAAATCTCCATTCATAACTCTGCCTGCCCCCACAGAAATGAACATGTGTTCAGCTAATCATGTTGTGTTTCCCTTAGTGACTGTAGAGACTCAGAGAGGAAAATGTGATCACACATGATGTTAGCATGATAGCAACAGCTGATGGAGATCCAAACGAGCTTTATTAGAGTTGATCGAGTTTATGCTGCACATTACAAACAGAAGTAATTTTTTTATGGCAGCTTTGAAAGGCTCAAACTCTGATATTCAGTGATATTCCATCATTCCAGTAAGAATTAATTATGTTGTTTTGAATTTTGTCAATGGCAAAATAAAATCTAGTTATCAGTATAAATATATAGCACTTTATACAATACAGATTGTTTAAAGACATCTTTAGAGTAATAAACAAGAAATTAACAGAAGCCATAATGCAAACTTCTTCAAACTGTCAGATAAATTCAATTTCTGCTGTAAAACAGTTCTAAATAGCCAATGGTTCATGACAGTTCCATTAAATAACTGTGTGAAGTTAATCAATTATGAAACAATTGAAATTCAGCTATAAGAAGCTCTATAGAATGCAATAGTGTTGTTACTGAGGTCAAGTCAGTTCATTGTTGATTCAGTTCAGTTCAATAACAGTGTTGATGCTGCAAAATTCAATAATCATTAAACAAATTAGATTCAGAAGCAGATTTATCAAACTCAGTTCAAGTTTTGTTATCCACTAATACTGTCAGTGCAATCAAATCGATAATCTTATATATTATGTGCCAGATTTACCAGACAACAAGGCAAATTTGAATGAGACTCTATATCCATAAAAGCTCTGATGGGAGTGTAAATTTCTGACAATTTCTGACAAACTGACAAATTAAAGAACACAGATGCAGCCAACTCATTTCCACAGTACCAATGAAATTTACCAAGAGCAGCAGAAATGAACTACCGTCAGCTGGAGTTCCCATGAAGGACTATTGCATTTGGGGTCTGAACTGAACATTTCCCATAATCCCGTGCCTAAGGCCAATCAACGCCAGGTGTTCCCCATTACCAGTCCCCTATATATACTATGTTTGGACTCTCAGTTATTGCGAAGTCTTGTTTAGTCTAGTCTCACTCTTCTCAGTGGTTTCCTTGTGTTTGTTCCTACCGTGTCTTATCTTGGATTGTTTTGTGCCCATTGTGCAGCTGTGGCCTAATGGTTAGAGAGCCTGCCTAGTTACCAGAAGGTTGCCGGTTTGAGTCTCTGTGTTGGCAGGAGTTGTAGGTGGGAGGGGGTGAATGAACAGAGCTCTCTTCCCCCCTCAATACCCATGGCTGAAGTGCAGTATGAAGTCAAGTGTGGGTTACCATACTTGGCAAATGTCACAACTTTCTCTTTTTTCACTTTCACTTATACCGCCTGTGAATCTCTGCCGTCTGGTTTGACCTCTGCCTGGTATTGTTTCTGATTTTGGATATCCTTTGACATACTTGATGCTGTTATCTGATTACTTCCGGCCATTCTCTAAATAAATATACTGCAAATGGATCCTAACGTCTGTGACTCTGCATCACAAAAGACTTTGCCTGACAGGGATTCAGCAGCCCGGTATACTCTTGTTACAGAGATATCTGTTCCCACTTCTATGTCAGCGTCCAGCTCAACAATGGACCCAGTAGACCAGCTATTACATCTTCGTCAAGGAGGCCTATCTATTGAGGAGTATGTTCATCAGTTCTGTGAGTTGTCATATAAAGTGATCACTTTATGAAGTTTTGTTTTCAGGAGTTGTACAGTTTTGGACTCTGTGAACCAAATAAATCAGTGTTACCTAGAGGGGGTTGATTCTCTGCCGCCTGCTCCGACCTCTGCCTAGTATTGTTTCTGATTTTTGATATCGTTTGACATACTTGACATCGCTATCTGATTACTGCCTGACCATTCTCTAAATAAATATACTGCAAATGGATCTGAACGTCTCTGACTCTGCATCACACTATCGTTGGCATGTCAAGTGCAAAATATTTAAAAACATGCTTTTTGGGCATTAAATAATAGCATAAATACCAGTACCATACCATTTGTCTTAGTAAATAATGTTGCATGGTTTATTTAAATATTTTCCCATACATTTTGCATCTGAAAAGGAACTTCCTACAAATGCATGTGCAATACAGTCAGCCATTAGTGCCAGAAGAGGGTTTGAATTGATGCAAACTGTTATTAAATCTGGCCCTAAGTGTATTTTAAACTATAACTAAGCAAGTCAAAGGCAACAGCGGCAAGCAGCCCAAACTCTATCAGGTAAAACATAAATGCCATATGAAACCTATATGTTAAAGCCAGAGACATTAAACCAAAGTCCTGACTCTCTGTGGTCATTAAAAGTCCCAGAATATATTTTGAATATGTTTCATCCTGGCCAAAGCGCTTTAAGTGTTTAGAAAAGCATTATATTAATGTAATGAATTATTATTACTATATTATTATTATTATTATTATTATTATTATGTCTTGGGTGAGTTGTTCAATGTGAGATCAACATGATCATTGGAAAAGTGTCAATGAAATCATCACACCTTCTATAAACCTGTGTGGTTCTTATGTCTTTGGCTCTTGGTTGAAATTACTGTTGTTTAATGTCCCAGTCCATCGTGATTGAATTTAAGAGATTAATGTGAAGTTGTTGTTTTATTTAAGGGCCTCCTGTACTGTCTTCTTATGCCAAGGCAGAAGACAAGCTGTTTAAGCATCTCTTCAGCAACTACCAGAAATGGGTGAGACCAGTGGAGGAACTAAATGGAACGGTGCAGGTGAAATTTGGCTTGGCTATCTCCCAGCTCGTGGATGTGGTGAGAACTAGGGATGCTGAAATGGCATTCTCCTTATCCAGGCAAAATCTTGTCTTACAGTAAACATCACAATTAAGTAATAAACACTAGGAAAATCTCTATCATCAGTAGACTGGGAATTTCACATTTATTGTTAACCATTGTGTTCTATTTGGGGTCAGAGAGGTTAGGGTAAGGTTAGAAATAATGGGATAAATCATCAGTAATATTGATGTATTTGGGACACCAAACATTAAGAACATATAAAATCAATTTTAACAGAACATGAATGTTAATAGAATAACATTATACATAATATTGGCTATAATATTGGATAATTATTATTATTTATTTTTTTTCAGAATGAGAAGAACCAACTGATGACGACCAATGTTTGGATGAAGCAGGTAAACAGGACTAATCCATTAAAAGCTTTATCTGATTAATATGAAATATATATTTTTTTAATACCTTTATTCATGTTCTGTTCTGGTAGTCATTGGTCATTGGTACACAACCAACATGTATTGCTTTCTTTACTTTTTTAATTGCGTGAGGATCAGCTATGCCCATAAATCCATGTCTCTCTGCTGTCAGGAGTGGACAGACATGAAGCTCCGATGGAATCCGGATCATTATCTGGGCATCACCTCCATCAGAGTTCCCTCAGACTCCATCTGGCTTCCTGACATTGTGCTCTATGACAAGTATGTAGTGCCACTCAGTGGCAACCTAATGAGTAAGAAAGGACTGAACATGACGTTTAACATTTCTGTCAGAACAATTAATAACAAGGATGCTTCTAATATATTTTTATGGATATTAAGAGTGGCATTATGTGTACATATACTGCATCACATGACTTACTTATTTCATACAGAATTCCCATGCATAACTTGTGAGTAACTATGATTGTCAAATCCCTTTTTTTAATCAAAGGTACTATTAAAATCTTGAAAAATATGCAATTTGAAGCCTTAACAGTCTGTATCTCAGCTTGATGAGTGATTCTCACCTGTAGTGCAGATGGTCATTTCGAGGCCACAGTGACAAAAGCAGTTGTGAGATATGACGGCACTATCTCCTGGACCCCTCCTGCCAACTATAAATCTGCCTGCACCATTGATGTGACGTTCTTCCCCTTTGACCTTCAGAACTGCTCCATGAAATTTGGCTCCTGGACCTACGATGGTTCCCAGGTATGCTGTAAAGTTTGTAACTGTTATTAAAGGCATGAAAAAACAATGTTTACATCTAGAAAGGAAAATATATACCTAAAAATTAACCAAAATTTTACCTTTAATAAAAATGTATCATCAGTTCATAGTGACCACTTTAATCAAGCACAAGAAAAGTAACTAAAATGACTCATACTGTATATTCTAAGTCATCTGAAGCAATAGTTTTTTTTTTTTGTGTTTATATGAAAATTTATGCAACAACTACATAATGTTCCTTTTCTTAAGGTGGACATTCTCCTTGAGGATGTACATGTGGACAAACGTGACTATTTTGACAATGGTGAATGGGAGATTGTGACGGCCACGGGTAGCCGGGGTTTGAGGAGTGATGGGACCTTTTTCTATCCATCCATCACTTACTCCTTTATTATCAGACGTCTTCCTCTTTTCTACACACTCTTCCTCATCATCCCCTGTATTGGGCTATCTTTCCTGACCGTGCTGGTGTTTTATCTCCCATCTAATGGAGGGGAGAAAATCTCCCTCTGCACGTCTGTCCTAGTCTCTCTTACTGTCTTCCTTCTGGTGATAGAGGAGATCATCCCTTCCTCCTCAAAGGTAGTACTCTTTTTAAGAATTTAAAGCTATATTATGTTTTATTACATTGCGATTAGTACTGTAAGTCAGTGTGCCACACTTTTTTGTTTAATTTTACATTATTGTCAGCAATAAAATTGCAATATTGTTCAGCTATTTGTTTTTTGTGTGATAAAGTTTCAGCACCATGCAGTAAGTTCATTCATTTAGGCATTGAAGTGCTTTTCTGTATTTGCTTTAGGGGCTCTTATGTCATTCTGGAGTTGTGGTGGAAGAGTCTGTCATTCATTTCTAGATGTCAAAAAGTTTTAGATTAAACCATACAGTATATGCAACACATGCAACAGTGAATGATATACAGTACATGATATAGTATATCTATATCTATTTGATAATCCATAGTTTCAGTTACTCTGAAAAAAAAAACAAAAAAACAAGGATGCCACTGGGAGTGTAAAGTGGAGCAGAGAAATTTGAGAGGAAAATAAATTATAAAAAAAAAAAAAAAAATGTTTTGGGGCTGGCAAATTTGCCATATTATCTAAAAATGATAATTACTCACCAAAATAAATAATAATTTACTCTGATGTTGTTCCAAACCCATTAAACTTTGGTTAATCTTCAAAACACAAAATAAGATAATTTAATGAAACAACTTTATAGCTTTCTTTTTTTGCGATCTTCTAAGTTCTGGTTACCTGGACTTTCAGTGGCGATACAGAAACGTCTAAGCTTTCATTAAAAAAAAGTTTGTTTTTTTATTGTTTTTTAAAAAATTTTTATAGACCTATAGTTTTGTAACGGCAAGGTGACAGTATTTGTAAAAAAAAAAAAATCACTATCCCTTTAATGTATTAAAATAACATACATCAATTCTTATATTATTACGGTTTGAAAAAAAAAAAAAATTAAACACATGTTGAAATTATTTCCACTGAGGATTATTTTCATGCTTTCATTCTCATTTTCAAATGACTTAATGTTTTTTACTCTGCTCTTATGTTTTCTGTCCCAGGTGATTCCTCTCATTGGAGAATATCTGGTCTTCACTATGATCTTCGTGACGCTTTCCATTGTCATCACTGTCTTTGCCATTAACATCCATCATCGCTCCTCATCTACTCATCACAACATGGCTCCCTGGGTCCGCCGTATCTTTCTGCACCACCTACCAAAACTGCTTTGCATGCGCAGCCATGTGGACCGCTATGCAACCACCGCTGCAAGGGGTGGAAGAGAAGGGCTGGTCTATGGGAAGAGTTCGGAGCAGGATACCACTCCTCTGCTCAATGCAGAACATAGTCTGAAGGCAGCCTTAGACTCTATAAGCTACATCACGCTTCATGTTGTGAAGGAGAATGAAGTCAGAGAGGTAAGTATCTCACTTTAGACTTTCAGACTTAATAAGACTTGAGTTCTAATAAATTCTTATGTAATGCCTTCTTTTAGGTTGTTCAGGACTGGAAGTTTGTGGCCCAGGTTCTGGACCGGGTTTTCCTGTGGTTGTTTCTCTTAGTATCACTGCTCGGCTCTGCTCTGCTTTTCATTCCTGTCATCTATAAATGGGCCAACATCATTGTTCCCAGCTATGCTGGAAGTACCATCTAAAACAAATGAATGTATAACATTGAGAAATCTTTAGCTTGGATAAGGTTTTCGCGTCACTATTATATTAAACATCTATGCAACTTGTAGCAATTGAGCGCTGTCATTTATGCTTTTAACATGCTGCATCACATTAATCGTTGTATGCTGATTTCATTACAATAACATTTACAATAAAAATACTGTTTTAAAGTGTTTGTGCTTTGTGAATATGTATATGGTAATGCACTCCTAAAGGTGATATGTATCCTAGATTACTCATCTTGCACCCAAGGTCATATAAAAATGTTTTGTCCAATCAAATGCTCTCTAGAACGGAAATGCCCCTTTTTCCTCATACCAGCTGCAACCTACTAGCACTAACAAGCTAATTATAGTGTTTTGAAGTCCATGGGTTTTCCTGTGGAATTGGGCTACTTTTATACTGCTGCCATGGGCTGTTTTTTCCGTCTGCTGATTGAAACGAACACCCTTCACAACCACTGCCCCTGGAACACATCGGTGGGACAGTTGATACCTGGAACACGATTTTGAAGTGAAAGATAATTTTGTTCCTTCATTGGACAAGTAATCCACATGACTCCAGTCCATCAATTGAAGTCTAATGAAGTGAAAAGCTCATTTGTGTTAATAAACATTTTTATCATCAATACACTTTTAATTTCAAACCATTGGTGCAAGTCCTATCTACTTATCTACATATACAATATTGCTCTTTCCTGTGAAAAAGCTGCCTAGGTTATCAGGAGATAAATATGCACAGATGAAGATAAATGTTATACACTGTTTACAATCAAAAATCATCATTACAGTTTCATGCGTATTTCACCAAATCTGATTATGTAGGTGGACAAACTCATCTACATCTTGGATGGATGGCCTGAGAGTGAATAAAAATTTTAGCAAATCAGTTTTGGGTGAACTATTATTTTAAAGAACACCAGTAATTCTGAGTTTGGCACACAGTTTGATAGATCAAGTGGAGGATGAGAGAGGACCAGGCCTGGATTTATAGTTTTGTTTGGTTTTTGTTTGTGTGCGGCAGTCGTCCGCAAGGGGCTGCCACGCTGTTTTTTCTTTATTGTCCGCCGGTTCCTGCCTCTTCTTCCACGAACATTGTTACAATCACTATAAGCTAGTCTGTCATTTCAATTTCATTCAATGTCTACTGAGTATATAGCAGTAATAGCAGTATATCAGTACACATAATAGTTGTCATTAAAGTCCACTGGTTTACCATTATACAAAGTTCTTAAACCCCACTTGTTCCACTGTATGCAACACAAAATGGCATAGTTATATAACTTGAAACGCATCAGTAATTATGCAGAGTAGACATATTTAGTAGTTTTTTTTTTTTCTCAGCTCCTGACTTTAATAATTCATTTATTTAAACCTGTGACATTGCATTGTGGTTCAAGGGTTAACTCTCTGTTATTCAACATCCAGTCCCTCTCTCTGAAGACATTCACTAGAGTCTTTGTGACACTTGTTCTCACTAGCAAATTCACTCACTGGCTCATCTAAGGGTAAGAGCTTTTTTAAATGAAAATAATGTGTATTTAGAAAGTTATTTATTTCTCAGATATCTGTTGATGCATTACCACTATTTAAATAGGTGCTTAAACTTTTTATACCTTTCACAACTTTATTCTTCCCTCCTATTTATGACAATTTTATTTCGTATTTTAAGTAACTGCTTGTAAAACGTACATGCAATTCAAATATTGGAACATGTTATGTAATTTTAGTGACCACAGAAATGCTCTTGTTTAGGTACAGAAAACAACATTTTCTTCATCTATATATTGTGAAACATTATATCAGTATTTTACTTCTATTTTTGTCTTGAACTGTAAAAAACATAACAATATATCTTATATGTAGAAGTAAAAATGTTAAAAGAAAAAAAGAAAAACAGCTTTAGTTTTCTGCTATACACAGCAGATTTTTTTAAAACGGAGTTAACACTAGAAAAGGGTAAATTCTGTTGAAGCCGAGAATCCACCTTCACCAGACAGAACACAGAACACAATAAGCTTGTTTGAGATGACAAACACCCCGTCTTGAATGCATTTGAGAGTAGAGTGCTGCAGCCAGAGAAAGAACCGGTTAAGAGCTGTCAAGAGCTGATAATTCTCACTATACTTAGTAGACATGCAATCTACATGAACAAATACAAAATGCATTATTATTAAAACATCACATTTACATAATTTGTTGCTAATTAAGCGGATGCATCCAAAATGTATTCAAGTTGATATAGATAATAGAATAACATTACACAAGTGAGCCTGTCCCAATACCCACACATGTGGTATTGGCCACTTGAGATGCACAAAATAAGTGTACAAAACTATCCCAGGTCTTAAAAAGGCCCTTGAAATTTTTACAAATCTATGTTGTATGATCCATCATATAATCAAAGGTTCCACACACTTGCAGTCTTCTTGCTCACTTGGAACACTTGGGCCCTAGACAGAAAATACTCCATGGTAGTAGAGAAGTGGTCAATTTGCAAAGAGCACAAGCATGGGCACTGAGACAGGCCCATTCTCAAAGACATTGCTAATAGAGACACAAGTGGCAGGATACACAAATAACCAACACACTCCTATCTCTACAACTGGTCATGCCCCAAACCAACCCTGACCCTGTTTTAGGATCAAACAGAGCAATATATATAGAGACACAGTATTTATACTTTCAACAAAATTCACCAACAAATGGTGTTACACTAAGATTTGTCACTTTGGTTTGAATAGTATTTTTTTTTAAGATGGGCTCAGAAATTAATATTTTAGCTTAAAAACTGTGTTTGCATTGTTTCTTGAAGGAATCTAATGGATCTAAGAGGGTACTTCAACAGGATCGGGTTTACTGGTCCATATGACAAACCTGACCTGGACACTTTACGCACCGTCCATAAGCTGCATGTTATGACCATTCCATTTGAGAACCTCAGCATCCACTGCGGGGAGAAAAACACAACGGACCTGAACATCATCTATGATAAATTAGTCAAGAGCAATCGGGGAGGCTGGTGTTGTGAAAACAACCTCTTGTTCTCATGGGTCCTAAAGGAGATGGGTTACAAATACACCACACTAGGCTCCAAGGTGTTTAATAAATTCCAAAATGATTTCTACCCTGTGGACTCTCATCTGATCAATATGGTGGAGATCGATGGGAAGCCTTACATTACCGATGTGAGCTACGGAGTGTCATGCCAACTCTGGTATCCCTTAGAGATGATCTCGGGTAAAGATCAGCCGCAGCCTCCAGGCGTGTTCCGCCTGCTAAATGAGGGAATGACGTGGGTTCTGGAGAAGACTTCAAGAAAGCAAGTGGTCAAAGATAAGGCTAATGCTAATTCTAGCCTCATTGACAAGCGCCTGGTGAAGAAAATGTATTGCTTCCCATTAACACCCCGTAATAAAGAGCATTTTGTGGAGACCCTGGATTGCTTGCAGACCAGTCCTGATTCTCGGTTTGTGCTGAAGTCCATTTGCTCCCTTCAGACCCCCAACGGCTTCAGAGCTCTGATTGGCTGGACTTACAGCGAGATCATATACAACCCAGAGGAGGACTCTGACATGGTGGACATGAAAGAAATCCCTGATTGTGAAATAGAGGCTGTGCTGAAGGAAAAGTTTAATGTGGTGTTAGTCAATAAGTTCACACCGAAAAACAAAAAAGCTAATTATTGCATGTAATACAGTATAATACAGAGAAAACACATACTTCCTTAAATGGCTTTTCTTTTTCTTTTTTTTTGGAAGCGACTAGTCTAGCCAATAAAATGGTTTCTGTTAAAACCCTGAAGCATTTTCTGTGTGTCTCAATGCTTTTTTATGATTTCAGAAAAGATGATTTAAAATAGATACAGAATATATGCACTTCTAAAGATTGTTTAAAGATTATTGACTCTTTATTTCTTAGTGATTGATAGAAACATGTATGCTCCAAAACACTGTATACATGTCCATTAAATAAACACAGCTCCATATTTTGTGCCAACAACGTATTTAAAATTATTATATAGCATCACAATTTAGATGTTATTTGGAAACATTAATAAATAAATGAATACATTTCATGAAAAATTGTACATTTAATTGTTGTTGTTTTACTTTAATAAGCAATTTTGAAACCGTTTTCTGTCACCACTTGATGTCCAGTGTAAAATTTAGGTTCAAGGTAGAACCACTCCTTCAAACTATAATATTTCAATCAGGACCACTTCCGTCAAGTATATTTATTTATTTATTATTTATTTATGACAATTATAATTGCATACAGTTAGTGTTGGCGGTATGGTTATGTTCTGGGCAACACTCCACATGCCTGTCCATGCAGCCATGCTTGGACAGAGCGGGGAGAGCAGCAAGACAAACCCCCCTGGGGTACAGAACAGAACCATTATAAGCATAAAAAAATTACAATTCACAATTACATGAGTTGTAAACAAAATGTGATAGACACTGCTTCCAATGAAGAGACTGTAAAGAAAGAACAAAGTTGGATCGGATTACAGGTTCAGTTGGTGGAGTTGGGGTTGGAGGAAGGAGTTAAATGGATTAAAAGAGCATTCACTTATCTTAGATGTGGATTTCAGATGTTCTGGAACAAACTGCAACAGTTTGATTTGCAAGCAGCGATGCAATGGAAGAGACACTTAAAAATGGGAATATAAATAGACCGCAGGTGATAGGTGTCAAGACTGGATTGGTCCACGTCAGCAACAGCTGACTGTCAGCTGGTGCAAGCTTGACCTACGTGGCCTGACTGAACTAACGCGATGCTCCATAATGACATTTTTATTAAGTCTAATTGCTTGTCCAGGGTGCTGTTGAAATTGCATGCATTTATCATTGTGAGTTAAAACTGGTTACTAACAGGTAAGGTTAGTGTTTAAATTTAGCAGCAGTTTGCCGCAATTTACAGATAACATAAACTTTTCTCCCAATATTGCATCTTAGTTTATAAAGTGACCAATTAAAACAAAAGTGTCTCCCTCAAAATTATAAAAGAAGGCAACTGCATGTACAAGTATAATAATTAAACAGATGTTGATTAAATTGCATTTAGTCACTGCACAATATATTTGAATTGATACATTTATTTTCACGTCATGTTTCTTTTATTATGTCATGTCTCATTTTTAACATTCAAAATGTCTGAGGTTAAAATTTACAGGGTTAAAGGTGAAATGGCTATTATTATTCAAATATTAATTAGGAAACACCACTGCATCATACCACCTTATTTTCAGTATAGTGAATGTTATCATTTGAGCAATATTAATATATTCATCAATAAGTATTGTTTTGTTTTTGTAAAAAATAATCACTTAAGACAAGTTCAGATTTAAAAAAAAAAACATTACATAAAAATAGCACATATGAAAGCACAGTCAGTGTTCTGAATTGTCAAAGATTTCTGATTCTTTTTGCAATAGAATTACCATACCTGCTTAGACATTTACATTTATTCATTTAGCAGTTTGACTGTAAGTGCATATATGCATACAGATTGTACATATCACTCAGTTTTCCTTTTTCTGCTGCAGCACTTGACACACAGATATCTAACTGCTAAAAATATGGAGAGAGTGATTATCAGAACAACAGCAAACAATGTAACTGCAACATCTACTGAGTAATAGGAGTACCAAGGCAGTTTATAAGATTCTGAACGAAGGTGAGCAGCTCCTTTATGTCTCATTACAAACTCAATCCAGAAGAGAGCGCTGTCCAATGGTTTAACTGGTGTGTCTCTGTGCAGATGAGAGAGCCTCTGCATACTCAGTCTGTAAGATGGCTCACTGATTACTTCTTGTATGGCCGTGTGCAGTGTGTTTTTATCTAAAGTTGTTAAGGTAACTATCTTGGCTCCTCCCCTGTCTTGCAATCTAACAAGATTGTCGTACTGGTCAAAAAACAGAGGAATTCCAATCACTGGAATGCCATGGTACAAAGCTTCTTGAAGACCATTAGTTCCACCATGTGCAATAAAAACTTTAGTCTTTGGATGCCCTAAAAGATCATTCTGTGGCATCCAGTCAACTAGCAATGTGTTGTTGCCCAAAGTAGATGGTCTTTTTCCAGTGTATCTCCAAATCACCTTTTGAGGAAGCCTAGCAAAAGCAGCCGCTATTTCAGCTGTTAAATCATCTGGTAAGACACTGATAAATGATCCTAAAGACATGATAATGACTCCATGCTCTCCAGAACTTTGCATGAAGACTTCCAGGTCATGTGGAAGGGTCTTTGCTGGTTTGCAGTGGAAACCGCCAACGTAGATGATATTTGGCATTGTTGGACGTGGAAACTCAAAAACAAAATCAACCCTCATAAGCCATATATCAGCCCCCTGGAGAAGTTCATAAAAACTTACAGGTGGATCGAAATATTTGTCACAAAGTGCTTGGTACTGTGCCAAATTAAAATAGCCATATTGAATGTACATTAGCAAATAATAGAAAATATTTTGTACTCGTTGAAAAAAGTTCATTTTGTCTGTGTTTCCAGATTTTGTGATAGGAATGTAAGACAGCGGTGAGGGAGCGATCTCAAAATGTCCCTCTCCAGGAGTGGTCCATCTCACATTATATACCATTGGTAACTTAAGTTTATGAGCCAGGAAAATGCCTGTACCCCATACAGGATCAGTGAGCACCAGATCGTATTGCTTTTCCTTCAGTGTCTTCAGAATTTCCTCACTTTCAAATATGTTTGTTATAAACTGACATATAATTTCATGCATTTTATAAGTGTTATAAAGTGTATCCAAATACAGCCAACCTGAGCCCAGCCAGCTGCTCTTTCCTCTTTCATAGTTGATTGCTTTGGAAAGCATGTCATCTACAAATTCTTCATCCATTCCTTTGGTGTTAGGTATGGTTATAGAGCTGTAATAAGTTGAATTGTCCTTGATGAACCAGCTATTAGAGGTGCGTAATACATCAATGCTGTGTCCTTGACCATGTAAAGCCTTGATGATGATGTCCATGTTCATCCAGTGACTTCCCTCCAAAGGTACCACCAAGACTTTGCCACCATCACAGAGAGAAACAAAAAGGATTACGACTTGTATCCAGAGAGGGACAGAAACCATATTCTTAGAAAATGGTGTCATCTTGCCTGTAAATTATAAAATAAATTGGATTACATAAATATGGACAATATTAGTTACTTAGATTAATAATTTTGTCTGTGGAGTACTAGGATAAAGTAAAGCAAATAAATAGTAGCCCAGTTTATTTATGTCACCTAGTTAATATCTGCAACAGCATGGAAATAAAAAGTCAGACAAGGGAGTTATCAGATAAATTTTCTTTTTTTAGTTTGTGCAAGATTCCACCTTGTACACATGAGAGGTGTTTTTGAAATAAATAAACTGAATAGAAATAAATAACTTGTCTACATACATTCATAAATCAACTGTAAAACAAATATAAAACAATACCAACAACTATCATCAGTGTGCTTATTCTTTAAAAAAGCAATGGATATAAAGTTAACTTAAACTACATTATACCTTATTATAATAACAGAAAACAAACTTCTAAATATAATATTATGGAGAAAAAAAATCTAAAATATGTAACTATATTGCAGATATTAGCAATTTAAGCAGACATGCTAACGGCTCTAGCACAACTGTTAGACGTGACAAACTAATACCTATCGCGGAATACTGCATTAGCTACTGGGTCAATGCCGGAAAAAATTATTTTACTGTCTATGGTCAATGCCGGAAATAGCTGCAACAGCTTACAGAAGCATTCCGTATTAAACAAAGAACCACGATAGGAACTTACTTCGTCAATGAAGTTGAAGTTTAAGGCTGAGCCAGAGCCGTTGAGCTCCTTAAAAACGCATGTGACAGGGTATGACAGCCACAATCACATTCATATAGCTATCAAATATATAATTCCGTGTAGAATTCAAATTGGTCCGATTCGTTTTGTGGTCTGCGCCGTCGCGCCGCTCGCGCGCACGTGATCCGCTCCGTGCTATCGTGTCCCTCCCTGGACCGGAGAAGAGTGTGTGCAGTGCGGTGGTTAGCTTGACACATTGCGAAACCAGACTTCTTTTTTTACTGAATGGAAAGCATATTTACACAGTCTTAATCGTTCCCTGTCCCCTGTGTAGTGCACTACGTGGCTTTCACCTTACAGAAATAGGAAAAGTTCAAAAGAACAGCATTGTCAAAAATAGAGATGTTTTCTAACAATATAAATCTTTACTACCACTGTTTCTATCAATTTAACAAATCCTTGCTTAATTCAAAACATCAGAGTTATTACATGATAAATCTAATATAAAGTGTAACACTTCCATTACCAAAAAGTGCTGTTAGTCCTGTTACACATTTGTACTTTCAATACAAAAAAGTGTTGTTACCAATGTCCTGTTAAACATTTGTACTTACACATACACATACCATTCAGTGGGTTGTTACATATGTGTAGTTACACAAACATTACAGCTGTAGATACTATAGTATGTACCAGTATGTACTTACACTGTGGTTACATTCTATGTACACAGTTACTATGAAAGAACACGGGTATTAAGGACACCTAATATAAAGTGGGACCAAATACTGACCTCAAGGTTTTGAATGGTAGTGTCTATTGTTACAAAATTTATATTTTAATTAAATGCTGTTGTTATTCATCAAATGATCCTGAAAAAGTATCATATGTTTCCAGCAATGATAATAAATTACATAAAATTTATTTTAAAGTACATTTTTATCAAGTAAATGCAGGCTTGATGACTAACAATATAGCCTATAAGGTTTTGACTTCATATATATATATATATATATATATATATATATATATATATATATATATTAGGGGTGTAACGATACGCGTATTCGTATTGAACCGTTCGGTACGAGGCTTTCGGTTCGGTACGCATTATGTACCGAACGGTTCGTTGGACTAATTAATTATATTTGGAAAATAAATAAAAAATTGTGAAATATAATGATATGCGTTCAACAAGGTAGCCCAATAACCCAAACAACGTAATAGACAACGCCCCTGACACCCTGAAGAAGAAAAAAACACCAACTTATATGTTTATGTTAGGCTACTCAGTCAGGCGCTCGCTCACTCAGTACGCGCTGAAGGCTCGTTGCAAAATGGCCAATGCGTTTAACAGACCAGAAATAGAAGATCCTCCAGTAACCAACAGGTCTGGTGTTTGGGTGCACTTTACCAATCGATCGGGGCATCCAAACAAGCATGGAAATCAAAATGGACTAGTACTGTACTGTGTCGGAATTTCCTGAGCAGTACGATACAATTAACAGGCCTGCACGTTATTAGATAGAAGAACTGTTATAAATACAACGTATGCACGGGCAGTTTTGAAAACTCCACCTACTTTGCTCTTGGCATAGTGCAGCGCAAATCGCGTTGTATCTGAAGGGCAACGCTGAGCCCAGGGTCCAGCGCCACGCATACCGTGTCCTGTGTGAAAGACCCTTTAGCCATTTCGCAACGAGCCTTCAGCGCATACTGAGTGAGCGAGTGCACTCTCTGTAGTGGAAAACGCAGGTTTTAAGAACATGCTTAATGTAATTGAGCCCCGTTACAATATTCCTTAACGAGCCCATTTCAGCCAGACAGTAATTCCTGCTTTGTTCCAAAAAACATAAGCCCTATAGAGAACCAATTGAGTAAAAACACACTCAATATAAAGAGTTATAGAGTTCCATATAAAAAGTTACATCTTTGTATTTGTTCATAACTACTACAACAATATAACATTTTCATTTATTTTTTTTATAAGGAGCTGTTTTTGTTTTATACGGTATGCTGCTAAGAAAACACCATAGAAGATGGGTAAAGAATAGCTCCATCATTGTTCAATGTAAAAAAACAAAACAAAAAACATACGTTGTTAATTTTAAAAAAATCAAGGAAATGTATCTGCCAATTTTTTCTTTTTGCTGTATCTAAAACGTACCGAACCGTACCGAGACACCAGTGAATCGTATCGAACCGAACCGTGAATATTGTGAACCGTTACACCCCTAATATATATATATATATATATATATATATATATATATATATATTTATATGTATAATTTTTTATTATTATTATTTTAATTTTATTTTACATTGCCTCATTTTATATTTGAGCTCCTGTCCCTGAAGAACTGTCTGCACGTCCCGGTTTCAACTGATTAATTAAACTGACTTAAAAAATAAATAAATAAATAAAAATTGTCGCCATGATTTTTGGATTATATCATAACCTGTGACATGTCTCTATCCTACCCAAATTAAGAATTAACAACAATTTCTACAGACAGCAGAGAAAAAGCGAGGGCGTTGCAGCAACAAATCTTGCATTCAAAAATATTCATATTTATTTCATGTTGCAATTATGAAAGAGGAAAATATCATTGATTCATATGCAGCTTGAACTGAGGCGAATTATCTCACTACAAATTAAAGAGCGTAAAAAGACGTTTATTGTTTGTATTTTATCATAGAATTGACAGAAGGCTGAGACTTTGTAGTAACAAAACACAAATCTGAGATCACTGGGTGGCTTGCATGCTAGTAATAATAAATAGACTTGAAAACTTTAAACAACATTTCCAAGCATTAGCCTAAATAAAACAGCTTGTGAATAGTCACTATACACATAACTTTATTTACTTCTGAAACATCAACAATAAGGCCTAAATTAAGTTAACCAAGTTGGTGCCCAAAAAGTTTGAGTGAGCAATTATGTGTTGCATATGGGCCCAGGGCTGACTTGCTACGCCACTTAAAAAGACTGATGTATCTGCATTTTATTATCTTATTGATAAAAACACATCATCAGCCATAAAATAGTACACGTGTCATGTCGTCTTTTTATTTGAAACATTCCCAAATGCATTAACTTAATTATAGTCACGACTATTAGCCGGAGTGCCCATAAACTCCAATAAAGGGCACTTCACTCAGGACTCTGACATTTTTGTTTCCATCAACCACCAGATGTCACCATATCATCACTTGGACACTAGTACCTTTCATACTGTTGCACCACACCCGAACTACATTCCCCATGAGTCACTGCATCACAGATCACCTTGCCACACCTGCACCTCATTCATCAGCCAATTTCCTAGCCACACCTACACCTCATTTACACACACACACACACACATATAACCAGCACAGTCACTCTCATACTTTGCAAAGTCTTGTTTAGCCCCGTCTAGCATTTCAGAGCATTTTCCCTGTGTTTGTTCTTCCCATGTCTGATCTTGGATTGTTTAAACCGGCTCTGATTCTCTGCTGCCTGCCCAACCTCTGCTTGTTTCGGTTATGATTCTGGATATCCCTGACGCCATTCCTGATTACTGCCTGTGTGACCATTCTCTTAATAAAGTTCTGCACATGGATCCGAAACGTCTCTGACTCCACATTACAATTATCATGAAATATCTTTCTTCTCACCTTTATAGATTATGCTGACCTATAGTGGGCGATGGTCAAAGTAACCTAATAATGTAACCTACTATGCATAAAAAACCTGTCTGTTTACTTAACAGATAAGAGTGTCATGTCATAACATATTTTTAATTTGAGTTTAATTGAGTTTATATTTAATCTGAATTTAACATTGAAAGTTAATGTGAATAGATGTGCAAACTAGGCTCATGACTTATATTAAGAATATTTACAATATCAGAGAACATTTTCACTGACAGTCTAGTTCAAGCACTATCAAAAACTCATATACACCTAGGGTGCCTTGAGGGTGAGCAATTTATGACCTAGTTTTCATTTTGTGGTTGAACTAACCCTTTAAGCATAATATAAAATCAAATGTAAAGAACATTCCCATCCTCAAGCATCACACTGGGGCTACTAAACTGCATCAAAGAAAGGAAAAAACATCTTTTTTAAACGAATCGTTGAGAACCAAAGAAAATTACAGATGATCCCTGAAATAATGGAAAACTTAAATTTACTTGGAATAAATACCCTTCTGTAAAAGTTCTTAAATCTTAGTTTTAATCCATGAACTTTAAATTACTTACAGTTATACCGACTGGCTTATGCTTCTTTGTTCAGAGCCGATATCTTTATCTTAAACTGAGCAAACTTCAGCATTACACCATAATCATGCATTATCTTTTAAAATGCAGTCAAAGTCCAAAGTTAATTTGGAACATGATTTATAGTATGGCACAGATGTCTATAAAGTACACACTTTTACTCACATGTAAATTTGCTGGTAATATCAATTTGATAAAGAGGGGTTTAAACTACTTTTCCACACTATGACTATATCATACAGCATATATTATAAAACAAATTAATTTGGCACAGTGGCAATTTAACTGGCGGCAATCACTATGCCAACTTGAGAGAGAGGAATAAAGAGAGTTCACATGAGGTAAAGCATAAAGAAAGAGTATATCTGCATAAAAAAGCATCTCTGCGTAATTTGACATATGAGATCAGATGTTATAAAATAAGATAAAAAGAACCCAAGAAAACAAAAAATGTTTAAGCAAGTGAAAAAAAAGCTTAGTGTCAGAGATAATAGTTTAGTTGTTTTAAGTAAATATCCAGGGCTCCATACTACCACACCATCTACATGACACTTATCTCTTATGTGGTCAAAAAAAGACGATTTCACCATAAAGTCAGAAAGATCAAATCATTATTCAAGGACGTAGGGCAGGGGGATGTCACAGCATTTACAAAAAAATGCATTGAGAGCAGAGGAATTCAATATTATTCTATAGAATGTGAAGAATGGGAACTTTCAATATCATCTTTTTGTTGCACATTTAACAGTCAAACCACTTCATATGGAAACATGTCACTCGGTTTTCCTTTTTCTGCTGCAGCACTTGACACACAGATATCTAACTGCTAAAAATATGGAGAGAGTGATTATCAGAACAACAGCAAACAATGTAACTGCAACATCTACTGAGTAATAGGAGTACCAAGGCAGTTTATAGGATTCTGAACGAAGGTGAGCGGCACCTTTATGTCTCATTACAAACTCAATCCAGAAGAGAGCGCTGTCCAATGGTTTAACTGGTGTGTCTCTGTGCAGATGAGAGAGCCTCTGCATACTCAGTCTGTAAGATGGCTCACTGATTACTTCTTGTATGGCCGTGTGCAGTGTGTATTTATCTAAAGTTGTTAAGGTAACTATCTTGGCTCCTCCCCTAACTTGCAATCTAACAAGATTGTCGTACTGGTCAAAAAACAGAGGAATTCCAATCACTGGAATGCCATGGTACAAAGCTTCTTGAAGACCATTAGTTCCACCATGTGCAATAAAAACTTTAGTCTTTGGATGCCCTAGAAGATCATTCTGTGGCAACCAGTCAACTAGCAATGTGTTGTTGCCCAAAGTAGATGGTCTTTTTCCAGTGTATCTCCAAATCACCTTTTGAGGAAGCCTAGCAAAAGCAGCCGCTATTTCAGCTGTTAAATCATCTGGTAAGACACTGACAAATGACCCTAAAGACATGATAACGACTCCATGCTCTCCAGAACTTTGCATGAAGACTTCCAGGTCACGTGGAAGGGTCTTTGCTGGTTTGCAGTGGAAACCGCCAACGTAGATGATATTTGGCATTGTTGGACGTGGAAACTCAAAAACAAAATCAACCCTCATAAGCCATATATCAGCCCCCTGGAGAAGTTCATAAAAACTTACAGGTGGATCGAAATATTTGTCACAAAGTGCTTGGTACTGTGGCATATTAAAATGGGTGTAAAGAATGTGCATCAGAAAATAGAAATACACATTTTTTACTCTTTGAAAAAAGTTCATTTTGTCTGTGTTTCTAGATCCTGTGATAGGGATGTAAGACAGCGGTGAGGGAGCAATGTCAGAGTGTCCCTCTCCAGTAGCACTCCATCTCACATTATATACCATGGGTAACTTAAGTTTATGAGCCAAGAGAATGCCTGCTCCCCATACAGGATCAGTGAGCACCAGATCGTATTGCTTTTCCTTCAGTGTCTTCAGAATTTCCTCACTTTCAAATATGTTTGTTAAAAGTTGACACATCATTTCATTTGATTTATAAATGACATGAATCGTATCCAAGTACAGCCATACAGCACTCAGCCAGTTGCTCTTTCCTCTTTCATAGTCGATTACTTTGTTAAGCATGTCTCCTACAAATTCTTCATCCATTCCTTTGGTGTTAGGTATGGTTATAGAGCTGTAATAAGTTGAGTTCTCCTTTACAAACCAGCTGTTGTAGGTGCGTATTACATCAACGTTGTGTCCTCGACCATGTAGCGCCTTGACGAGGACTTCCATGTTCACCCAGTGACTTCCCTCCAAAGGTACCACCAAGACTTTGCCACCATCACAGAGAGAAACGAAACAGATTACAATCGTTATCCAGAGCGAAGCAGAAACCTTGTTCTTAGAAAATGGTGTCATCTTGCCTGTAAGTGACAAAAAAAAAATAGATGACTTACGCTGTGCAGTACTGCATAGTCAATGAAATTAAGAAACAGAGTCCAATTTATATTTTCAAAATGATTTTTTTTTTATGATTTTTTAAATGAAAAAAGTTTGGATTATAAAAATATGTAGTAACATTTTCAGTTCCATTCAGTTGTATTATCTCAAGTATACACCCACAAGGTGAGGGATTATTTTTAATGCCCACTACATGTTATATATATATATGCTCCTGATTTCTTCAGCGCTGATATATTTATTTTGGCATGTTACACTCTGACCAAATTATTAGCATAATCACATCACCAAAAAAAGTGGTTATTCAAAATGAAGTGAGTAGCCAACAGCAAGCCAAAGTGCAGTTTGTTTGCAACAATGTCTTAGGCACATATACGTTTATAAAGTGCACACTTTTATTCATATATAAATTTGTTACTGATTTCAGTTCTACAGATTAGTAGTTGTGTTTATCAACAATATGACAACATGCAAACTTGACAAGAAATAAATCCAGACAACTAATTTGTAATTTAACTGTATGTATGTAATTTGTTCAGTATGGACTTTGAACTTTAGAAAGAACTGTGAGGAAATAACAGATCACTTGAGGGAATGCATGAATTTAAAATTAATTTAATCTGTTGAACTTTGTGAACACAGACTCAATGCCACTCTCACAGATACAAGTCTCAGTAAAATCTGTGCGATTAGATCATACACACCTTGGTAGAGGGGTACAGCATGCATACAGTCAGTTTCAACACCAGCCCAAGCCGTTAAAACGGAGAGTTGCTGCAGCCAGACACTGGAATCAGATCATGCGGAAGTAACGTTATTTCCAAACACTGCTGCGTCCGAAAGCTGAAAAATGCTGCCTCTGCAGGCAACATATGGAAGAAGGGAAGGAAACAAGGCACGTTTAAATCCTGGCTATATTCAAACCATTTTTATTTATTTTTGTATATTTTTTTATAGAATTTTTAGCGAGAAATTAGTAGTGTAGTAATTAATAATAAATTATGAAAAAGTTTCTCAAGGTATTTTTTTTAATGTATCAACTGACCCCTCATGAATCTAGCCAGTATAGTGTTACTTTTTGTAGAGATTTAGTAAATGTTTATTAGATTTTACTTGCACACACACAGTTTTTGTGTGTTTAGATTTTCAATTTTCAACAACATGTTGACCATGCCTATGTCCGTGAGGTCTGTCATTGCTGTAATTGACACCTTCAGTGTCTTGACAAAATTTCAACACCATGTACAATAGGCCATCTGGTCCAGACTCAAGTTTAACACTGTCTACATGCTGCTGATGTTTCAGAAACTTCTTTCCATGACTGAAGGCCTCCACAACTACCTGCAGAGGGATACTGCAGACCTGGGACAAGCAGTTCAGTACAAAACAGTGGACTACAACTCTTTTAAAAGAACAATGCAAAGCTCAAGAGTGCTATGCAGAGCTATATTTGAAGGCCTTGTGTGAGGCGAAAACATTTCAGAGCTTTCTGTAGGTTTAAGAAGAAGATGATTATGTGGTGGAGAGATTGTATAATGTTGGTCCTTAAATACTGTCTCCCCCACACAATTATATTATAGCCTCTTGCTTTTTGTCTGTTTCTGTTCTACATTGTAGGAACAACCTCAGAACCTCGAGAGATGCAAGAGGTGACAATCACGGAAAAAGTAGATACAAAATAAAATAAAACACTTTACCACTTTACAATGCTTTATTGGTTAACCTTAGTACTGCTTTACCAGTGAATGAAGAACATTATTTCACAGCGTATATTTCTTGATAATTTTTCACTATACCATTGTTCATTGTTTGCTCATTAGTATGTAATGCATTTGTATATGTGAAACAAAACAATAAAAGTATTAAAGATATTATTCGTTTTTAGCTCATGAAGTAGGCAAAGTTGAAAGAGGTGAAAAGTGTAAGGGATAGTAAGATAAAGGAGTAGAAAGAAGGGAGCAGAAAGGAGAAATAAGAAATAAAGAAGAAAATAACTGGATATAAGAAGAGAAATTCAGATGTTAGATTGCACACAAGGATCCTGAAATATGTGCAAATATGGGTATAAACATTTTTGACTTGACGACCTTAATATTACATTAGGCCCATCTATTTTCAAGACCCCCTGTGCCCCCTCCACATGTCTCATGTTTCTGTCTCCCTCTGGTGGTGGGATGCTTTCCTAGTGGTCTTGGTCATGTTGGTCATGTTAGGGCATGTTCCAGCTCTTATTTTTTGTGGTCAGACTTACCTTTCAGTCATTATGCCATACCTTTGCCCTACATCTCATCTACAGGCTTGAAGTTCGGATACATACTGACACACTTTCTAGGTCAGAGAATGTCTAGATGTCTAGTCAAGAACAAGGACATCTCCAGGGTGAGTTTAGTCCTGCTATTACACTGTGCATCTGACGCTCATGTTTAATGTTTGATTAGTTATTTTGCAAACCACATTGGCCTAGGATTGTATGAATGCATTGGGTGAAGACTATTTTACTATCTACCGGCATTTTCTTCATCTGTCTTCACCAGAGACTGTCTGGGGTGAAATTCTCTTTTAATAGGCCCTTGTAAAACAAGTTAAAGCAGCTGGGTTAGTAAGGTAGTCACAAATGCTATAACATTTTGAACCAAATACCATCTGTCAGTTCAGACAGCATTTTACAGAATGTTTTTAAGTTACTCTGATTATATATATATATATATGTATATATATATATATAGATAGATAGATAGATAGCTAGATAGATAGATGTTTGAAATGGATACATTATAATAATTGTTGTTTTTAAAGAGGGTAAAAGGAAATATAGTTAAATTATAGTTCACTTCACTGAAAATGTTTTCAGTTTAACAGCAATTGCTTTCAACAATCTCAAAAACTGGGAGTCATAAGTTTGGAATAATTAAGATTTTTGAAGAATGTCTTACCAAGTTTTACCAACTTCTTACCAAGGTTTCATTTATTTGATTAAAACAAAAACAAAAAATACAGTAATTGAATGAAATACAGTAAATATAGTAATATTGTCAATTTTGTTACAATTTAAAACAACAAAATGTAATTTATTCCAATGACGGCAAAGCTGAATTTTCAGTAGCCATTCATAATAATAATAATAATAATTCATTACATTTATATAGCGCTTTTCTAGGCACTCAAAGCGCTTACATAGTCAGGGGGTATCTCCTCATCCATCACCAGTGTGCAGCATCCACCTGGATGATGCGACGGCAGCCATAGTGCGCCAGACCCAGACAGCAAGCAGTTTCGGCCCAGGTCTGGCCCACATCTGGCCCACATGGATTTCATGCGGGCCAGATGTGGGTCGGTTCTGGGCCAACACTATGTTGCTGTCTGGGGAACACCCACCACACACCAGCTTACTGGTGGAGAGGAGCCAGAGTGATGAAGCGTTATTTTTTCAGTAACGGGGTAATCTAACTAATTACTTTTCCCGTCGTTACAACGCCGTTACCATTACTTGACGTTAAATGCGGTGCGTTACTATGCATTGATTTAATAAACTATGTAATCCGAACGCACCCCTGGCTCACACAGCGAATGAGGAGGTGGGCTAATAACGAGATAAGCGATTATGATTGGCTAAGGCAGAGTCATGTGTTTCATGGTAGCCAATAAGAGCCAGTGTTTTTACACACATGCCGAAACACACGCCAGCGGCGCCAAACATGCACACACATGCCGACACACACGCCAGCGGCGCCAAACACGCACACACACACACACACACACAACACACAACACACTACTAGCTAGTAGCACCGCTACACAGAGATTCACAGCAGCAGCAGAAATTGCGAGTCGTGAGCAATCAGATGAAAAGTTGGCATTTTCAAGGTGGAGATATATAAGCACTACTTCAAATTCATTGTGGTCAAAGGCAAGAACGTGCATGTAATGTGTACATGTAATGTGTGACACGCATCTACAAAGCTAGTGGCCAAAAACACTTTTCTTACAAATATAATACTTGAAGTGCAGGATAAAACTCTTCCTGTCTGTTGACGTGCAATAAATATCGAAAGTTATGTACGAACACCTGTCTGTTCTACTCATTTTAACTGACTTGTGAAAACTGTAAAAAAAAAAAAAAAATCTTTGACGTATAGCAACTTTTTTTTTTTTTTTTTTTTCAGTAACGCAAATAGTTACTTTCCCTGGTAACGAGTTACTTAATAACTCAGTTACTTTTTGGAACAAGTAGTTACTTTTTAACTAATTTCCTAATTACTTTTTTAAAGTAACTTTCCGAACAGTGGTTGACAGTATAGTGTCCCCATCACTACACTGGGGTGCTAGGACTCACACAGACCACAGGGTGAGCACCCCCTCCTGGCCTCACTAGCAACTCTTCCAGCAGCAAACTAGTTTTCTCAGGAGGTCTCCCATCCAGGCACTGACCAGGCTTAGCTTCAGTGGGCAACCAGTCTTGGGCTCCAGGGTGATATGGCTGCCGGCCATTCATAGCCATCTGTAGCATACAGTCTTTAGTGTCACTGATCCTGAACTGTTGAAGCATCCAGTTGAAAACGGCTTCATTTATTTCATAATCATTATTTATCTTTTTTCATGATTCTTTGATTAATAGAAAATCAAAAAAAAAAAAAAAAAAAAATCAAATAATAATAATAATAATAATAATAATAATAATAATTTACAAAAATATTTTTTTTTATGAAATACAAATCTTTTGTAAAATTATAAATATCTTTAGTAACTTTTTTTTTTTTTTGCTTAATAAAAGTATTCATTACTTTTGAAAAAAAAAATCTTACTTTTGAATGGTTTTAACTGTTTTGAAATATGAAATAATTAGTAATGTTTCTTGAGCAGCCAATCAGCATATTAGAATGATTTCATGTGACACACTGAATACTTGGGTAACAGTGCTGAAAATTCATCTGTGCTACCACAGAAATAAAATATATTAGGAAACTATTTATTATTTATTAGCTACCATGCATTTGTGGTAATATGTAAATCAAAAATAGAATAGTGGTAAATCAAATAGCAACAAGGGTTGTTTGTTTAACATCCCACAAGCCTGCGGGTTTGTCATAATTGTATTAATGGAGAATGTGACCTTTGTGTGACACTCAGAGAGCGAGAGAGAGAGAGAGAGAGAGAGAGAGAGAGAGAGCCAGAGCCAGAGAGAAACGTAAGATCAGCAGGTGGCACTATAGACTCACTATTGAAAGAACTCCTCCAAGCCTTGCAACGCCTCTTTCTGACCTTACATCTCAACCTTCTATCATTGCATGTAAAGTTTTATCAGCTTAATCTTGTTTTTTTCTTTTATTATTCATAAAAGAGAAATGTACATAATACATAATACATAATACATCGTACATAGTACATAATAATCATGTCATGTTGTAGGCCTACTTACGGTAAGAAGCTCAATAGCTAGGACACCTTAGTCATATCACTAAAAAAAATCATCTAATTCACTGTAATCTGATTTATAAGCACACACTTTGTTTATTAAAGATGCTATATAGCAAGATATCCTGAGGGATCTAGCAGTCAGCTCATGTGAGCTTTGTGTGTATATGAGAGATTGAAATGTGCAGTGGAGCTGAAAAAGCCCAGTGAGTGTGGTTTGTGTGAGTGAGGGGCCTTCTGAGGGATCACAGGAACAGACTGTTTGAGATTTCATCCTTCAATGCCACAATCTCCTCCTCCAAAAGCTTGTGTGTATTCAGTGTTTTAATATGGAACATAAAGAGTTAATCCCAATCACAGATGCATGTCATAAGTAGGCCCATGTAAAAAAAAAAAAAACAATTTTGTGAAGGTAGAAAACAAAGTATTGTTTTCTGTGTTTGGTTTGAGGACAGAGTGACTGTAAAGCACTATGTACCTATATGTGTGACACAGATGAAGTTTGCATGTGTTTGTGTGTTTGCATGACAGAATGGGCGTAATGAGTGTTCCACCTGAACATAAAGAGAGAGAGGGGCAGTAATTACCTCAACACAGGGGGTCTGCGCTCTTTCACACCTACACACACTCTCTAAAGCCCTTTCTGTTATTATTCTGTGAATAAGTAAGAAGTGGCAAAGACCATGGGAGGCCTATTTAAAAAAATAAAATAAAAATAATAATAATAAATAAATAAATAAATCTGTAATTACCGGGAAGAGAAAACACTCTAAAATACTTTCTCCTTCAATCATCCTCAAAACACTCTGCATAGGTTTCTGTAATTCTGCCTATTAAATATGGTATTCAATTGGAGTTTATTAATTACGGAGCCCCGCACATGACATGCAACAAAAAATAAATAAATTGTGCGCACGATTTACTAATTAGTTTCCTCAATGTACTAAATAGTGCACACGATTACTATTGCGCTCACTCGATTTGCTATTGCTTTCCCTTGATTTGCTAAATCATGTGCACGATTTAACAAATCGAGCGAACAAATTAGGAAATTGTGCGCACAATTTATAAATCAAGTGAACAAAATAGTAAATCTAGGGAATGCAATAGTAATCGTGTGCACATTATAGCCTAACATTTTTTTCCTGCATGTCATGTCTGGGGCTCCGTAATTAATAAATGAAAATTGTAAAAGACTATCATTCATTAAATTCTACATTTATTTATTTAATATTTTCACTGATTTTATTATTCTTTTAGCTACCAAAAAGGGTGTTACTATAAGCAGAAATTGCAGCATAATACTATGCCATGGCATTGGTTTCCCTTTGAAACACAGATGTTGTGGAGATGCTGGATGTGTCCCATGACAGAAAAATGCTTCACATAAAAGTAGGAAGGAAACAAGGCAAGTCCAAATCCAATGAATGTGTCGCAGCATGTCCACTGAAATGCCGTCATCTTATTCATTTTTAAAGGCAGAATAGATGTGTGCTTTTCTGCCTATGACATCCCTCAATACTGCTTTATAGTGGAGCTAAAACAAAACTAAATATGAAAGTTATTGTGTAAATGTATGTTTTCTGAACATTTTTTTTTTTCACTTTTCATTTAATTAATATGAAATCAGTATTGTAGTAACTAAAAATTTGCTTAGTTAACTTAACACCACCAATCTCTCTATTTTGTTATATCTTTAGACGTCGCCTCAGAATACTCTCCAAAACCATGTTCTGGAGGTACTTTTGTATGCAAATGAAGTAACTGCCTGACAGGGCAGCGAGAGAGCAAGTCAGCTGCCTAAGCTTTCAGAAGCAGCAACTGTCTTATGTTATTTAGGTTAAAAGTCAGCAGAAAGAGTTGACATGATGCTGTTTGTGATGAGGAACAAAAATAGGCTTTTATGGTCAAAGTTAGTCTCACAGAGCCAGAATATAAGCAGTAACTCATCCACGTTATAGTTATCTGGGAAAGGTTGGACAACAAGGCAGTAAGTTTACTTGTTACTATTACTGGTTTTGGCTGAAGTCTAATGACATGATCACAAACTAACTGATTAATTGGAAGTTCTTTCTGTTTGTATTATTCATCTTCAAAGCCTCCGAGGGTCCGTTGCACAAACAAACTTTTAACTGCATTGAGGGGGTCTGAACCTCTCAATGTGCCTGTGTTTGGAGAGGAGACACTCAGTGGGTTTGTATTTCTGAGTGTGAGTGTTTGCCGGTAGGAGGGTCTTTTGTCTCTCTGATTGTATTTTGCAAACACACAGCAGGTCTATCAGCATATGAACGGCCCAACAGTTGAGGCTACGCATAACAGAAAGGAAGAGAGCCACGAAACCACAGAGTGCGCACACTGCATGCATCCACATGAATGCATGCAAATCTATGGACACGAATGCAGGCACCCATACACTTACAGTGTTTACCTTGGACATCAGCCCAACCCACCAGTGCTGATTATAGAATGCATTCACTGAATCCTTACATGCACGAACTGCATTCGATGCACACCTCTATTGTGTGTGTGTGCTTTTGGAAGACCAATGCTAAATAAACACACTGACCGTGCCGTTAACGCTTTCATCATATACTTTTTTAGCATTTCCTTACGGAGCTGTCAGAATGATAAGGAGCTGAAAAGCAAGTAAGGTGGTAAAATGGTTATGTTTAGCAGCACTTTCACCAGAATACATTATTATACCTCAAAACATGACACCTTACAGACACAAAAAAGCTGCTTTCTCATGCTCAATTTACTGCTCCCCGGGCGCCGCAGCATAAATGGCTGCCCACTGCTCCGGGTGTGTGCTCACAGTGTGTGTGTGTTCACTGCTCTGTGTGTGTGCATTTCGGATGGGTTAAATGCAGAGCACAAATTCTGAGTATGGGTCACCATACTTGGCTGAATGTCACTTCACTAAATCACTAAAATTGATATAGTTAAAAACTTCTAAAAAAGTTTGAAAGTATTTCTGAAACTAGGGATATTATAAGTATAAGTAGAGTGAATGTAGAATTAAAGTGATTATTAATTAATTAGTTTATTTATTTTAGTAAGATTAAAATTATATATATTTGTAATGTTGGTGTTTACAAGAGTTTATGTTGGTATTTTAGGGGTTATCTTGTGCTAGGATACATGGCCAAAATCTTTCCTGAATATGGCTTTTTGTGTGAACGCAAACACGTCCCGGGATTGATTCCGGTATTGATCCTAGGTCGGGGGCCTAGAAACATTGCCGGGTTCAGTTCCGAAACGAGCTATACGTAATCAAAAGTCAGAACTAATGGCGTAAAATGTGTGTCGTAGTGATGATGCACGTTATCATGCAACTTTTTTACCGGGTGTTTGAAAGGCAGATCAACGTTCACAACTAAAAAATATGTGCAAATTGTAATGAAGCAGAGATCATTTAGCTCCTCACTATCTGCACTGAGTTCGTTTACCAGCTTAAGTGAAAGGTAATGTGGTCAGCATTTTTGTCTCTTACATTGCACTTGGATTTTCCAGAATCCAGATTTTTTATGTTTTTTTTTGTTTTTTTTTTAAAGGTTCATACATGTTTTGAAGTTTAATGAACCATACTTCAGTAATTACCAAATGGCTCATAGCATTGTATGTCCATTTTTCTCACTCAGTGGGAAATGGACTGACCAGCATGTGAGTTTGTGCTGTGCAGGGTAGCAGATCTCCCGCCTGAGCTTTGACCTTCCTCTTCCTTGACCTGCTGACTTGTAGTGAGAAACACAGGTCAGGCACTAGGTTACAGAGGGCATTAGTATTGTGTGTTGTGTTTGTACTAAGATTCTCATAATAATAAGGCATGTGGCCTTTGTGTTGCCTTTCTGCTGTCCTCGGCAACCCCTGACATTACCAAAAATCTGCTTCTAACCAGTGATCTATAGCCTGTATTCTGTCAGGTCCTGCAGTAAAGAAGCTGACAGCACTCTCTTTTGTGGTTATGAATATGACACTCTTGTATTCCAAAATTTTGAAGTTCAAGAACCAAAATCATTTGTGTGGCTCAAAACGTGCTTCTGATATGGATAAAAGTGTGAGTCAGGCCCTCACACTCTCTGCCAGTAAAGTCTGTCTGTAAACTACCTCTCACCTGGAGGCTGAAATATTTTCTCTGCATCTGTTGCCAATTAGAACTTTACCTTTGTTATACATAGTATGCCTGTCTGTAGTTAATGATAATGAACCACTTTTATGGCTAAATAGGTTTTTATCAACAGCATCTGTGGCATGGTGTCTGTTGTCACAGACAATAATTTTAAATTGTATCTCTTAACAAATAGCTGTGTTAATTAATTGTGTTATGAATAGTGCATTTACAAAAATTTAATGGAACAATCCATAATTATTAAAGCTGCATTTAACAACTTTTTGTTGTTGTTGTTGTTGCTTAAAATGACTTAATTTCCATTAAAATAAATATATAGATATATATATATGTATTTATTTTTTTTCACAGAAGTGTTCAATACTGATAAAATGTTTGAGCTGTTGGATCTGATTTTGGGCCCTATTTTAACGATCTGAAACGCAAGTGTCAAAGCGCGAAGCGCAAGTAACTTTGTGGGCGGGTCTCGGCGCTGTTGCTATTTTCCCGGCGGGATCAATGGCTCTTGCGCCCAGCGCAAATCTAAAATGGGTTGGTCTGAAGTAGCTTCATTATTCATAGGTGTGGTTTGGGCGTAACGTGAAATAAACCAATCAGAGCGTCATCCAACATTCCCTTTAAAAGCAGGTGCGCAAGTTCCATTATGGATTGCTATTATTATGGCGTATTTACCAGGCGCACGCCAGGAGCGGTTCACAGCCGAGGAGACTGATGTTCTTGTAAGAGCAGTGAAAGACAGAGAAGTTGTGTTGTATGGGGATGGGAGAATAATTAGCCTGAATAATTTGTAAGCTAGATTTATGCCTATTTTTTTCACATCTTCGTGGCACACCACAATGATTTCCGTCATCTCATGTGTTAATATTTTTTTTAGTGTAACAATTTATGATTTGCAAAAATAACTGTTGCATCTGTGTAGATTACATGAGCAAAGTGTATGCGCGTTGTGCACGCTATACATTATGGTCAAGCATGCGCCCTTAAAATAGCATAATGAACAACGCGTAACGCGCCACTGACTTTAGACTAGGTTTTTTCTGGTCAGTGGCGCAATTGTTTAATGGAACAGCAAAATAGCACCAGGGATTGTTTGCGCCGGAACACGCCTCCTTTTTTGCGCTGAACCGCCCAGGGAGCGCAAGTTCATTCACTAGTTTAGTGACGTGCTTCTGTGGAGGGAAAAGCGCGCTTTGCGCGGGTGCAAAATAGGAATGACACATGCGTCAGTGTACAAAGTCAGTTGCGCTGGGTGCAAGATAGGGCCCTTTGTGTTCTTGCATGTTTGTGTCCATAAACAACAAGAAGGTCATTATATCATTTGTAAGAAAGAATTGTTGAAACCTGTTTTGATATTGGTGTTGTTGCACAGAATTCGAACTAGTCAGATAGCTAACATTAAACATGGATATTCTATGCTGTTTAGTTCTAAACAGCAATTCTTATTGACTTTTGATGATTCACCCATTGTCACAACAAAGAAACCGTGAAAATATATTGAACTTTTGTTCTGATATTTTTTCTTTGGAAGATCTTCTTTCTGTCATTGAGCCTTGGTGAACCATGACAGAGCTGTTCTGGTGATAACCCTAAACCATGTTGATTCTTCAAACCATTAGTCTAATTTGCAAACAAGATCAAAACACCATTACTTTGTAGAATTCATGGCAGCTTTCATTGGCCAAGGCCTGCCCATGAAGCTGTTTGACCAACATGTCCAACATCCAATCACAGTTTGTTTAGTTCATCATCACGTTTGGAGGCATGGAAATGTCACCACAATAACAGACTAGTGTGTAAAACTCACGGACGTATTTTAAAGATTCTATGTCGTGAACTTTTAATATTTCACATACTTTTCAAAATCCAGTGTTAAGTTGATCCTGATAAGCGCTCTTCATCACAGTTGTAAACACGACTGCTTTCTTATTTCGTGAGGGGGTTTGACGCCACGCTATCTTTGTTTCCAGGTGGAAGGTTAAAGAATGCCACACACACGTCTCACGGTAATCCTGTAGAATTCAACCAATCCGATAACGACTTCGACATTCCTGAAGTGTTTCCACTTTTGTATCCCATATGCATCAAACGATCCGTGGACATGAGGTCTGAGGCTGAGACTAGCTACTTTGCAACAGACATCAACCACAGATGGTGATAGAGAGGCTTCAGTAGTGTTGCTGTGAAATATATACATTTGATGTGTTCAATTTGACCATAAGCGCTTTGCGAAGTCGACTTTACAGAGTATTCCACCATATTAAGCGGGATTTCCTGTCAAAAGAGAGCAAACATGTTCAGTTTGAAGGGCACTTTGAATACGGTAGGGTAGGGCTGCATGATGTGTCGTTTAAGTATCGATATCGCGGTGTACGGATCCACGATAGTCACATCACAGGATCTGCGATGTAGGTTGTCGTAGTTGATCCGTTATTCATTAAATGTACGGGCCAGCTGCTCCCCGGCCCTTGACGAATGTGATTCGCAGAGAGCGCACAAGAGAGAGAGAGAGAGAGACAGAGAGAGCACGAAAGAGAGCGCGTGTGGGAGAGAGAGAGACAGAGGGAGAGAGAGGGAGACAGTGGAAGAGAGAGAGAGTGCTTCAAACAACACGTCTTGCTCTCTCTTCCTTGCGCATATTAATCAATTGACATGATGGTGTCAATGTTTAAATCATTTAAAATGAGAATGTAAATCTGCTCACCCCATTTTTGTTTGTAAGAAAAAAATTAGATTAGATTTCATATCGCAATATATATCGCAGAAAAAAAAAATATTGCAATGTAATTTTTTCTTTTTCCTAGCGTATGGAATAAGGGAGCATCTACACATTACTTAGCAGGAAATGGAGAAGGAAATTTACTCACCAGTCATTGTGCATTACCACAGTATGGCAACAAGTTTGATTTTAGTTTAAAATAAACACAATTACAGTGCAATATCATTATTGTGGTAAAATATAATAAAATACATATCTAATTTATTTTGTTAAAACATTTCAGTCTTATCTTTTTTAAACCCATTTTATATACTAATGACAATAATAATAATAATTATTATAAAATGAGATTTTAAAAGACAAATATTCAAATGTTTTATTTTAAAGATAGAGTTAAAATGTATATTATTTAGAAATAATTATTTACAATATGCATTTATTATTATTATTATTAGAGGTTTTATATATATAAACTGGAAATAAAAAAATAAATGAATAAATAAGTGGAATTAGATTTGTTTTCCCAATTAATTCACCCCTAAGATGTAACTACCTGTTTTAATGAAACAATGTCAATACAATTTCATGGGCTTTAAAATTAATATTTATGGCCGTTAAATAATTCACTGGCCATAGGTGGTGTGGCAAAAAGTTAGATTTTTGTCCTGATAACATGTTTTTAAATGAAGCTGTATAGCTTAGAAAAGCTTGCTAGACATTCATTAACTTAGAAAAATAATTCCACCTCTAAATGGGTGATTTAGCAATTCATAAGCATTTTCTGTGATAATCAACAGCATGATAAAGATAAAATGGTGTTGAGCCTTGAATATTTATTTGACCTACTATCAGTTGTGCAGTATTTTAGCTGTTCTTGCGTGTTAATGTAAAATATTTATTAGAACTGGCTTTGGCTCAGAAGGCTCTGGCTCTATGAACTTGAATTTGTGTGTGTGTGTGTGTGTGTGTGTGTGACATGCTTGTGGCAACAGGATTTAATCTCTAAGAGGCTGAAGGCAGGGCAGCTCATATTAGTCTTTTATATGCTGAGACAATAGTTGCCTTTGTGAGTAGAGAGAATGGCTTATATCATACTAGTGTATTGTGTGTGTACGTATGTGTGTTTTTGTGTTTGTGGGTGTTCATATCTTTTGTGGCTTAAGAAATGGATACATTGGCCTGAATTGCCTTTCAGACACGCAAAAACTGCATGTACTACAACACAAAGGCTTGCGTCCTGCTGTTTGAGGGATTTAACTTATGACTTGATGGCTGATGGACCCTCCTTCCCTGAAACCATGGCGACAACAATCAGACGCACCGCAGAGTCATAGACAGCAAGAAACAACACAGACTCAGAGCAATAGACATTTCTCTCTCTGTGTCTTTGTCTTTCTCTCTTTCTCTCCCTGTCTGTCCCCAATGTGTTTCCAGTCTGCTGAGCTGAAGGTTACTGAGCTCCTCTGTGATCAAAGAGTTTTCTATTCAGACCATTGACCCTACAGTCCACCGCTAACCAGAGCACCCGAGCATTGAGGGCCCCTTTACATCTAATGTTCACCCTCAGTCTCTATTTTCCTGTCCATCTCATACTCACTTGTGATATGTTCACACATCAGACAGTGTAAAGGAGTATCGAGAAAAGAGTTGCCCCCGCTGTCACTATTCAACATCTTCACTGCCCTGTATTGACAGTGAACATCAACATGAAACAGTGGAATCAGAAAATTTTAGTTCTGTAATGTGACATTTCCAAATAAAACAATATATTCAGTGAGGAGAGATGTAGATTTTATTAGTTGGGAATTAACAGGTTTGTGAAGAGCAGATGGTTGACTTGCTAGCATCAGCAGTGTTGATAAAATAAAAATGTGTACATCATACATTTAATGTAAAATTTATAAAAAATAATGCTATTTATTAAAACAGCATTTTTAAGGAATGTCACACATGGTTTCAACCATGTTTTAAATTAATCTGTTGTTAAAAAAAATAATTAATTTAAAAAATAAAATAAATATATAATTCATTCATTTTTTTATTTGTTTACATTTTTAAACGTTAAAGGGATAGTTCGCCCCCAAAATGTGATGTTTATCTGCTAACCCCCAGGGCAAGTTGTAGGTGACTTTGTTTCTTCAGTAGAATACAAACAAAGATTTTAAACTATAACCGTTGCAGTCTGTCAGTCATATAATGGAAGTGAACGGGAATCACTGATTTGAGACTCAGAAAAACATAAACAAAAAAAACTAAATTAAACCCTTTGGCTCATGCTGATACATTTATATGTAAAGACACAAAACGATTGGTCTGTGCAAAAAACAGCAATGTCTGAACTCTCCTGAGAACGTTCTCAACAGCCAGCTTGTGACACGTCTTCTTCTTGCTTTATGGCGGATTTTTGAGGGTGCACTCTTGTCATGAATTAATTTATTACTTTTCCTACATAATTTTTAATAAACAACATTGGTAAAATATATATTTGGGAGTCGTAGACCTTTCCAATGATATATAGTTTGTCAAGATTAGATTAGATTTAATTGTAATATAGTGAAGTAAATGTAGGCGTCCTGTATACGGGACGGGGTGTCAGTTAAAGGTTAACTGAGATTGTAAATAGAGTGTCAATGGTCTATTTGAAAGATGGGTGTTGGTAATGCACTTATAAGTCTGTGATCCTCTGTAAAGCAAGAAGAAGAAGACGAGGTGTCACAGGCGGCTGTTGAGAATGTTCTCAGGACAGTTCAGACATTGTGGTGAATCAGAGGTAAAAAATTATATAAATGCTGTTCAGTTTCTAGCACAGACTGATCGTTTCATGTCTTTACACATCAGTGTATCATCATGAGCCGCAGGTTTAAATTGGTTTTGTTTTTATATGTTTTTTTGACTCTCAAAGCCGTGATTCCCATTTACTTCCATTATATGACTGACAGACTGCAACGTTTTGAGTTAAAAATCTTCGTTTGTGTTCTTTAACTGAATAAACAAAGTCACCTACAACTTGGATGCCCTAGTAGTAAGCAGATAAACATCAAATTACAATTTTTGGGTGAATTATCTCTTTAATTTCATTGATAGAGTTTTGTGCATTCATTTCATTACTACTGTTTTTGATAATAGATTTGTATTAAGTCATAAAACGATGCTGAACTGATTGTACACTTTTAATAAGTGTACAAATAACGCAAATGCCATTAGAATAAACAGAAATGCAAGCTCTGCATTGTGTGAGTTTGCTAAAACAACATTGGCTTAACATCATTTTTGCCACCTGTGTGGTGATGTCAGTGGAAAACAAGTCACTTAAAGGGGGGGTGAAATGCTATTTCATGCATACTGAGTTTTTTACACTGTTAAAGAGTTGGATTCCTATGCTAAACATGGACAAAGTTTCAAAAATTAGGTTGTACGTTTGAAGGAGTATTTCGGTTCCAAAAATACTCCTTCCGGTTTGTCACAAGTTTCGGAAAGTTTTTTCGAGTATGGCTCTGTGTGACGTTAGATGGAGCGGAATTTCCTTATATGGGTCCTAGGGCACGTCTGCCAGAAGAGCGCGCGCTCCCGACCCGTAGAGCAGAGCACTGAGAGCAGAGGCATTCACTGATCAGAGCGAGAGCGTCGCGAAATGTCACAAAAGAAGTGTATTTTTGGTTGCCAGGGCAAGACAACCCTGCACAGATTACCAAAAAAAAAAAAAACAGCATTAAGGAACCAGTGGATGGAGTTTATTTTTACAGAGCATCAACGGAGTTGTGCAAGTGTTTTTGTTTGTTCCCTGCATTTCGAAGATGCTTGTTTTACAAACAAGGCCCAGTTTGACGACGGATTTGCGTATCGTTTATTTCCTAAGGAAAAAGGGTCACGATCATGTGTTGGAACCGCAGGCGGTGAGTAAAACTGCTTCAAATATCTCTGCCTCCTTGTTAGTGCGAGACTCGGGTTCGAGCCCCGCTCGGAGCGATTTGTTGCTGTTGCTGCTCTCGTTCAGTTTCAGCCTCTGGATCTGATTCTGGATCATAAATAAACGGCTGAATCTGACTGTTAGCCATGGTTTGTTTTGGATGTTTTTTTTTCCCCACGGTAATGTCACAGCTTCCAAACGCTTTCAACGCTCGTGATTCTTTAGCTCCGCCCACACGTCACTCCTCCAGCCGGTCGTGTTTTTCCGGAAAAAATCGGTACAGACTATGATTCTCTTATGAATATAATAAAACTAAAGACTTTTTGGAGTTATGAAGGATGCAGTACTCAAGATTATAGGTACTCAAGATTAACAGGATATTAAGTGAAAACGAGCATTTCACCCCCCCCCCCCCTTTAAGATTTGATGAAAGTAAATGGATATACAGTGTGTCTATAATAATGTGCACTGAGTTAGAAAACTCTAACTGAAATGCTCATTACTAAAATATGCATTCATTCTTTTATTTCCATTTGTCTCACACTCAGCAGTGTAGGTAATATGCAGCTGTGATGTTGCTGGTCAACAAACAGCATGTTAAATGTTGTTTTATCATGCATAAATGAAGCAGAGTGTGAACCATATTTAACATATTTAACTCTTTATCTTTTTATAAGTAGCAGGCCATAGTTGATTAGATTGGCACTCTAATGTGGACTGGTGCATGTTTTTTTTGTAATTAACATAATACTTGTTCACTTCTGATTGCCACTATGAACAATCGTACACATGCTGGCTGGGCTGTATAGAGACTTTTTAGGCATCTATGCATCCTGCAAAGACCCTAAGAAAGAAAGACCCCCAGCAGGCTTTTAATAAACCTTACCCAGACCCCCCACCCTAAGACACACATAACACAGAATCTGAAGTGCCCCTTCTTCTCAGAAATGGAGAATAAAGCTTTTATCACAGTCAGGAGAGTTGGAGAAAAGAAAATATCAGACAAGCAGGTCACATTTTTACAAACCTTACATTTTTTCTTTTTTAATTCTTTCCTGCAGCGTGACAATTATGTTTTTTTGTTGTTGTTGTAGTTTTTTTTTTAATTTTTTTTAGAAATGAATACAAATTGAAAAATAAATTAAACATTCATATGTCAGAAAGAATATTTCCTTATATATGATATGATCAATTTATGACATGATCAATCCATTAAATTATTTAAATGTTTATTGAAAAATACAGAATAATATAATGTGTTAATATGTTGCAATTTATTGAATACATGCATAAGCAATTGTCACTTGTCATATATTGAAAAACATGATTATATATTTCTAATAGATACATATTATTTTAATCATAATGTATTCCATAATACACTTCTATATAATATATAATCAAAATTATGAGGATTTATTTATTTGTTTATTTATTTTCTCAATCTGTTAAATTAAAAATCTCATTTTCCACTCACCATGTTGCCATGACTTTAACAAGGCATCCAATTGTCCATATATATATATATATATATATATATATATATATATATATATATATATATATATATATATACCATATATATTTCTTTTTTTTTTTTTATCTTGGTAAATAAGATTTTCTTCACATCATCATGCATATTTTCATACATGAAATGCGTAACTATGCAAACAATACAGTGAGATGAAACCTTTTTTTTTAATGTGTTCAACCTTATATAATCTCATAATTCAGTAAAACTACATATTACACTTTTTGTTTTCATCACATGTACTTTAAATTCTTATCAATATATATGCATATATTGTATCATGTTAAAAAAATATAAGAACTATATATGGAAATAATAATTATTTAATATATCAAATATGTTCAGTGACTTAACACGGTGTGCGGAGGAGGCTGATGCAGTAAGAGTTTATTGGTCTGTAGATGTCATCATACACGCAAGCCCTTTGTTCTGCAGTGAATGTGTTTTTAATGCTGTGTTTGTGTATTGGGATGGGATGGGAGTAGCGTGTTATGACAGTGATCAGGTGTTCTTGTGTTGTCTAGCTGCTTTTTTGTTGTCGGGTTTTTCCGTGACCCTCCTCCTGAAAGCACGCACATGCACTAACACACGCTTTGCCCCAGGGACAGGCCCAGCTGAGTGCGTGCCACAATTACGTATGTCTTTAGAGCTCCTTTTGATTCTATTTAAGAAGTGAAGTATAAGCATTTTTACATGTGCAGACCAACACACACAATGCATCAACACAGCTTAGCAAGAGTGATTTTATATAGTGTAAACTTGTGTGCTTTTAACACACACTTCATTTGAATGATGTGTTGGCTTAAAACAAGGGTGTCAAAGTTATCTCATTTTCCGGAGCTAAAAAAGTCCTGATTTAATTTATGCTGCTTTTGGGAATTATTATTGGTCAAATGTTTATTACTGTTTAAAGGAGTAGTTTACACTCTTCTGTGTTTGTATGCATATGGATGAAAGTGAATAGAACAGGTCAAGTGTGACCTCACTTTGATCTTTTTGATGCTTGCTGACACCAGTCACAATTTTATCTGCTCATTGTTTAATGATATATAAAAACCTCCAAAAAAATGTGTTCAGACATCAGCATCACTTTCAGTCTGCAGCCTTGCAACACCTGTGGGAAATGCTGAGTTAATGTGTCTTTAGCATCACACATCACTGTGTTATAATCAATCATAATTTTTTTTTTTTTTAAGTAAACATTTGAAATGAAAATGAATAAGTCTGTCATCACTTACCCTCATGCAATTCCAAACATTAAGTACTTTATGGGGCTTTTTCTTGGAGCCTGACAACCCTGGCCCCCATTGCCTGTACAGTATTTTTTTTAATTAATTAATTTATTTATTTTTAACATTCTGTGTTCCACAGAAGCAAGGAAGTCATGTGAGTTTGGAATAATGACAGGTGGCTCTTCCTTCAAAAAAATGGAGCTGAGCATGTTGATAGATTAAATTGAAATGACAAGAGATGCTTTAGTTCAGGGGAAAGTGCTTTTTTTTTTTTTTTTGTTGTCTAAACTGTGAAAAATTGGTTTAAAAAGCAGAACTGAATGTTAAAGCCTGTATCTTGAACATACAGTATATCTACTGAAATTACTAAAATATCCTTGTAGCGAATATGATATGTGCTTTTTATTCTTCGAGTGTATGTTCATGAATTGAATGTTAGGTGCATTTTAAAATACTTCTCGTTGGAAAAAGTATTTTCTAGTAGAGCATGAAGTGTGTTGTAGACACCTTTCCCAGAATACAGGCCAAATGATAATGATACATTTTCTAATAAAAGACAGAGAGGAAGTATTTGTGCAGCGCAGGGTAATTGCTACTTTCTAATCACCAAGAAAAGACTTTAGACATTTGTCAAGAGTGCAGCTTAAGGGGTTGGAGGAGCTTATGTTGCATTTATTCCAGTAGAAGTGTGAATGTAATGAAGAAACATTTAGGAAAAATTTCATTCCAGAAAAAAAAGAAAGAAAGAAAAAAAGAAAACTCTAGTGTAAAAAAACCACTTGTTCTCATTACTGTAATACTATTATAAATATCATCCTGTCAGGACACACAAATCGATGCATGAATTAAATTTAATCAGCACACAAATTAAATGTAGTGTTCAGTGCTATAAACCCTACCAATGGCATACGTTGTAAAATTAGCTTTACATATCTTCATTGGAAAGGGTTTAAACAATGTTTTGCATGCTTGCTCAATGAACCATAAACAGTTATTGCAGATCCACTTGTGGAACAGACAGCTTACAGGCGGTAGGCAATTAAGGTCACATTTACAAAGAGACCTTTCTACTGACTCTGGAAAATACCAGAAGAAAGATCCACAGGGTCCCTGATCACCTGTGTGAACGTGTCATGGTCCTGCTCCAGGGAGGCATGAGGACTGCAGATGTGGCCGAAGCAATAAATGTCTGCAATGTAAAACGTATAAGACAATGCTACAGGGAAACAGGAAGGACAGCTTTTGCATGTTTTTGCAGTGTCAAACAACATGTAACCATGTGTCCCTCCAGTAATGTCTAGGAACTTTCAAGTGTCTTGGAAGAGTGGAGTAACATCTCAAATTTACAAATTTGATGAATGAGGATGAACTTTAGATTTTTTGTTCAGGTACCATTATTCTGTTTCTGTTAGTAAATTTCAGTGAAACTTGTTCAATTTATGCCTATGCTGCTGAGCTAGATACATTTTAATAGCAAAATTGCAATGATCAGAACTTGCTGGGAAAATATGGGACAGTTCATTTAAAAATTATTTAGATCAAACTGCTTGATCCATAAATTATAAACATTACATGATGCCTTTATAACCTTCATAAATTTCATTCAGAACCACTAAAGAAAAAAACAGTGCAAATCATTGGTAACGTTTTTTTTTTTTTTTGTTTTTTTTTTTGCTGTTTTTAAATGCCACAGTTTTGAATAAGAACCACTTTTAATTCTCAACCTTCTTGGCAACATTGGAAATGTCCCCTAGGCTCAATATAGCTCAGTAACAATAATTCAATTATTTCAGCTTTACAGTAATTTGGTGACCTTGGGTTCCTTTCGAGCAGCTTGTATTTGTAAAGGCAAACCCTATCTCTTCTCTCCATTCGTCTGCTTTTCAGAATATCAGATCCCAGGCATCCCAGATGCCCTGTATAACATTATGGGGATGTTCAAACACACAAGAGCATCTGAGAGCAGCAAACACCCAGGAATGTGTGAATGCAAAGGATGTGGAACGCCTCGCTCCAAAAAAAGAGACTGTAGCAGTGAAAGAGCGAGCGGGGATGGAGGCTGCATATAAATGTGGCTTTCTAGAGCTGGGCCTCTCTGGGAATTTGCTACAGCTATGTGTGAGGAAATGTAGTGACCCCAGTATGTGTGTGTGTGTGTGTGTGTGTGTATGAGAGAGAGAGAGAGAGAGAGAGAGAGAGAGAGAGAGAGAGAGAGAGAGAGAGAGAGATTTTTTAAAAGGGTGTGATTCTTCTAGAATGCCTGCTAAAAACAAATGAAGAGCCTCTTGTGCTAACAAAGACAGGGCAACATTGACTCACAAACAGCCATCTGATGTCTGTCTCACATCAGATGTCTCAAATTAGGCCCATTTAAATCCCCTCAGGCCTGCATTTGGCTTTTAATGCATGGAGCACTGTGTTGAATGGGACATTGATTGGTTGAGGTTTCAGTCAGGGGTCACATCAGTGAAATCGCATGTCCAAACACTCTTCCCTTGGATAAACTCCTCACAGAGGATGACAACATTTATCTAGGAGGAATGTGGGATTACCTGTAGTGTGTATCTACCTGTGCTAAGATCAATAAACACTTTTGTATTTTAAATACAGGTTGAAGGCATTTGGTTTTATTACTGGTTCTAGGACGTATGCACCTGCCAATTAACTAAATTACTACTATTCATTTCAGGTCAGTTCAGTGTTGTTTCAGTTTAGTTCAGTAACTCTGTTCATCAATTATGATATGAAGCATGTTTAATTCAGTTATATACAGCTCTACAGAAGGCAAGTTATAGTGTCATTATTCAACTCAAGTAATTCAGTTCTGTTCAATAGCAGGGCCAATGTTGCAAAATGTTATGAAACAAATCTTATTCAGTTATGAAGTAGCTCTACAGATGAAAATAATGTAATTATCCAGCTCAATTCATTTAAAGTTTTGTTCATATCCAATAGAGTTTAAAATGATAGCCTAAACTTGCAGCACTGTCAGTTTAAACCAATTTAGGAACTAATGACTCTATTAAATCAAACAGACTTATAAATTAGTTAACCAAGAAAGTCTAAATAATATTTGATACAAGTTGTCTGTTAGCATGGTCATTTCAATGATAGTTGCTTGGCTGGCCATGCAGCCTTGAAAGTATGATTTGAAATCTGCCATCTTTGTGGGTTTTCAGTTCTGTATCATCCTACTTGTTTTGAGCCAATCACGAGCCACAAATACACACACAGTCGCAAACTCTTTACTAGCCAATATCCAGAGCTGTGATGTCAAAAGACAATTTAGTTTTTATTGCATCAGAGTACTTATCAAAAAATACTCATTGCAGTCAGATGGTGTAGTTACAGCATCTACCAGCAGGGGCAAACAGGGTTACGCATCCAAGCAAAACCTTGACTCTTTTTCTCCAACAGTATTGGGCTCCAGACATTTTAACATTTATTTGAAATTTGGGGTCCTCACACAGATTATAAGTGATTCAGAAAGAGGAAAGGAGTGGGTGAGATGTGACAACTGGATTATGGATAGCTCACATTTAAAGCTTTGAGATCCAGGATGTTCTGGTACTAAGCATCTATTGTTCCCTCCTCACATCCCTGAGCTTGTTTGTGTGGGTTCAAAGTCTTAAATTTGAGGTGAAAATGATGAATGTCTAACTCAAGGTGCTTTTGTGTTCATGTTAAATGGTGAGAAATGACTTTTATGTGTGTATGTGTCTGGAGTGTTTGGTCAGACTCCATTAACCAATGCTTGGTCTGCAGGTACAATGACAACACCATGAATCAAAGCCCATAAGCCTGAGGACTGTGTGTGTGTGTAAGCGAGATGGCAGTGCTTGTTGAAATATTTCCCCGCAGGCTGATGTAATTACAGATCACGCAAACCCCCTTTACAGTGACTAGCTGTGATTTCTCACCATTTAACCTATTATTTTATTTTCATTCAAGTGCTCTCCTCTAAAATATTGAAATAATTCAGTACTTTGAAAAGCAGCTACGTGGCTGCAGATTAGAGAAGTGTTTAGATTTTACGCTATATAATCTATTAGCTGTTAGCTCGTCATCCAAAACTAGTTAGCTGATGATATATTGACTAGTCTCTTTACAGTATGCACTTTTTTCACAGTTTTAACAGAATTGCATTGAAGTTGATGAATTTAGAGATGCAGATTCCCTGAGACGGTTTTAGCATGCTTGGGGGATGTATAATGTTAGCCTTAGACCACACTGTCCACATTCCCAAACTGTAACTGCACAAAACTGCAGTTCTTGCCCAGAATCAGCTACAGTTTGATATGGCTTTCTAGCTATTTCTCTGAAATTCTATAAAGAACAGTTAACCATAAAAAAAAAAAAATGCTAATTTGCTGAAAATGTAGTCACCCTCAGGGAATCCAATCTTCATTGGAACAGATTTGGTGAAATTTAACATTACATAATTTGCTCACCAATGGATGCTCTGCAGTGAATGGGTGCCAACAGAATGAGAGTCCAAACAGCTGATAGAAACATCACAATAATCCAGAAGTGACCCCCACAACTTCAGTTCATCAGTTAACATCTTGTAAAATGAACATATGCATGTTTGTAAGAAACAAATTAAGGCATTTTAACTTTAAGCTGACACTTCCAGTCAAGATACCATTTATTATCCATAATAATTCATCCTCCAGTGAAAAATGCTGACTTCCTGTTGTCCCCTCACATCAAAATTAACCAACGTATTTCTTTAGATCTGTTTTGGACCATTTTTGCTTAAAACAGTGCTTGAGCTGTGCATACTTGTCTACTGATTCAGATGAGACAACCTTTTCTCTACTTTAGCTGGTGACCCGAGTTCAATTCTCATCTTGTGGTCCTTTGCTGATCCTGTTTCCGTCTCTCTTCCCTATGCTTTCCTGTTTGATCTGTTCTGTCCTATGAAGGCACAAAAAAGGCCAAAAATATAACTTAAAAATTAAGTTATGATTATTATAATTAACCATAACTAAATCACTCTGTGGTAAATTCTTGAAGATACCAGGCCAGATGTGACTGACCTAATGATTCAAAAGATTGGCCACTACTGAAACTCAAGAGAAGTCTCTCATACAATCTTGGATATCTGATGCTATCAGTGTATTTTCTGTGTGTGTGTGTGTGTGTGTGTGTTTGTGAGCTTATGTGTTTGTGGCTATAGTCTGAGCCAGTGGAGCAGATGTTTGGTGCTCAGCTTACAAATGACTTTGGAGGATTTCCCAGTGAGATGTGGAATGGCTTATTCTCCAACAAGAATTCAAAACAAGGGTCTAAAAATAAAGTATGTGCTAAATCTCTCATCAGTGAAGACGATAAAAACATCAGTCATGCAGCTCTTGAGTTTCAGCCCACAGATCCAGCATACAAAAGGATTGTCAGCGTGTGTTGGGGTTCGGTGATTATTTGCAAAATATTTGCATTGCACTGAAACTTCATCCAAATATGAACTGCTGGGTTTGGCATCAAGAATGACAAGTGCCATGGTTCCTGAGTATCCCAAGAACCACAAATGCATATTATATTATCAACTGTCTTACAAGTATGTGTTGGGTTGTTTCATTCTTAATTAACAAAGAAGGGGGAATAAAATGTAGTAATATTCTGTGCAGTAATATTTTATTTCAACTATACATGCTGTGTTAAAAAAGTCAACAAAAATATTCTTAAACAATGACTGTAATTATTTACACTTTCACAGTACAGCTTTACAATATCTACACATGAAAATATTCCAGAAAAGAGAAGCTGTATTCCAACTGCCAATTTTTGCACAGTATTAAAAATAAAAGGTAGACCAGTCTGGTTTCTTTGCACACAGAGTGGTGACTGAACAGTAAAGGCTTGAAGTCAGATTTATATTGCAATATACAAGGCAGTTCAACATAGGACAACCTGAACCAGAGCACAGGATCTACTCTTACTCCTTTAATAAAACTTAACTTTAGCAGGTGATGATGCACCAGTCTCCACTTAGCTGCTTTAATACAATCAGAACATGTAAACAAACATGAAGCTTTGGGCTTGAACAGGCAAGTTTCCCCTTAATATACTGACATTCCCAAGTAATTTCAAACAAACATTGTGTATCTAATTGCAGATGACCCTCTCTAAAAACACTCAAATCTCGATTTGACCCCATTAAATGTTGTGAAATATGGTGAGCTGAGAGTCAGGTGATATACATTTTAGATTTATAATACATTCATTACATGGCATCTCATCATCGCAAATTAGCACCTTCCAGAAATGCATAAGAATAAAATTACAATAAGAAAATGTCTTAGTAATTATAATCTTTTCCTTTTCCTAAAAAAAAAGAAAAAAAAAAAAAAGAAATTTTATTATTATTATTTATTTCTCTCAAAGAAAACCATTCTGAAGGTCCAGCCAAATCATGGTATTCCCATCCAGGGTTAGATTACTGGTCATATCCAACCAAAAATCATTTGTTTGATGATAGTGAAATGTTGAAAATCAAACCGCACTCCCATTACTTTAATAAGGCACACAAATACACTGATCCAGGTAAACTTGCCTTGAAAATATCCATACTTGAATAGTTGTATATTCACAATGAAGCTATCACTGGCACAACTCTGCAAGACACACTGGTAGGTACTGTAGTAATTGTACACTTATAGTGAGTATGGAATTGAGGCCTCTTTTAAACAAGCAAAGTGAAACGTAACTCTCAGATAGGGTCTAGTATGGAGCTGAGGTTGGGTTTTGCCACAGAGCTGAAAAGTGGCTTGTAGTAAGGAATGTGCTGTTTGCAGTTTTATGTAATGCTTTGCCCAGGAACTAAAAAGCAAACTCTCTGAAATGGTGTAAACTGCAAGGAATACTTAAGAACGTAAAAGGAGACTTCATACACCCAACAGCAGTGCTTGGCATGTAAGAAAGGAGAAAGCTTAATAAATGATCTGCCGTATAGCATAGTTGAAAGTTGACTTTATGGGTTTACAGGATTCCCAGTGATTTACTGAAACTAAAAATGACCAAAAAGAATATTGTACATTTGGCCAGCGTGATCCTGTGCTGAGCCTGTGTGTTTAAAAGCTTGACGCAGCTCGACACACAGAACTGCTGCATGGAATGCCACACTGTAGTCTGTTAAACATTGTCATCGTCTACACTTAGCAGCACAAATGTTGAGGGCACTTTTACACTGTGAGTTTTTAAATCAGTAGTCCAAGCAGGAGCCCTGGACATTTCTTTTGCACGCATAAATGATTAATTTATGTCTGGAGTTCTGTGTCCAAACACATCAGACGTTAATGCACCAAAAATTTAATTTATTTTATGACAGCGATGACTCAAGCTTGTTCAGAAAACAAACACATGATCAATGAATGCACACTGGTTAGCCCCAGGGACTAATCAAACAGAGACACGCAACATGTCCCTTTCACTCTGTCTGTCTTCTGGAGAGATTTCCAAGCAAGAATATCATATTTTCCAAACAGTAAAACAAATACAGTTCACATTGATGGGGTTGAACAGTGCACTGGGAGCTTACGCTGCCCGATCGCCGCAGCAACTACGCAGCTGCTTTATGCTGCACGTCAGCTGAGACCTGTGACCTCAGGCGTCCCTGCCGCCTTGAAGATCAGAATCTGTCACCTGCCACTCAAGCATGACAGGACAACGTCATAGCGAAATAGCACAACTACCCCAAAACAGAAGCTCTGGCATCCAATTAATTTCCCTTCATAGGAAACAGAGACTGGCACACCATATCTCTGTGGACCGAACACTTTTACTCCCACCGTCCATTAATGCACGAGTAAGATTCGGCTAAGCATTTCAGTAGCTATACTTGTTCACTGCCCTCATTTGTGCAGTCTGTGGTGCAAAGCCATTGGGTATGGGTGGCACATCTGGCTTTGACGATGCTGTCCGTTTGATGGATGTTCGTGGTAAAGACCCATGACCACTGTAGCTGCTCTGCCGGGATATGGAAGGTGTCATAGCCATTGGTACCCCGTGAGAGTCTAGTCTAGTGGGTGGGGTAGGAGTTGGGGGCATGTACCCACCTCTGTTCAAACTAGGTTGCCGGGACACTATGGCCCCACCAGGTGAGTGCAGCCCTTTGGGCGGTGAGGAAATGGAGTGTCGCTGGGATGAACTGCGTTGATACCGCTGTCTCTCGAGAGTGCCCATCTGCCCTGTGGGCGATGTTGGTGTAGTTGGCACATCCAGTCTCTTGGTTGGGCTATTTCTGGTTAAAGAGGAAGATGGAGAGTACAAGGAGGCCTCTCGGCTTGGGACTTTGGGTGGAATCTCCGTTGGGCTTACAATGGGTTCCAGCATTAGGTGCTGTCGGGATTTGGGCATCTCCACCATAATAGCTTTGGGGTGGTTCTCATTCAGGTGCTTCAAGAGGTCATTCAGTGTGTTCCTGGCATCCACATTACACCGCTGGTCTTTACGGCCAGATCTGGAACCATGTTGATCACTATTCTGGATCTTCTTTTCTGCTTGAGACCCTTCAGGAGTACTGAAGGATTCCCTGTTCTCATGTGTGGCATTGGGCAGTACCACGGCACTGGGGATGTGGGGGTTGCTGACAGTGGAATGGGGTGGGGGACTGGAAGGAAGGTACGGATGGATTTTGGTTGGTCCATCTTTGCGGGAGCCACTCATCTTTCCATGAGCTCTCTCCCATTGGTTCTTAATTGGCTGAAGACTCTTTTGTTGCAGCACTGGTGTGGACTCTGGTGTAGGCAGTGCTGCTAGTTCTGGTGGCTGCCCACTCAAGAGCATCGTCTTAGTGTCTCCGGTGGTTGGTACCTCCCTCCCATTGGTCAACAGGTTGGTGTAAAGTTTAGGAGTATCTATATTGGGTTGGTACTCTTTCACAGGACTGTCGAACAGACCATTGAGCTTGGCAAAACTGCCAGTGGAATCAGTGCATGACTGTGCTGACTCTGCATCTTTTTTGATCTTGCGTGGAGTGCGAAGGAAAGCATCTCTATAGCAGTAAACGACCATGCCCGCGATGAATGCACCGAGCAGGAATGCAGCTAACACACAGGAGACAAGGATATTCATATGCACCATCTGGTTAGATTCACCTGCTTGTATTTCCCATACACCTGCAACACAGATAGCCAAATACCATGTTAACACACTCGCACCGTTGATCACTGAACAATTCTCTCTTTAAGCAAAAAGTCCCAGCCCCACCACAATTTGGTGTGAATCAAAAGCATACAACTGTTATTTCCAGCATTTAAGAAGCTTATTAAAGAAATATACCAAGAAAGAAATTCAAAAAATACAATGAGATATCCTGTTTATCTATATTAGTAAAGGAAGCAAATTAGTAAAGAGGTGGGGTGGAACATTTTATTGCAGAAGGGTTGCATTATCAAGTGAGTTAATATGTTGTTGTTTTACACAAGAGTTTCCCAAAGAGAATTAAGCCCGCTGTCTTTGTTTAGTACCCAGGGGTGAGTGTTGTTAGTGTCCGCATATATATTCGAAAGAGTTAGTTGGTGAATAATGTTGCTCGAGAGGTGCTTAAAAGTGTTGCTCAGTGGCAAGGCCTTTGGAAGATTTCCTAAAACCAAAAACCATTGGCAAAGAAAGAAAAGGATGGAAGAAGATAAATATGTAGCCATTTAAGACAGACTGAACAAAAAATGTCATAGAAAATGCATTAAACTAAAATATATATAAAATAAAGTTAAATGTGGAAGACAAATCATAGTAACATAAAAGACATTTAAAAGTAGGAAAACTAATAATAAAAAGCTTTATATGCTGATGGAATCTAAGTATAGCTGCCTGCATCATCTCAATAGACTTTAAAAAAACAAGGCATTGTGCTGACCTGAAAGTTTTCAAGAGCACTTGCATCCCTACTTTGTTAATGTAGTGTGACTGACTGCAGTATTGCTTATCATGCCAATGGGCTGCTATCAGAGATGTATGCACTCTCTCAGTAGACTAGCAGCACTAATAGCAGCTATTACCCAGAATTCCATGCAGCAGCGCAAAGCGCACCGGTCAAGGCCTTACCCTCCAGCACACCTGGTATATGCTCAACAGAACGTGAAGTGGCTGGGTCATCGTGGAACACAAATTTCCGTGAGCCAAAGAGTTGGGGAATCTGAGTGGGGATGGTTTGAGGTGATTGTATGGGTTCAGAGGTCACGGGCACTGTGACTGACGATGATGGCAACTCCATGTCTGTAGCAACAAACAAACTGTATCTGAATCTGAGCCCATGATTGGCACAACGTAATGATTGGGGTTAGTGCATACTGACAGGATGTCATACGTCAGTTTATAGGATTCTTTGAGGTAAATTTTTAGAGATTGACTCTGATGTTATGAACCATTACAGGGATGTAATGGCTGTGCAGAGTCTCAGGTAAGGAAAATTTCAGCTTGAAAGGAGGGAAAGGATGAAGATTATCTCTAATAGAATGAGGAGATGACAATATAGTCCAGGGAGATGATAAAGTGGAGACAGCATATATCCATGCAAGAACGAAAGAATGAATGAATGAAATGATAGACAAGCTGGTGCTGAGAGATCAGGTGCCTCTCAGTGATAATGGTGATGATATGATGAAAAGCACAGGAATAAGTGTAGGTGCAGCAGTAGAGGAGAAAAGAAAGGGAGAAAGATCTCAAGGAATGAATCCAGTGCAGTACAGGAAACTAACCAGAGGTTGGGTCGCCATATGATTTGAAATCTGGCGCTGATGTAGTGGCCAAAAATTCTAAAAGAATTAAAGGAACAGGAAATCAGCATAAAATAACAAAAATAAAAGTCTGAAATTATAAAAACGCTAAAATAGTTTTTACTACAAAAGAATAAAAAAGTGTTTGTTTTCCTCTGGTTTACGCTGTATCGCTCTTTCACTTTCTGTAATGTTAAGCCCTACACAATGTATGTGTAAATATGTGAGTGTTTAATTGTCAAAGGAATTAATATGATGTTCGTGTGATATGTGTTAATTTCAGTCAGCTGAGAGTGTGAGGGGGTTATTGACGTCACAACTTCTAACTAATGTTTCTGAAAAGGGGCATGTGTTGATGAGCTCACCATGACAGTCGCCGAGGTGAGCCGTGTTGCCGTATTCGACATCTTGCTCATAACCAGTTCTGCAAAACAGGAAAAAGAGTAATAAGATAAATGAGTTTGTACTACGGATACAAGTTCTGGGCATCATCATTAACATATACTGTTTTGCCTGTTTCAAAAATAAAAATAAAAACTGCAGGCATCAAAACTAAAAAATATATTTTTCATGAAGAAAATTGGAAATGAGAACTGTTAAGTTAAAAGAAGAAAGAATCTAGCTCAGCTTTTTAGGAAATCGGTTGCAGTGTCAATTATTCAGTTTAGTGTTCTCAGTATATCCTCTAGGTAAATCTGAATATTTTCGTGATTGACTTACTGCACAGCTGCAGGAATGCGCTCACAAGCTCCATGTGACATCCAGCCGCAGTAGGGGTCTCTAGATGCAATACAAGACCTGCAACACACCAAAAATATTGTTTATACCAACACAATATGAAAAAAGAACACACTACACAATGGTTAATGAGGCTTTGTGCTGTTCAGACTATAAAATTGAAACATATTTGAATTGGATATGCCAAAAACTGTATAAACAGTGTTGCATTCAGGACTCACTTTTGACAGGAACTGTGTCGTTCACAGCGGCTGAGAGGTATTCTGACCACACAGCTAGAAAAGGCCACATAGAGTGTGTGGGTGTCTTTATGTAGATGGAAAGACAGAATTCGCCGATCGTCCTCATTGCTGGATAAACACCTGGGAGAAAAACAGAGGGAGGGAGATGATGAAAAACAGATAAATCACATGTTATCGGATCTATCCGTCAGTCGCTGTTTTCTTCAGTCACAATTCAGCAGAAGGAAAACAAAACACACACACACACACACTGACGAATGAGAGTGAGAACATTTCGCTTTCACAGTAAACAGATCTAATCTCATCTCAAAGGTTCCAAAACTTTATTCAGGTCACAATTTGGGACTCATTTCTGGCTAAATAGCCAAGACTACTTCATAAAAAGACCCAGAATTTTAAGTCAACGAGAATGTGTCTAAAAACTAATCATGAGACAATTATAGGATGAAAACATACTTGGCTTGGTTGAAAACATCGATCTCCTCTAGTAGGATGCTGTCATTTAAAGACAGCGGGGACGTCTTAGCCAGCACTTTTAGGACGATGCCTGCCTCAGAGCCAATGAAAACCACCGTGTAATTCCTCTGGGGTCCTGCAGTGTTATCAACGGCGAGTGCCGTGAGCCTGTACCTACAAAGACAAAGGAAAAACAGTTGAGTACAGGGCCGCTTTTCAGTTGCAAGGAGACGCCTAATTTACAACAGCTTAACTTAAGCTGACACAAGACAAAACATGTTGAAAAGAGACACATCTATCAAGACCTGAACTAGTTAAATTAGGCGTGCCAGTTGTTTAGAATGTGAAACCAACGCTCTTTGCTGGGAGGGTTAAAATGTTTACCCAGTATTTATTTAACAGCTGACATTGGGTCAAGATGGCAAACTATTCAGTGTGTTGTATTGTAATTATGTTTTTATGTACAAATCTGTGCTAGTATTAGATTTCTTTCTGATGGATTGCAACAATTTTTTTCTGTTTATGAAATATAACCATTTCAGTTAAATCAAACAGAGCTGGTGGCTTTTCCTGTCAAAGCGGGCAGACTTTGCAGTTTGTCAGAAGTCTTGGTTGCAGCATATCCTGCGAGAGTGTCAGACCAAGGTTCTTCAGACTGGGCTGAATGGTGGCACTGTGCCCGTACCTGACTCTTGTTTTGGTGAACCACGGTTCGTCTCCAATGGAGGGGACTGAGGAGTCCATGAGTGGGTGTGACTTGATGAACTGAAGGGTCTCGTCTGGAAACTCGATGGAGGTTTTGTAAGACTCTGCTGAACCGTGTCCCGCACAGCAGCCGGGTCTGAAAGGAAAGAGAAAAGTTGAGGCAAAGGGGGCAAAGATCCATGTGCCCCATGCCTGTAAATCTATACCCGCCTCCAAATGGTCACTGCGCACACAGGTTAAATATGCAGCGTGTCCAATTACCTTATGTTAATTTTTTATGTCGCAATGATTAGCTGTCATGCACTAGTGCGTTCACCAACCTGGGCTTTGGCAACTTCTCCTCTGGAAATGGTGTCCACACCGAATCTGCTGTTTTTTGCTCTTTGAAACGGCCATGGAATGCTTTCTCAATGTCTGCCATGGAGAACGCACACACCGCAGAGCCAGGGATACTGAATAAGTCAAGAAACAGTGACATTAGCGCTATTCAGCCCGTTTCCATGTGAAGATTTTGTGGAAAGGCTTGTGACAAGCTTTACCTGTTCAACTGGGTGGTGAAAACTCCAACCACAGAAGGCACCCCATTAATGTCGATGATGTCCGTAATAGCCTGAAGAACGTCAAAGTAGAAAAACGATTCTCCGGGAACGGAACAGTTCAGGCGAGCCTTAACAAAAGTTGTCCAGTGTTTTTCCAGCACCCGCTGAGACCCTCCCATGTCATTTTTACAGATCCGAGCCACTCTGGAGTAAACCGCCTGCAGCGAGAGAAAAATAGCGGGAGAAACTCAGCATCACTCTCTAAATAATAGATCTATCTCCCCGGCGGCTAAGTTGAATCTAAATATACGCAAGAAACATCTTTTTTTCTTTCTTTTAGAACAAAACTGCAGTGTGCTAGAGGGCTTGAATTAGCACCATGTAACCATCTTAATAATTCACTACTGTAAAACCTGCTCTCGATGCAGGTGTTGAGTACAATATTAACTAAACTTAAATATTAATTAGTCTGTGGAATAAAGAAGTCATTATATGGGCCAATTTAAAGCAAATCCTGAGGCAATGGATGATATATTGACCCTCTGGAACAAACATTCATCTCTAAATAAATGCCTATGAATACTACATTAACATACAAATCTGAACTACATTATTACAGTTCAGAAGCCAAGGTATAACCATCTGATACCATCACTAACACCATGGTGCATTACTTTTTGTGTGTGTTTTGTGAACATTTTTAGCAGTGTTAGCATTGTACTGTACATCACATTGCGTGTCATACCTTTCCCAAGTTGTTGTGCTCGGCTGCGATTTCTCTGAAAAAGAAGTAGACAAAATCCCCATAGTCCACGGCGTGGAGAAAATGTGGCTCTGGAAGAGAAAGAGAGCATTAGCATCCCTGCAGCTGACCTCAAGTTAAATTTTTATGCGTTTTTGTTGGAATGGCTGAGTGTTGACCTAGTTTGTGCCACAGGAAGCTGGATTTTACATCAACAACCACCGTTTTCTCTCCTCCCCCATTGACTTTTTTAAGGTATGGTTACAGGTTATAGATTAGATGTGTACTGGGTTCAATAAGGTTAGCATAAAATGCTGACTAGCATGTACGTTTAGCAGACAAGCAAGAGTTTCTGTACCTTTTAACCACTTGGAGTCATATTTGATGGTGCGAAGGGCAGAACCGTCTCCCATGCTGCGATAAATCACAGCATCGCTGGCCAGGAAGTCTGCCACCGTCGCTGAGTACAGCTTACCATCTATGACATAAATATGTGAGCTTAAAACACACTTCAGCTTCACTACGCAATTACACACAACTCGAGCAAAGTTGAGAGGAACACAAATCTCAGAGGAAAGGTCTATTCAGACCAAAACAAAAAACACTCATTTTGAGATGCAATATAGAATGAACAAGATATACAATTTTTACTTCATTGCACCTGCTCTTTTATATGTTCCAGTTACTGAAAAAAATAATAATTTTGCTGTCTAAATAATAATAATAATAATAATGAATACAGTTTATTGTTTTAATGAAATTAAATTTAGTGAGTTTAATGCTTAAACAAAAAACAATGTCAATATTTGAACTAGAAAACAAGACAAAATACTGATGGTACTGTTGTTGTTGTTTTTTTTGCTGTGTGTGGCCTGTACAGACTCATTCAGATGCAGGTGTGATATCAAAGTGTACTAATTGTCGTCAGGTTGTGCTGTTCCTGTCTGTAGCCTATGCTAAAAGAGCTGGCATGAAGACAGGACGTTCTCGTGGCTTCTGATTTATGTTCAACGTCAGTCTTGGCTCTCATTGGAGCATTAATTTGATCCAAAACCTTTAAAAATCATGGCAAAGTTATTCATCATCCCCCTCATTATCCTGACAGCTCTCATACCAGCAAACAGGGCAACGTTTGTCTGCTTTGCATCAAACGGGCATCGGGCCAAACCGCTGATCTCTTCCCCATCAAACTCCAAGTTATCCAACTAAATAACAGAGAGAAAAAGAAAATATAGAGATCCAGAGTCCTTATCTTCATTATACTGTAAAACTGCTCCCATTCATATTAACCAGTCACTTATGAGAGGAAATCAACATACAGACAGTTGACTTACCCTGTAGTAACGGCACATGGGGTTGAAACCATTTGTTCCGCAGATGAACACAAGATCATCGTTTCTCGGAACCAGGACTTTAATGAAGTTATGGCACTCGTCCTGAGAGAAAGTCAAGACAGAGTGATTTATGGTTGCTTCAGTGCTGTAAATACTACAGAACCAGTGACAAGTGATTTATGCAAAAGAAGGAGGAGGACTCACTCTGTGCTTTCCCTTCATGGCACACGTCTCCCTGTCCGCCTGCCCCGACCGCCACGTCAGCTTCTGTGACATCACACACCATCACCATTAGACACAGCTTCCCACCCGCACACTCTTAAACATTAACAATGTACTACACCATGGGCAGGGACAGAAAGACAGAAACAGAAACCTAGCGATTTACAAAAAGCGCTGCCATGACTGGATTCGGATCTTTGATTAACAAGAGTTTTTATCACTTGTCACGCCTCGCAAGAGACAAGAGCACTTTGGTCATAAATTAATTTACTGTGAACCCACCCTGTATGGAATAATCTCGTTCCTGTAGGACTCTCTCAGACTCACTAAATATACCTGGTCCCTGCCAGAGAGAGAGAGAGAGAGAGAATTAGTTCACACACAAATTTCTACTCATATTTCTAATGGTCATCGACCAGCTCATCTGAACTGTCTGAACAGGTCAAAAGGTCGAAGATCTCACTTCCACATCCTGTGCTGACTTACCTGCCCGCAATGAAAAGCGTATCATGAATCTTGGTCATCAGCTGAAAGTCCAGTTTGTGCTGAGATTCGTTGCCAGAGGGGCGTCCACGGAACACGGGGTACTGGCGTGCATCTGTAGAACAAACAGATGCCCCGTTATTCAGTATTAATGTCAACAGAGATCGATGTTGGTATTGATCGGCTGTGGCAATTGCATGTTAAACTACCCTGAAGAACGACTTGGCTGAAGTAATGAATATTACACCAGCAGGTCCCGCATTGACGTCCAGCGAATGCACTGTCAGCATGCTGGAGTGTTTTCTCACTGCGGAGCACAGCAGCACTAATGCAGCGACTCTATTTGTGAATGTCTTCTTCCAAAGAATGTGGATGACTGTTTCTTCAACCAAATACAGGCACTTTCATGTCCCTAAATTATTACTTCATAAGTTCTTTTCATTCCTTACCATAATTTATTTTTGTAACCTTTCAAATTACTTTGAAAATGACTTTTTATTGGTTTAAATTTAGTCCCAAACCCAGACTTTCAATACTGAACTATAAAAATCCATTATAAACATCATATTATTTTTATTATGATGTTGTGTATTATAACAATAATTAAACAAGCCACTTCATTATTTAAATATTCCTAAAATATTCTATGTTTCCTTTAATTTGTGGTGTCATTTCCAGCACAAATAATTTAGCTACTAAAGTTTTTTTATTTTTTTTATTTTTTTTGTTAGTGTTAGTCAAAAGTGTCAATGAAGAAAATGTTTAGGGTAAAATATAGACCTAAAACAAGAAAATATTTGCACAAGAAAAAACATGGTTACACCTCAATTTATTTGTAGTATATTACCATATATCAGAATATTGTTGTCTTGTCAAGAGTAATTTTGTTCAATTATGCAGAAATTATGGCCATTTTTGTGACTCCTTTTTTCCTTTGAAAAACAAAAAATGTTGTAGGTATATCCACTAGCCACTGCTTATGGGAAATGTGATGCACAAGTAAGAGTTTAGAAAAATGTGTGCTTTACGACTTTCTAAAAGCCTGCAGTTCCAAAGGTGCCTCTAGCTGAAGAAAGACCTGTGTGTGTGTGTGTGTGTGTGTGTGTGTGTGTGTGTGTGTGTGTGTGTGTGTGTGTGTGTTTTAAAGAACTTGATAAAGATCTCATGCAGATGGTGGCAATTAATAAACAGTGTGGTGTCTGCTGGTTCTTACAGTGTCGGTCCACAACATCTAAAGGGATGTTGTCCTCAGGAAAGCTCACAGCCTCCAGATGGGACACCAACAGCAGCAGTAGCAGCAGGTCAATCGTCAGTTCTCGCCACCCCATTGCTGGCACAGAGGTCACACACCTCCTGTACTGCACTGACGTAGATGTTACCTGCAACATACACAAACGCATGCAGTCAACACCATCAGCCACTATTCATAACTGTTTTCTCTTGTGTTTTTGTGCATGACCTCTGTCAGGATTTGCTATGTAGATTAGGACGTCTGTTTTTTGTGTGTGCATGCGAGTAGGTTCACTCCCAACAGATCATTTAGAGTGTGTGCGTATGTGCATGTGTATTTGGCAGCCAATACCCATGATTGAAAATCTGTCCACGAGAGGAAGGTCAAAAAACAGACAGAGAGGGGGTGGAAAGCGAGAGCTTAAGACTCCACACATGCAAACGTTGTGCTGTCAGCTAGCTCTGATACACACTTTAACATGTACACTGTATTTAAGGATGTCATTTGTGTACTATTAAGTGTGCAGAGTTTGTGTTTGGATTGTGGAATATAATGGGGAGTGTGTTTGTCTCCAAATGGACATTCAAACAGGAAGATTTTCAGAGGTCTGTGTGCTGTGGTTGGGGTCTTCTCCTAGAGAGACAATCATCTGTGCATATTGATGAGCAGCGTAAAGTCAAATATTTATAAAGCTACAAATTATTCATGCCAGCAAAGCCCGGACGGATATAAGCAATTTACATGGAGACAACAAACAGCTTGGCGGAAGGATAGAAAGTGAGTGAGTCAGGCCTCAACCACTTCCTGAGTGCGTCCCGCCACACATGCTTGCATACAGTATTGACATTTTTGCAATTAGCAGCCCTGCACACCTGCTCCCATGCTGTACTATGCATATGCTGCCTGTACCACTCTGCCTTTATTGATTAGGTGTTGATTGATCAGTTCTCAATTAATCAGCTGAATGGGATGTGGCCTGGGGAAATTCTCCAACAGAAATACGATCCACAGTCCTTCAAGGAAAAGGAGATTCTCTGCTCATCTGTTGCAATATTGGATCTTCATTTCAACAGACTGACTACAAGGGATTCTGGGCTATCATGCTTTGATCGGATCAATAGAAATGACTCTTTCTCTGGCAGTTATTTTATATGAGATAAGAGAAAAGGCTGATGATATGAGAAGACAAAGTTATGGAAAGGGAGACAAAAGACAATCGTATAATAGAAGACAAGAAAAATGAAGGAAAAAAGTGAGGGGAAAAGGCAAGATGAGACATGGTGAGAAAAGGAAAGATGAGAAAAAGGAAAGAAGAGGTGCTGAGACAAGCAAGAAAGACAAGATAAGATGAAAAGAAGAGATAAGATGAGAAGACAAGAGAGAAGACAAGGCAAGAACTGAAGCAAGGAGAAGAGCTGAGAAAAGGATGAGAGGTGAGATGAGAATCGAACACATGAGACAAGAAGTGAAAAAGGAAAGAAAAGATGAGATGAGAAAAGAAATCATTGAGATTAGAATAAGACAAGAGGAGCTGAGGCGAGACAAAATTAGTATAGACAAGAAGGACAAACCACAAGAGATGAGACAAGTATTAGTGCAAGATGAGACCAGAACCAAAATGAATAAGAGGAGAATACAAGAAAAGGAGAGGCAAGACAAGACCAGAGCCAAGAGAAAGAGTGACTAGATGAGAAGAATTGACACGAGACAAGGCAAGAATTGAAGAAAAGTGAGACAAGGAGAGGACATGAGACAGGGATTGAGACAATAGATGAAAAAGAAGGGACAAGATGAGAAAAAAGAGACAAGAGAAGCTAAGACAAGACAAATTATTGTTATAACTACAGATACTATGAGAAGTATACACCAGATTACATTCGAGAAGAATGAGATGAGAAGAAAAGGAGAGACAAGATGAGACCAAAAGTGAAGAAAAGACAATATAAGGCAAAGAATTGAAGCAAGGAGACACAAAGAAAGACATATAAGATAGGGATAAGTGTCAAAATAAAAACCAGAACAGATGATTCCAAAACAAAAGAAGAGAAGAAAAATGACAAGGTGAAAAATGGATACAATATGGAGAAGTATGTAAAGAAAGAGAACAAACAAGATGAGGAAAACACACTGGATGAGACGAAACAAGCATGAGAGACAATATGAGATGAGAAGAGAATGATCAAAATGAAAACAAGATGAGAGAAGGAGAACGAGGCGAGACAAACATGAAGATGAAGTTGTGAGCTTGAGTGATTAAAAGCTGTAATGTTTGGACAATCAGTGAAAGTCAAAGGCCAAGGTGTCAAAAAATGTGTCTATCATAACCGAGTTCCAAATGCATTTCTTTTCCCATGTGCATCCTCTATAGGCACAGAAGTGCACACATCAGCAGCATGGCGCTCTCGGAAGGGTTCAGGAAACACTGAATGGATTAAGCGATGTGTACAAGAGGAGCCCCAGTTTAATACAGCACAGAGAGTCTAATCACAGCTTCACAGCGCCGTTTCATTTCCTCCGCCTGGATATTGATTCAAGAAATAAAGAAGGATATTTCCAGCACCCTGGAACATACTCATTGTCAATGCCAGAAATCCCTCACAAACACTAATCATTTTTCATAGAAACACCACAGGGAGTTACGCAGACACACTACAATAACACAACAATTCCAGTGCACGGAAAACACCAGACTTGGGCAAAGAGAGCGAGGGAAACCTAATGCAAAACACAAACAAAGGACATACAAAGGTCAGCCGTCTTGAATTTCTTTTCAATATACATCGAGCGCAACATGTTTTCTATTGAACGTCTTGGTTCGGTTTTCCATTCTTGCCCTCCGGTGTATGAGCCTGGACAGGCCCTGCGTGGAGAGAGTTGACTAGTCACGCAACCTGTTAGTGTTTAGCTGCTCCCCGGCTATTCTCATTACAGCCTCTCTCCGCGCGACGCAATCACACACTCGTTGATGTTTTTGGCTGCGTTTCCCGGGATGCTGGCACGACGCTTGAGTTGGCAGGTCGTTCCAGTAAGATTGCCTGCAGCAGATCCACCCAACACCCGCCTGCGGGAGTCCAGCTGCAGGAAATGTGACAGTGAAGGCCAAAAGAACAAAGCCAGTCAGTGACGCTATGTGGCTTCAGTTAACCTTATGAAATAAATGCTCCCCAACGGAAGAAATCGGTGTAGCTGATGTGCTAAGGCTAGTTTCATGCATCCTGATGCAGGAGAGAATAATGTCATTTAAGTGAGGAATGGCATTTCACAATCACTTTGCTTTAGTTTAACGTGAACCCTGCAGGTCTGCCTGAGGCCTGACACTCAGAGGGAAAGTGAAAGAATATATCAATAGAAGCTCTAAAAGAGGGTTGGTCAGTATGATCATATATACCACACAACAGCAGAAATATGCCAGCTGCTGAAATATTTGCTATACCACGGTAGATATATACAAGCAGCTATCAGTGCTCATATATATATATATATGCGTTCACACACAAAGCGTAGGTCCCGTAATGACACATGGCATCAGGATGTGACGTGTAATGCACGAGTAGAAAACGCTAGGCACGTTAACTTTCACTTAAGCTGGCGAAAGACATCAGCTTCAATGCGGATAGTGAGGAGTTAACTGATCTCTGCTTCATTACAGTTTGCACAATTTTTTTTCATCGCGAACATTGATCTGCCTTCAAAACAACCGGTAAAAGAGCATTATCACTACGACGCACCCTTTACGGCATTGGTTCTGGCTTTTGTTTACACAAAGCTAGTTCCGGGACTGAACCCGGCAATGTTACTAGATCCCCAACCCGGGATTGATCCAGGAATCAATTCCGGGACGTGTTTGTGTTCACACAGAAGGCGATCCGGATTCCTGGACCAACATGCAGTGTGAAAGGGGCTAGAAAAATTCACGCTGAGATTAGAGCTTTCCCACACAGCCATTAAAATCACAGTTGTTTACAGACAGATCACAACTTGTTACTCCACAGCTGTAAGACGGGTCACCGCCCCACCTGTGCACCTTATTCCCCACCCCCACTCTCCCAAAGTCATCTCCTGCAGGTGTGTGTGTGTGTGTGTGTGTATTAAAGGAACAACAGAGAGCATGAGGTCCTTTCAATCCCGGCCAGTGAAGAGACCTCCATGCTTTAAAGGTTAAATCAGTTACTCAGGCCTGACCGAGGATGAACACAAGACAGCAGGACTGGCGTGGGCTTAGTGGACACAATGTGGCCAGCTGTTGTGACTGACTTTATTCACAAACACATGAAAAGTGCTGAATCTGCTTCATGGTAAAAGTTTCAGTAGAGGTAGATGTTATCTGCCGCTCTCTGAAAGAGGGTTCAGCAGAGATAATAGGAATTGCAGGGGGGCAATGCACTCTTGTGGTTTGCATTTATATTATTTTTAAGAGATGGGTCTTTTAAACTCAGTTTACACGTCACACATTCATGAAGGACAAATAAACAAAACCATAATTTGGGAAAACAGCATATCCCATTAACTTCCATATGGTCAAACAACAAGAAATGGTTAGAAAAGAGCTATGGGGCGCACTATCATACATGACCAGCACCCTTCTGAGGTCACAGTAGAAGTCATAAGACTAATTAATTTGATATACAGTACATCCACACATGCCCTTTTCCCCCTTTCTTTTTTCATTGTGGAGATTTCCTTTGATATTGTCTTGGTTTTATATTAAGCAAATTTATTTTTTTCTTCCTGACCCTTAAACCTAACCCTCACAAAACTGCTTTCTTGAATTTTAATTAAGACAATATTTTGTTTGTTTATTAAGCTGTTTTCTCGTGGGGAACGTTGGCTGCTTCGCAGGTGATTTCAGGTTTTACTGTCCTTGTGGGGACAGACGGTTCTCACAATCTAGACAAAAGCTCAGCACTAACATGTTCTAGTTTTTAGCTGACATTTTAGTTGTTTAGCTTATGTTGTATGTATTTGTTCTACATTTATTGCTCACTGGTTTTTAATAAAAAATATTTTAATAGTTTAAACAATTGTTTAACCTTGTAAATTACCATGTTTAAAATATAATTGGTGGATAAAGGTTATGGGATAATTATTTTTTTGAAAGAAAATTAAGTTTGATCTACAAAATATGTACAGAATTTAAACGTATGTTTTCTTAGTCTTACAGCATGGTAGGCCTATATGAAGTTATAAGACATTGCAATAAATAAATTAATTTATGATCTCAATCTTCAGTCTCCCCCATTTCATGTTTTGTTCTCAACATTTACCTCAGTAGTGTTTTGCCTCAAAAAGCTTACACAGAGAGAGAAAAAAAAAAAAATTATTGTGCCATCTCCTCGGACTACTTAATCATTCACATAGTTCATTCATTCTTCTGACGGTTTTCACTCACATAAAAACTAATTTAGTTTAATTTGCTACGTGCGTATACATTACAGCGCGTCTCGGATGTTACTCAATAGTTTATCTATGATCGATTCAGCCCAGATGAACAGCATAAAGCATCTTCAAACTAAACCTTCTCCACTCGGAACCCCGTCTATGGAAAGAGCATGTGAATCAAGGCGTTTAAGCTGGAGCCGAGGCATGACGAATCTCTTGAGTTGAGGTAAAAGCATAAAGACAACAGAGGAGTGTTGGGTCGTTAATAGCTTCTGCTGGGAAATTGATTGTGTTAATGCATGACCATAGGCTCCATACCCACTTTACACAACAACAGCAACGCTCTCTCTCCCTCCCTCTGCCTCGAATATTCTAAACAGGGAGTAGAGATGTTATTACTGTTCTGTTTCTCATGAGATTGTATCAGTTTGAATTATATGATGCAACTCCCAGGCAAAGGTTAGATAAATGTAAGGCTCTAAATCTTCCTCGTTGTAGCCTACTACTATGCGAACTTGGCTCCCTTATCCCTCATCATTACGGGACAGGAGAGGGGGGTCTGAAGTGCATTATGATGATATATCGGTTCCACTCACTGTCAGAAATTAACTGTAAGTGATTTTCAGGGGCATTTATGACCTCTATGAGGTGTTTTTCTTTTTTCTTTTTTGTTACACAATCATGTCACCCAATGCCAAATAGTCTATCTCAAATGAATTAGCCAACTGAAAGTGTATTTCTATTATTTACCTTTCACTTGTTAGGTACAAACAGGGGAATTCATTGGGACAGCATGTTGCCCCCATATCATGAATATCTGTGACATTTTAGCCTAAGTCGGGTTAATTTCTGACCCTTGCCTTGTGCCATCTATTCCGTTTATTATATGCAAGAATAGAAACGAGACAAGGCTTGAATCAGCTTCTGTTTCAGCTCTGTGTGTTTTCCAATATTGAGTTGTTTAAATTTCGTTTTTGTAGGCTGATTTATATTTCATTTTATTATTATATAGTAACAATACAACCACTATAGCCTATGTAAAAAATAATTTCCCTTTAATCGAATAAACGCATTGTATCAGGATGTTTGGCACTGTTTCTCTCATTAATAACGCCAAATAAAATCAGTTACTTTTATCCAATCGCTTCCAGTCGTCTTGAATTAACAGTCTAAATGCAGAAGCTAAAATTTAAACTTGTAGAACTGCACTATAGCCTACTCCACTTACTCCAAAATCTTTGGCAACAAAGTGTGAAGGAAAACAGAAATCCTACCTGAATGTTCTCCAAACGAGCATGTAGACTACGACACTCTCCGCGTTATATTCCAAAGTGTTTTACGCTATTAAATCCAGTGAGATCAGATAAGCATGTGTGCATCTCGGTCCATAAATCCAGAAGATCCTTCTGTGTTTGTTTTATCCGAACCACGCAAAACAATTCCCGGAGCCCGAGGGTCTCGTCCAGCTCCTCTTCTGGATAAAGCTTTGTGATCTTCAAAAGCTCACCGATCAAATGGCACCAGGACCCTCCCTCTCCTCTAGTACCATCCCCCCGTCATTCACCAAATCAATACAACCCAAACCAAATAAAACCAAGTAAGTTATTACCTCGAGATCTACTCTTCAGAATGAAGAACTTTACGCGCGTGCGTCACTCCGATAATAAACAATCCGAATCTGTGTGAACGGGTAACAGGATGATAAAAATAGCTCCAGTTCTATTTTTGCACTGCACAAATAGAACTAGAGTACTTCTGATGTTTTGGAAAATTTTTCCTTGTCGTTTCTTTTCCTTTCCCCCATTATTGTTATTTTTTTCTGCATTTTCTCTTTTAAATCAACTCACCTCATCTGAATCCGTGATTTTCTTTGCGTGATTTGGATTGCAACAACTCTAAGTCGAGCTTGAAGTGTCTCTCTGCGTTCCGAGCGGGGGAAAACAAACTAATGCACGGCAAATGGTGTAACTCGATCCATCCCGAGTCCTTCCATCAGAAGAGCCAACCACAGCCTACCTTAGAATCTGATCCCTCCCCATTCACTCTCTCTATCCCTCTCCCTCTCCCTCTCTCTATATTCACTCTATCCACTCCAGCGCTAGTAGATGTGGTTTTTGGCTGCTTTTCCCTTGCTCTGCTGGGTTTTTTTCTTTCTCCTGCCAGAGTTTGAGACCTATATTGTCTGTATATGTGTATGCATTTATTTTTGCATTTAAAGAAATTTAATATTATTAATGCTTTTGCGATGTAAACACCCTTTAACACAAATAAAGCGTTTTGGATCTCTTGTGTGTGTGTGTACTTGCCCGAGGCCCTAACATCTTGGTGACCCTGAGGGCCCCCCACTTTTCCAAATCCCTTCCCCCAGCAGTAAGCTGCTTGTTAAATCTTTTCCACAGAACTGTTTTGGGAAGGAAGGACAACGAACCACACTCCTCAGAACTGCTCTTTGGAAGGAAATCTTAACTTTCAGCTTGAGGCGAAAAAGGGAAGGAGCCAAGAGAATTTATTTTGACACTGTGCTCCCATGCATTCTCACCATCAACCTTTCAGAACCATTTTCAATAATGGAAGTCATGCATAGAAAACATTCTCTTAATTTGTTCATGAAATGCAGCTGTGATCCAAGTTTTGAAAGTTTATTGTTCACATACGCAGCACAAATAAAATTCAAGCCTGCTTTATGTGGTTTTGAAATTGTACGGTGATCAATTAAATATTAACATAAGCTGCTGTATGAATTAGTTACAGATTCACTTTGCACTGTATTGTGTATGAGTGTGAACATTAACTCATATGAGTTGATAGTCAAACAAAGAACATCGGAGAGTGCTAAGAGGAGGGGGCGCTGGACTGGGCGTAAAACCAGTACTGATTACCATTGCCCCAAAGGAAGAGAAGGCCCTTGAAAAGTCAGGAATATATATTTTGAAGAAGGGGGTGGGGTGGGGGGGTCTCCCATTAGGACTTCCTATGCATAGGGCCCGGGATCTTGTGCAGCGCCCCTGTTAAGAGGATTTGGCAGTTGTGCAGAGACATTGCCTTTAACAGTATGTTGTATTGTGTTTTTTTTTTTTACGTGCATAAATGTTGCTGTGAAATGCACATACGAATCTAAAAGTCAATATTATCTCTGCTCTAAGCAGTTGCTAAATCCCTCTTCACTGCAACTGGAGTAGATAATGATTAGAACATTAAATGCAGATATAACAGTGGAGAACCAACTCAGAATTCCAACATATCCTGCAGGTAACAGGACAGACACACATGCGTACAGGTAATAGTTTTAGAATTTGTTCCACTGACCTAGTTGAGGACGTTGTTAATAAAATCTTCAGCACAGGTGAAGACATGTCAGGGCAATAGAGCGGGTTGAGGAAACTGGAAAGTGAAAGTTGTATATCCCAAGACCTCACAAATTTTTTTTTGTGAGGTTGTTCTTGTATACGCTTATGAGACATAATCAGGATCTCAGTTACACTTTGTTTCAACTTTATCCCAGATGTTGCTACCAAAATTCATTAAATGTGATATTAATAATCAATTGTTGAAATATAGTAATAGTAGAGCTATAGCCTAAATTAGATGTTCATAATGAGATATTTGACTTGTGATCACAGACTGTTATTTTGGATAGTTTTAGCATAGCATAGTATATTTTTATTTAGCATAGTTTTATGATTACTGAGACATTTTTCAGAAACTCCAGAGGTTACACATTTGGGACTTTTTCTAAAGGGAATCATTAACAAGAGACGTATGCTGAGGTCAAAAGACAAAATCTCCAAAAGTGATTTTCTTTCATATGGACATAACCTTCAATACTGCATGTTCATGCTAATCAAATAAATACATCCAACATAAAATAATTTCCTGTATTCCTGTATTTATTGTAATAGCCAGATAAAATGCATGCAGAGGCTTAATAGTCTTCCTCGGGAGTCCAGAGTTTGCGGCAGCGATAACACCTGACCCTTCCCCCATACATTTTTACAATTACATACATGCATAACACTCACACACACTCTTGTGACACACACCTCTCCATTATCACCCACAGTACTGCTCGTTAACATTTGAATGTTCAGCAGGAAGGCAGAACGACTTCTAAACTACTTGCTACTGGTCTTCCATTGTCTACTGTACGTGTGAGATTGACGGCAGAGGTGGGCACTCCCAGCCTCTTGAGAGCTTTGCGGGGGGTGTAGGGTGAAGGGTTAGCCAGCAGACCTCTGCAGCCCATCCAGTCTCACTGCTCAGCCAGATTTAGTACCGTCCGGCCCCCACAGATGGCACAGAGAGACACACACAGGGAGACAAGCCTGTGGAAGTGCAACACTTGTGTGACAAATGGAGCCCAGACCAGCATCATTCCACAGACACGCTCTTAATCGGACAGTGTGTGTGTGTGTGTGTGTGTGTGTGGGACTGGAGCCTTTGAGTCCGACTGCTTGACACCCAGACTGCATAAATCGCTTTGTCATAATGTCATGCTGAATTCTGTGTGATACTGTTTAGTATAATTTATTTGGCCAGTTTCATATTTCCAAGGGAAATGTCCATTAGTACACAAATTAAATACTGCAGATAATTGATTTTGAATAAATATTAGTATAGTTAATTGGCAGAAAGGACAAATTTGTTTATGCCTAATCGTGAAAACCTGTACTCCACTCTCACTTCCTTCATGGGAAATCATTTTTTTGTCACAACCTGTTGGTGAAATCGCGTGCATAGAGGGTGTGTTATTTGTGTTGAACATTATGATTCAGCGATTTAATGTTCATCGTTCTGAGAGACTTAACCAGGCTTCGACAAGCCCGACCCCTCCTGCTTCTGAGACCAACTGCTCTGGCATGAAAACCTTCAAAACACTTCACACAGCTGAGTACAATAAACAGTCCATAATTACACTCATCTGCAGACGACGAGTCCTAGATTCTTTCTTTCTTTGGATAGTCCCTTCCTAGAGAGTATTTAGAGAGCAGATGTGATAAAGTATAAAAGTATAATGTATTTAAAAAGTTAATGTGTGTGCATACATTACTGTAAAACGACAGACAGACAGACAGACAGACAGAGAGATAGATGGATAGATAGATAGATAGATAGACAGACAGACAGACAGACAGACAGACAGACAGACAGATAGATAGATAGATAGATAGATAGATAGATAGATAGATAGATAGATAGATAGATAGATAGATAGATAGATAGATAGATAGATAGATAGATAGATAATATTAGAAAGGCAGATAGACAGACAGACAGATTAGATAGATAGATAGATAGATAGATAGATAGATAGATAGATAGATAGATAGATAGATAGATAGATAGATAGATAGATAGATAGATAAATATAGACAGACAGACAGACAGACAGACAGACAGACAGATAGACAGATAGATAGATAGATAGATAGATAGATAGATAGATAGATAGATAGATAATATTAGAAAGGCAGATAGACAGGCAGACAGATAGATAGATAGACAGACAGGCAGACAGACAGACAGACAGACAGATAGACAGACAGACAGACAGACAGATAGATAGATAGATAGATAGATATAGACACAGACAGACAGACAGACAGACAGACAGACAGACAGACAGACAGATAGATAGATAGATAGATAGATATAGACAGACACACAGACAGAGAGACAGAGAGATAGATAGATAGATAGATAGATAGATAGATAGATAGATAGATAGATAGATAGATAGATAGATAGATAGATAGATAGATAGATAGATAGATAGATAGATAGATAGATATAGACACAGACAGGCAGACAGACAGACAGACAGACAGACAGATAGATAGATAGACAGACAGACAGACAGACAGACAGACAGACAGACAGACAGACAGATAGATAGATAGATAGATAGATAGATAGATAGATAGATAGATAGATAGATAGATAGATAGATATAGACAGACAGACAGACAGACAGACAGACATACAGATAGATATAGACAGACAGACAGACAGACAGACAGACAGACAGATAGATAGATAGATAGATAGATAGATAGATAGATAGATAGATAGATAGATAGATAGATAGATAGATAGATAGATAGATAGATAGATAGATAGAAATGTCTGTCTCAGTGAGAGGTCCAGTGTTGGCAGCAGTTTTTATCTTACGATTTAAAATGGGCCAACAAAAATAAGGATGACTGTTTTTGTTCTGATTACACATGATGTAAAGTGTCATGGTTCTGGGTCACTGAGCTGTAACTACGGTCAACCACCCTCTGAAAGTGCGCTGTCCCTGAAGACACAGCCCTGCACACGTCCTCCAAACAGTCAGATCCCCTAAACATTAAAAAGTCCTGTTTGTTTCTACTAACACAGTTGTCCTCAGAACTTGTGTTAAAATCGCAACAGGAAGCTGCAGACAGGATGTGTATATGGTTTAAAACTATGGCACAAGAACTGGAGATTTTTGTTGACACTTACATTAATTATGAATGTACTGAGCTATCACCGTGGCTCAGAGAGACATAATCATATTCATAGTCGCTGCCGTAGGTAATTTCCAGAGGGATATGTCAGTGTCCGTGCGAACCAACAGATTGAAGACAGGAAATGACATCCGCGCTCATTATTTATTGACTCACTGCCATGAATTTTATATGCTAAATAATTTTCATTTTTTAGAGATTCTAGGATCTCATTCTCCTGGAAAATGTCATATATTCTCTCTCATTCCAGCTCTCTTTTGGACTCAGGTAACATCTTCCCGTTCACCGAAGCTGCTCTTATCTGGTTCTGATAATAGCCGTCTGTGCTGGGGATGTTCTGCTCAATGCTCATAACCTGTTGTTTGCTGAAGGACACGTATCTGTTGTTCCTTCAGATCAGAGACTGAAACTAATTAGACATTGAGCTATTAGTCCACATCAGTACACCGTTCCTAACTGACACTCATAATACCACATCAGAATCAGATCTTCTTCTCTTTTTTTTTTGTACTGTGATGTTACAGGTTCATTTATATTAAGAATGATAAGTATTTCTGTTTGAAATTCTGGGACTTAATCTGTATTTCCTAAACAGCAGATCTGCTGTGTTAATAAAAAAAGTATCATAATCTAGTACTTAATTTGTATACTACTCTGACCCTTCTTGGCTCAAAGTGTCAAAATTCATGACAAATCATCACATTTGTCCGTTTTTACTCCTAGATGATGACCTCCTTAAATTGTGTACTCGTTTCTGCAATCCTTAATAACCAAATTTGTTAATTTACTTTTTTACAGTTATTAATGACACATATTTCTCTTTTTATTAAGTTTATGTTTAATAGATTTCAAAGGAGCCATCTTTCCATGAATGGTATTATTGGTCATTAAGAAAATACATCTTTTGTATATGTTCAGATGGGGTGTACTCATTTATGCTGTGCATTTTAAATACAATTCGTATATAATTCATATACAAATACAATTCAAACCTGATTGTACATTAGACTGCCATCAATTTTATGGTGATTTATTTTCTTTTTTTAGATGTTGACAGTCCCCCATACTGATTTTACTGGCCAAATTATAATTAAACTATATGATAAATACTGTATATTGTAAAGAGCTGTAAAGAGAAAATATGTAAATAAATGAATAAATATATGTGTGTGCGTGTGTGTTATAAAAATATGTATTAAAAAAATTATATATGTATTTTTTCAATACCTTTGAGATTTTGGAAATATATTTAAATATATTTAAGTGTGTGTATATATATATATATATATATATATATATATATATATATATATATATATATATATATATATATATATATATATATATATATTCCTACTATTCATTTAAACTTTGTTACAAATTAGTTTTTTTTCATTGTCCTTTTGTGGGTCTCACATAACTTACTTACTGTATGACTGAGGGTCGAATTCAGACCAGCTCACGTCTATTTCAACAGTAACACACTCACACACACTTGCACAACACAAGCACAAGAAGCATATGCATAAACAATGTCACACACTTTCATACCCTAACAGCAGATTTTAGCTGCATCAACTGGTAGTGTGAAAGCTTGTTGAGGCTTGTTGCAGATTGAAGTGGATCTGGTGTGCAGAGCAGAACAGCAAGTATGAGTTTGTATGTTTGTTAATGAGCCTAAAGGTAATCAAGGCTGGTTACTGCTTGCTACAAGCAGAGCAAATAAAATCTGCCCACGCATCTACAGTAAAGTAACACAGACACACCCTTGATGTTATTATATTTGAAATACAGAAACCATTCCCCCATCATCTGCTCACTACTTCCTCTCACAGAACAGATGTACAGGAGCATATGAAGATTAAACACATAGATGGGATAGATGTTTGTATTGAAAAGAATGACAATTAATCATTTTAAACACTAATATTTTTTTGTCTACTTAAACTGGAGTGCATTTGGTTATTGGATAGGACACTATTGAATGGGTTATTGATCTATTGTATGCAGATCGATATATTTTTAACCATTTTTGTATTTAATAAAATCTAAGTGGTCTACTGTTGATTCAGTATTTTCTTCTGTGTCACACAGTACAAAATAAATAAATAAATGAAATTCATACAGATTTGTAATGACAGATTTTACATTATTGGGTGGAAAATACCTCTAAGTCTATGTGAGTCTATGCCGAGATGAGACGTAATAACTCAATACATTTTAAACTCCCTCATCTCTAATGAAGAGTGTTGCTCAACTAATCTCCACAGTTTCCCCACAGGTGCCCAAAGGTGATAATACTGGATGAAACACTTGCCCACTGAAGGATTGTCACCTTGGGAGAATCCATGCAGGCATTGTCATGTTGAAAAAATGTAGAAAATGAGGAGAGGGTTTAAATTTTTTTTAATCACATCACACAGTGGTGCGTGAATTCATGATAGCATTGATAAACCAGAGCTCCCACACACGTTCAGCACTCATCTATCCCTATACAAGAGCTTTACTACCACCAAACTAAATTGTGGGAACCAGCCACTTTTCTCTGCATTCCTCCTCTAGCAAAACACCAAAACATTTTGGATGCCGTAAGATCCGAAATGATTGACTTTTTTATTCAAGATTATGGATTCCCAGAGGGCTACTGTTTGTAAATATGGGCCTTGGAAAAGGCTAAATTAGTTTATTGTGCTTATCCACTCTTTTCATACCTTTTCTAGGTTGGTATTTCTTCTGATCTTTTTCTGGCTAAAAAAATAAATACATGAATAATAAAAAACTTACTTAATTTTAGCCTGTTTTTCACTTACATCTATAGCATAACTTTATAAGGATTAATATATAATGCATGACTCATATGGACTACGTATGTAAAAACTTTTATAGTGGTTTTGTGAAGCTTGACAGCCTTTGGTCACACACTACTTTTGTTGTAAAAAAAAGCAAAAAAAAAAAAAAAAAGCATTTGTATTCCACAGAAGAAACGCATTTGGAACAACATGAAGGTCAGTAAATCATGACAGAATTTCCATTCAACTGCTCCTTTAAGAATTGGAGACAGCGACAGGGGTCCTGCTGATAGACTCATCAGAAGGTTTGTACATCCCCTGCAGGGCAGGAACAGTAACATATGTCTCACATTTGCTGTGTGTATGTGTGAGAATACACCTTCGTTTTACTATCCTGTTTGGTAATGATGAGCTATAAACCCTGATTGGAGAGAATTGCCTTTAAATGACTGAATAGATCTATGCTGAACAGAGGTTTGTAGAGAGCTCGGACTTCACATTAGTGTAATAGGATTTTAGAAACAAGTTCTCGCAAGGTCATAAATCACTGCGTATGGGTGCAATATGCGATAAAGAGAGAGCTGGTTTTTCAAGGTTAATTGTCAGGCTAACACCTCTCTGTTTGCTCTGGCACGATACTGTTTGCAAATATATTGTCTCGAGGTGAAGAAATTATTAACATAACGAAGGAAGCAAAGAAATAACATGGAAACAGAATACAATCATTAAAGAAACATCCTCCGAGGTGAAAGAGCTCATAACGGTCCCTCTCTGTCGCCTCAGTGGCTGCGTCCTGCATGTTAAAGGCGACGCTGCTCGGAGACGTGCTCTTTTGTCTTGACTTTGCTTTTGTAAATGAGGTAATGTTGAAGTGGGGATTTGCGAGGGGATTTGGGGCGGTCTGGGCGGTGGGACGCCTGTGAGGGCAGAGCTGAAGGGAAGTGATGAATATTAAACTGCTGAACGAATGAGACAGAAAGATGTTCCAGGGGTCATTTACCTCTCCTAGCATTGTCTCTTTTACTCACATTTCCTTTGGCACAGAGACAAGGAGAAAGTCAACAAGTTCAGTTCACACCATTGCATTACTGGAATATTTGGAGGAACGGATCACTAGTATTAGTGTCACATAGTGTAGAACAAAGATTAAAACTTAAAGTGAAGGGTTTGTTCAGGTCTGCGACTCTCTCTGTGCCATGACCATCAAGAAAACCTCAAATAGCGTGGCTTAGGGTTACTTTTTAACATCACTTTTCTTTGATTATACTGTCTTCCCAGCCTGGTCATAGCTGGTTTGCACTTCTTTAGCTGCTCAGCCTGGTCTTGGCTGGTAGACCAGCTCACCAACCAGCTAAAACCAGCTGAACACCAATTAGTCTGGAAGACCAGCTAAAAATCAGCTACAGCTTAGGGTGGCTTAAGCTTTTTTATTTTTATTTTCCCCAGCAGACAAACTTTGCATATGGTGAATGAAAAACAAAAAAACATCCCTAACCCTAGCAACCATTCATAAACCAAACCATCTTCTACTAGATCAACTAGCCACTAATAAGAGTGTAAACTCCACCAGAGTATGTACAAATCTTTTCTGGAAAGAAAAACTCTGAACTGCCTCTAGAAAGTTTTACTACTGGAAATAAAGCTTGGGTTGTGTTGTGTCACAAATGGCCAAAGTGTGTGTGTCAGGGTTTGCCAGTCACTCGTATGAATAGGCCGTGGATCTGAAAAGCTGTGGTTTCTGCTGGTTTCTGAGATGGGGACAGTTTAGATAAACACGTTTTTTTTCTTTCCTCATGTCTCAGTGGCCTGACTGACTAAAGCAAGCGGGCCAGACAGTGTCAGACTCTTGGAGAGCGAATATTACGCATGTCTTCTCAGTGTGTGTTTTATACAGCTGTAAGCTGCTGGGGACACGTTCATTGCTCTGACCTCATTAGCCTCTGCGTGATTAACTTTAACATTTCAGCGCTGCAAACACGCACGCGCTCCTCAGCTGACATGTGTGATCCATATTTTGTAAGTCGTTTGTAAATCAGGCTTGTTATTCCGAGCTATTTTTGGGTTGCGTGCTGAATGTTTGCCAGCTACAGCTTTTATCTGGGGTTTGGATTGGAATTACAGAGAAAGAGGTCACTTTAACACTTGCGTGTATCTGTGTTTCATGTTGTAAGATTGCGAAAATGGCTAGGGTTACAGCGAGAATAATAGTTAGGAATGTTAGCATTAGCTACTATTGTGCTGTAATTGAAATTTTTCGACAAAAACTCAGATTCTGTAACACTATTAATGCATGTGTGTGTGTATCTGTCTGTATGGGTGTGTGAGAGACATGTTTACACCTGAGATAATTCTAACACACCTGTAGGGGAACGGGGGGAGGAATATTATGGGTGTTTTCATATTAAAGCTTTTGCATGGATCCAAGTCCATTTGGCATTAAACTTCAGTGCTTTCAGTAAACGTGAAAACCGTTTTACTTTTTTTTTCTTTTTAATTCTGCTATTCACAAAGGAACTACGTGTGTGGTTAATGCACAAGAAAGTTTCATCCTTGTCAATTGTCTGCATTATTTGTCCAGAAATTCAGCTTGTCAGTGCTGGAGTTGTGGTCTCCAGTAGTTTGTTGTTGTTCCATCTCATCTGTTTCTTTTTCAACTTTGAAACAAAATAATCAGTGCAAAAAAAATCAGGACACATATGCATATCCAAGACTACAGAATATGTGTTTAGAAAAATAAGGCAACGCATATACAGTATGCATGTACTTTGCTGATTACACACAATCTACATTACATGTATAAAACAAAACAAAAACAAAAAAAAAACTTCCTGAGAATCAAATCTGTGATCGTGTCATTGTTAGCACCATGCTCTACTGTTTGAACTACAGGAATAGCTATGGACAGCACAGTTCAGCTCATTCATTGATAAATATTCTTATGACTTTGTCACTATTGTCAACAAGTTTTGTTGAGATCTCATTTGAACCTGCAGAGGAGACACATACCATTATAGGATCATTTGTTTTTTTCCAGGTGTACAATCTGAAAATCTGAGAGGGGTGAAAAAAAAGAAAGAAGCAAGAATATCTTGATAAATTGTCTTCATGCTTAGTTTGTTTTCAACAATCAAACATTGTTGTATGAATTAGATCCTATAAATTCAAAATAAGGAATTGCATTATGAAAGTGTCTTAACAAATCTTGTTCTTTGTTTTCTTGCATTGCTGTTTTGGAAATGCACTTAATTAAGATACTGAGGTGCATGAACCTGGATTCTGACTGAACTTTGTATTGTTGGCACCTCCCATGTTTTTAACTCTTTACGATGAATCATTGTTTGGATAAATAATAAAAATATATATATTTACACGTAAAATGTAAATGTAACCAGTCTAATTAAGTGGAATAACCTGACTTCTGCTTTCTCCCACTCACACAGAGTTTAGCATAATCTGAAAGAACAGCAGGTGTATGTGTTTGTCGGAGAGACATTCTTGACTGAATGCCAAATGCTTAGAGAGGTCTCTGAAAAGTCCTTTAGCAAAACTGAACAGACAGAACTCAAATCTGACTTGTTTAAACTTGTTGTTGTTGTGTGTGTGTGTGTGTGTGTTTGTGTGTTCCAAAATATTCTCTTTTATCGTGGATGTAAAACAATTTGTGACGTGCTCTAGAAAGGTGCTACAGATATAAAGTACTTTCTTACTTACTAAAAAACTCCCTAGCTTACAAGGAGAAGAGGGACTGCTGTATATCAGCACAATCTGTCTGTTCCTTCCACCATATGAAAAATCTATGATGTCTCTGCTTTTCACACGAACCTATAATTACTATTATTACTATTCCTAAATTTCTGATCATTCTTAATCATGTCATCATATTATTTTTATTTGAATTCATATTGAGATCTTGTTGTTGTTATTATTTATGTTGTTCATTTGGCATATTCTGTATTGTACAGTTTCCAAGTATAGCTACTGCTGCTTCGGAAACACACATAGCGATCGCCGTGATTTCGCCAAATACGACATGTTCCTGGATCAACATCTTTTGTTGATCCTGAAACAACATTACCCCTAAACCTAACCCTACCCATAATTTATTCCTAAAATCAGAGGGAAATTATAGCTGATTAACAAGGGTGTAGAAGCACCTAACCCTGATTTTAAACCTAAAACAGATATTTCCTGAAAAGTTATATCTCAATTCTGATTGGATAATAAAGAAATATAATAAATTGGATAATAAAGAAATAAAGAAGGATATTTCCAGCACCCTGGAACATACTCATTGTCAATGCCAGAAATCCCTCACAAACACTAATCATTTTTCATAGAAACACCACAGGGAGTTACGCAGACACACTACAATAACACAACAATTCCAGTGCACGGAAAACACCAGACTTGGGCAAAGAGAGCGAGGGAAACCTAATGCAAAACACAAACAAAGGACATACAAAGGTCAGCCGTCTTGAATTTCTTTTCAATATACATCGAGCGCAACATGTTTTCTATTGAACGTCTTGGTTCGGTTTTCCATTCTTGCCCTCCGGTGTATGAGCCTGGACAGGCCCTGCGTGGAGAGAGTTGACTAGTCACGCAACCTGTTAGTGTTTAGCTGCTCCCCGGCTATTCTCATTACAGCCTCTCTCCGCGCGACGCAATCACACACTCGTTGATGTTTTTGGCTGCGTTTCCCGGGATGCTGGCACGACGCTTGAGTTGGCAGGTCGTTCCAGTAAGATTGCCTGCAGCAGATCCACCCAACACCCGCCTGCGGGAGTCCAGCTGCAGGAAATGTGACAGTGAAGGCCAAAAGAACAAAGCCAGTCAGTGACGCTATGTGGCTTCAGTTAACCTTATGAAATAAATGCTCCCCAACGGAAGAAATCGGTGTAGCTGATGTGCTAAGGCTAGTTTCATGCATCCTGATGCAGGAGAGAATAATGTCATTTAAGTGAGGAATGGCATTTCACAATCACTTTGCTTTAGTTTAACGTGAACCCTGCAGGTCTGCCTGAGGCCTGACACTCAGAGGGAAAGTGAAAGAATATATCAATAGAAGCTCTAAAAGAGGGTTGGTCAGTATGATCATATATACCACACAACAGCAGAAATATGCCAGCTGCTGAAATATTTGCTATACCACGGTAGATATATACAAGCAGCTATCAGTGCTCATATATATATATATATGCGTTCACACACAAAGCGTAGGTCCCGTAATGACACATGGCATCAGGATGTGACGTGTAATGCACGAGTAGAAAACGCTAGGCACGTTAACTTTCACTTAAGCTGGCGAAAGACATCAGCTTCAATGCGGATAGTGAGGAGTTAACTGATCTCTGCTTCATTACAGTTTGCACAATTTTTTTTCATCGCGAACATTGATCTGCCTTCAAAACAACCGGTAAAAGAGCATTATCACTACGACGCACCCTTTACGGCATTGGTTCTGGCTTTTGTTTACACAAAGCTAGTTCCGGGACTGAACCCGGCAATGTTACTAGATCCCCAACCCGGGATTGATCCAGGAATCAATTCCGGGACGTGTTTGTGTTCACACAGAAGGCGATCCGGATTCCTGGACCAACATGCAGTGTGAAAGGGGCTAGAAAAATTCACGCTGAGATTAGAGCTTTCCCACACAGCCATTAAAATCACAGTTGTTTACAGACAGATCACAACTTGTTACTCCACAGCTGTAAGACGGGTCACCGCCCCACCTGTGCACCTTATTCCCCACCCCCACTCTCCCAAAGTCATCTCCTGCAGGTGTGTGTGTGTGTGTGTGTGTATTAAAGGAACAACAGAGAGCATGAGGTCCTTTCAATCCCGGCCAGTGAAGAGACCTCCATGCTTTAAAGGTTAAATCAGTTACTCAGGCCTGACCGAGGATGAACACAAGACAGCAGGACTGGCGTGGGCTTAGTGGACACAATGTGGCCAGCTGTTGTGACTGACTTTATTCACAAACACATGAAAAGTGCTGAATCTGCTTCATGGTAAAAGTTTCAGTAGAGGTAGATGTTATCTGCCGCTCTCTGAAAGAGGGTTCAGCAGAGATAATAGGAATTGCAGGGGGGCAATGCACTCTTGTGGTTTGCATTTATATTATTTTTAAGAGATGGGTCTTTTAAACTCAGTTTACACGTCACACATTCATGAAGGACAAATAAACAAAACCATAATTTGGGAAAACAGCATATCCCATTAACTTCCATATGGTCAAACAACAAGAAATGGTTAGAAAAGAGCTATGGGGCGCACTATCATACATGACCAGCACCCTTCTGAGGTCACAGTAGAAGTCATAAGACTAATTAATTTGATATACAGTACATCCACACATGCCCTTTTCCCCCTTTCTTTTTTCATTGTGGAGATTTCCTTTGATATTGTCTTGGTTTTATATTAAGCAAATTTATTTTTTTCTTCCTGACCCTTAAACCTAACCCTCACAAAACTGCTTTCTTGAATTTTAATTAAGACAATATTTTGTTTGTTTATTAAGCTGTTTTCTCGTGGGGAACGTTGGCTGCTTCGCAGGTGATTTCAGGTTTTACTGTCCTTGTGGGGACAGACGGTTCTCACAATCTAGACAAAAGCTCAGCACTAACATGTTCTAGTTTTTAGCTGACATTTTAGTTGTTTAGCTTATGTTGTATGTATTTGTTCTACATTTATTGCTCACTGGTTTTTAATAAAAAATATTTTAATAGTTTAAACAATTGTTTAACCTTGTAAATTACCATGTTTAAAATATAATTGGTGGATAAAGGTTATGGGATAATTATTTTTTTGAAAGAAAATTAAGTTTGATCTACAAAATATGTACAGAATTTAAACGTATGTTTTCTTAGTCTTACAGCATGGTAGGCCTATATGAAGTTATAAGACATTGCAATAAATAAATTAATTTATGATCTCAATCTTCAGTCTCCCCCATTTCATGTTTTGTTCTCAACATTTACCTCAGTAGTGTTTTGCCTCAAAAAGCTTACACAGAGAGAGAAAAAAAAAAAAATTATTGTGCCATCTCCTCGGACTACTTAATCATTCACATAGTTCATTCATTCTTCTGACGGTTTTCACTCACATAAAAACTAATTTAGTTTAATTTGCTACGTGCGTATACATTACAGCGCGTCTCGGATGTTACTCAATAGTTTATCTATGATCGATTCAGCCCAGATGAACAGCATAAAGCATCTTCAAACTAAACCTTCTCCACTCGGAACCCCGTCTATGGAAAGAGCATGTGAATCAAGGCGTTTAAGCTGGAGCCGAGGCATGACGAATCTCTTGAGTTGAGGTAAAAGCATAAAGACAACAGAGGAGTGTTGGGTCGTTAATAGCTTCTGCTGGGAAATTGATTGTGTTAATGCATGACCATAGGCTCCATACCCACTTTACACAACAACAGCAACGCTCTCTCTCCCTCCCTCTGCCTCGAATATTCTAAACAGGGAGTAGAGATGTTATTACTGTTCTGTTTCTCATGAGATTGTATCAGTTTGAATTATATGATGCAACTCCCAGGCAAAGGTTAGATAAATGTAAGGCTCTAAATCTTCCTCGTTGTAGCCTACTACTATGCGAACTTGGCTCCCTTATCCCTCATCATTACGGGACAGGAGAGGGGGGTCTGAAGTGCATTATGATGATATATCGGTTCCACTCACTGTCAGAAATTAACTGTAAGTGATTTTCAGGGGCATTTATGACCTCTATGAGGTGTTTTTCTTTTTTCTTTTTTGTTACACAATCATGTCACCCAATGCCAAATAGTCTATCTCAAATGAATTAGCCAACTGAAAGTGTATTTCTATTATTTACCTTTCACTTGTTAGGTACAAACAGGGGAATTCATTGGGACAGCATGTTGCCCCCATATCATGAATATCTGTGACATTTTAGCCTAAGTCGGGTTAATTTCTGACCCTTGCCTTGTGCCATCTATTCCGTTTATTATATGCAAGAATAGAAACGAGACAAGGCTTGAATCAGCTTCTGTTTCAGCTCTGTGTGTTTTCCAATATTGAGTTGTTTAAATTTCGTTTTTGTAGGCTGATTTATATTTCATTTTATTATTATATAGTAACAATACAACCACTATAGCCTATGTAAAAAATAATTTCCCTTTAATCGAATAAACGCATTGTATCAGGATGTTTGGCACTGTTTCTCTCATTAATAACGCCAAATAAAATCAGTTACTTTTATCCAATCGCTTCCAGTCGTCTTGAATTAACAGTCTAAATGCAGAAGCTAAAATTTAAACTTGTAGAACTGCACTATAGCCTACTCCACTTACTCCAAAATCTTTGGCAACAAAGTGTGAAGGAAAACAGAAATCCTACCTGAATGTTCTCCAAACGAGCATGTAGACTACGACACTCTCCGCGTTATATTCCAAAGTGTTTTACGCTATTAAATCCAGTGAGATCAGATAAGCATGTGTGCATCTCGGTCCATAAATCCAGAAGATCCTTCTGTGTTTGTTTTATCCGAACCACGCAAAACAATTCCCGGAGCCCGAGGGTCTCGTCCAGCTCCTCTTCTGGATAAAGCTTTGTGATCTTCAAAAGCTCACCGATCAAATGGCACCAGGACCCTCCCTCTCCTCTAGTACCATCCCCCCGTCATTCACCAAATCAATACAACCCAAACCAAATAAAACCAAGTAAGTTATTACCTCGAGATCTACTCTTCAGAATGAAGAACTTTACGCGCGTGCGTCACTCCGATAATAAACAATCCGAATCTGTGTGAACGGGTAACAGGATGATAAAAATAGCTCCAGTTCTATTTTTGCACTGCACAAATAGAACTAGAGTACTTCTGATGTTTTGGAAAATTTTTCCTTGTCGTTTCTTTTCCTTTCCCCCATTATTGTTATTTTTTTCTGCATTTTCTCTTTTAAATCAACTCACCTCATCTGAATCCGTGATTTTCTTTGCGTGATTTGGATTGCAACAACTCTAAGTCGAGCTTGAAGTGTCTCTCTGCGTTCCGAGCGGGGGAAAACAAACTAATGCAGACAGACAGACAGATAGATAGATAGATAGATAGATAGATAGATAGATAGATAGATAGATAGATAGATAGATAGATAGATAGATAGATATAGACAGACAGACAGACAGACAGACAGACATACAGATAGATATAGACAGACAGACAGACAGACAGACAGACAGACAGATAGATAGATAGATAGATAGATAGATAGATAGATAGATAGATAGATAGATAGATAGATAGATAGATAGATAGATAGATAGATAGATAGAAATGTCTGTCTCAGTGAGAGGTCCAGTGTTGGCAGCAGTTTTTATCTTACGATTTAAAATGGGCCAACAAAAATAAGGATGACTGTTTTTGTTCTGATTACACATGATGTAAAGTGTCATGGTTCTGGGTCACTGAGCTGTAACTACGGTCAACCACCCTCTGAAAGTGCGCTGTCCCTGAAGACACAGCCCTGCACACGTCCTCCAAACAGTCAGATCCCCTAAACATTAAAAAGTCCTGTTTGTTTCTACTAACACAGTTGTCCTCAGAACTTGTGTTAAAATCGCAACAGGAAGCTGCAGACAGGATGTGTATATGGTTTAAAACTATGGCACAAGAACTGGAGATTTTTGTTGACACTTACATTAATTATGAATGTACTGAGCTATCACCGTGGCTCAGAGAGACATAATCATATTCATAGTCGCTGCCGTAGGTAATTTCCAGAGGGATATGTCAGTGTCCGTGCGAACCAACAGATTGAAGACAGGAAATGACATCCGCGCTCATTATTTATTGACTCACTGCCATGAATTTTATATGCTAAATAATTTTCATTTTTTAGAGATTCTAGGATCTCATTCTCCTGGAAAATGTCATATATTCTCTCTCATTCCAGCTCTCTTTTGGACTCAGGTAACATCTTCCCGTTCACCGAAGCTGCTCTTATCTGGTTCTGATAATAGCCGTCTGTGCTGGGGATGTTCTGCTCAATGCTCATAACCTGTTGTTTGCTGAAGGACACGTATCTGTTGTTCCTTCAGATCAGAGACTGAAACTAATTAGACATTGAGCTATTAGTCCACATCAGTACACCGTTCCTAACTGACACTCATAATACCACATCAGAATCAGATCTTCTTCTCTTTTTTTTTTTGTACTGTGATGTTACAGGTTCATTTATATTAAGAATGATAAGTATTTCTGTTTGAAATTCTGGGACTTAATCTGTATTTCCTAAACAGCAGATCTGCTGTGTTAATAAAAAAAGTATCATAATCTAGTACTTAATTTGTATACTACTCTGACCCTTCTTGGCTCAAAGTGTCAAAATTCATGACAAATCATCACATTTGTCCGTTTTTACTCCTAGATGATGACCTCCTTAAATTGTGTACTCGTTTCTGCAATCCTTAATAACCAAATTTGTTAATTTACTTTTTTACAGTTATTAATGACACATATTTCTCTTTTTATTAAGTTTATGTTTAATAGATTTCAAAGGAGCCATCTTTCCATGAATGGTATTATTGGTCATTAAGAAAATACATCTTTTGTATATGTTCAGATGGGGTGTACTCATTTATGCTGTGCATTTTAAATACAATTCGTATATAATTCATATACAAATACAATTCAAACCTGATTGTACATTAGACTGCCATCAATTTTATGGTGATTTATTTTCTTTTTTTAGATGTTGACAGTCCCCCATACTGATTTTACTGGCCAAATTATAATTAAACTATATGATAAATACTGTATATTGTAAAGAGCTGTAAAGAGAAAATATGTAAATAAATGAATAAATATATGTGTGTGCGTGTGTGTTATAAAAATATGTATTAAAAAAATTATATATGTATTTTTTCAATACCTTTGAGATTTTGGAAATATATTTAAATATATTTAAGTGTGTGTATATATATATATATATATATATATATATATATATATATATATATATATATATATATATATATATATATATATATATATATATATATATTCCTACTATTCATTTAAACTTTGTTACAAATTAGTTTTTTTTCATTGTCCTTTTGTGGGTCTCACATAACTTACTTACTGTATGACTGAGGGTCGAATTCAGACCAGCTCACGTCTATTTCAACAGTAACACACTCACACACACTTGCACAACACAAGCACAAGAAGCATATGCATAAACAATGTCACACACTTTCATACCCTAACAGCAGATTTTAGCTGCATCAACTGGTAGTGTGAAAGCTTGTTGAGGCTTGTTGCAGATTGAAGTGGATCTGGTGTGCAGAGCAGAACAGCAAGTATGAGTTTGTATGTTTGTTAATGAGCCTAAAGGTAATCAAGGCTGGTTACTGCTTGCTACAAGCAGAGCAAATAAAATCTGCCCACGCATCTACAGTAAAGTAACACAGACACACCCTTGATGTTATTATATTTGAAATACAGAAACCATTCCCCCATCATCTGCTCACTACTTCCTCTCACAGAACAGATGTACAGGAGCATATGAAGATTAAACACATAGATGGGATAGATGTTTGTATTGAAAAGAATGACAATTAATCATTTTAAACACTAATATTTTTTTGTCTACTTAAACTGGAGTGCATTTGGTTATTGGATAGGACACTATTGAATGGGTTATTGATCTATTGTATGCAGATCGATATATTTTTAACCATTTTTGTATTTAATAAAATCTAAGTGGTCTACTGTTGATTCAGTATTTTCTTCTGTGTCACACAGTACAAAATAAATAAATAAATGAAATTCATACAGATTTGTAATGACAGATTTTACATTATTGGGTGGAAAATACCTCTAAGTCTATGTGAGTCTATGCCGAGATGAGACGTAATAACTCAATACATTTTAAACTCCCTCATCTCTAATGAAGAGTGTTGCTCAACTAATCTCCACAGTTTCCCCACAGGTGCCCAAAGGTGATAATACTGGATGAAACACTTGCCCACTGAAGGATTGTCACCTTGGGAGAATCCATGCAGGCATTGTCATGTTGAAAAAATGTAGAAAATGAGGAGAGGGTTTAAATTTTTTTTAATCACATCACACAGTGGTGCGTGAATTCATGATAGCATTGATAAACCAGAGCTCCCACACACGTTCAGCACTCATCTATCCCTATACAAGAGCTTTACTACCACCAAACTAAATTGTGGGAACCAGCCACTTTTCTCTGCATTCCTCCTCTAGCAAAACACCAAAACATTTTGGATGCCGTAAGATCCGAAATGATTGACTTTTTTATTCAAGATTATGGATTCCCAGAGGGCTACTGTTTGTAAATATGGGCCTTGGAAAAGGCTAAATTAGTTTATTGTGCTTATCCACTCTTTTCATACCTTTTCTAGGTTGGTATTTCTTCTGATCTTTTTCTGGCTAAAAAAATAAATACATGAATAATAAAAAACTTACTTAATTTTAGCCTGTTTTTCACTTACATCTATAGCATAACTTTATAAGGATTAATATATAATGCATGACTCATATGGACTACGTATGTAAAAACTTTTATAGTGGTTTTGTGAAGCTTGACAGCCTTTGGTCACACACTACTTTTGTTGTAAAAAAAAGCAAAAAAAAAAAAAAAAGCATTTGTATTCCACAGAAGAAACGCATTTGGAACAACATGAAGGTCAGTAAATCATGACAGAATTTCCATTCAACTGCTCCTTTAAGAATTGGAGACAGCGACAGGGGTCCTGCTGATAGACTCATCAGAAGGTTTGTACATCCCCTGCAGGGCAGGAACAGTAACATATGTCTCACATTTGCTGTGTGTATGTGTGAGAATACACCTTCGTTTTACTATCCTGTTTGGTAATGATGAGCTATAAACCCTGATTGGAGAGAATTGCCTTTAAATGACTGAATAGATCTATGCTGAACAGAGGTTTGTAGAGAGCTCGGACTTCACATTAGTGTAATAGGATTTTAGAAACAAGTTCTCGCAAGGTCATAAATCACTGCGTATGGGTGCAATATGCGATAAAGAGAGAGCTGGTTTTTCAAGGTTAATTGTCAGGCTAACACCTCTCTGTTTGCTCTGGCACGATACTGTTTGCAAATATATTGTCTCGAGGTGAAGAAATTATTAACATAACGAAGGAAGCAAAGAAATAACATGGAAACAGAATACAATCATTAAAGAAACATCCTCCGAGGTGAAAGAGCTCATAACGGTCCCTCTCTGTCGCCTCAGTGGCTGCGTCCTGCATGTTAAAGGCGACGCTGCTCGGAGACGTGCTCTTTTGTCTTGACTTTGCTTTTGTAAATGAGGTAATGTTGAAGTGGGGATTTGCGAGGGGATTTGGGGCGGTCTGGGCGGTGGGACGCCTGTGAGGGCAGAGCTGAAGGGAAGTGATGAATATTAAACTGCTGAACGAATGAGACAGAAAGATGTTCCAGGGGTCATTTACCTCTCCTAGCATTGTCTCTTTTACTCACATTTCCTTTGGCACAGAGACAAGGAGAAAGTCAACAAGTTCAGTTCACACCATTGCATTACTGGAATATTTGGAGGAACGGATCACTAGTATTAGTGTCACATAGTGTAGAACAAAGATTAAAACTTAAAGTGAAGGGTTTGTTCAGGTCTGCGACTCTCTCTGTGCCATGACCATCAAGAAAACCTCAAATAGCGTGGCTTAGGGTTACTTTTTAACATCACTTTTCTTTGATTATACTGTCTTCCCAGCCTGGTCATAGCTGGTTTGCACTTCTTTAGCTGCTCAGCCTGGTCTTGGCTGGTAGACCAGCTCACCAACCAGCTAAAACCAGCTGAACACCAATTAGTCTGGAAGACCAGCTAAAAATCAGCTACAGCTTAGGGTGGCTTAAGCTTTTTTATTTTTATTTTCCCCAGCAGACAAACTTTGCATATGGTGAATGAAAAACAAAAAAACATCCCTAACCCTAGCAACCATTCATAAACCAAACCATCTTCTACTAGATCAACTAGCCACTAATAAGAGTGTAAACTCCACCAGAGTATGTACAAATCTTTTCTGGAAAGAAAAACTCTGAACTGCCTCTAGAAAGTTTTACTACTGGAAATAAAGCTTGGGTTGTGTTGTGTCACAAATGGCCAAAGTGTGTGTGTCAGGGTTTGCCAGTCACTCGTATGAATAGGCCGTGGATCTGAAAAGCTGTGGTTTCTGCTGGTTTCTGAGATGGGGACAGTTTAGATAAACACGTTTTTTTTCTTTCCTCATGTCTCAGTGGCCTGACTGACTAAAGCAAGCGGGCCAGACAGTGTCAGACTCTTGGAGAGCGAATATTACGCATGTCTTCTCAGTGTGTGTTTTATACAGCTGTAAGCTGCTGGGGACACGTTCATTGCTCTGACCTCATTAGCCTCTGCGTGATTAACTTTAACATTTCAGCGCTGCAAACACGCACGCGCTCCTCAGCTGACATGTGTGATCCATATTTTGTAAGTCGTTTGTAAATCAGGCTTGTTATTCCGAGCTATTTTTGGGTTGCGTGCTGAATGTTTGCCAGCTACAGCTTTTATCTGGGGTTTGGATTGGAATTACAGAGAAAGAGGTCACTTTAACACTTGCGTGTATCTGTGTTTCATGTTGTAAGATTGCGAAAATGGCTAGGGTTACAGCGAGAATAATAGTTAGGAATGTTAGCATTAGCTACTATTGTGCTGTAATTGAAATTTTTCGACAAAAACTCAGATTCTGTAACACTATTAATGCATGTGTGTGTGTATCTGTCTGTATGGGTGTGTGAGAGACATGTTTACACCTGAGATAATTCTAACACACCTGTAGGGGAACGGGGGGAGGAATATTATGGGTGTTTTCATATTAAAGCTTTTGCATGGATCCAAGTCCATTTGGCATTAAACTTCAGTGCTTTCAGTAAACGTGAAAACCGTTTTACTTTTTTTTTCTTTTTAATTCTGCTATTCACAAAGGAACTACGTGTGTGGTTAATGCACAAGAAAGTTTCATCCTTGTCAATTGTCTGCATTATTTGTCCAGAAATTCAGCTTGTCAGTGCTGGAGTTGTGGTCTCCAGTAGTTTGTTGTTGTTCCATCTCATCTGTTTCTTTTTCAACTTTGAAACAAAATAATCAGTGCAAAAAAAATCAGGACACATATGCATATCCAAGACTACAGAATATGTGTTTAGAAAAATAAGGCAACGCATATACAGTATGCATGTACTTTGCTGATTACACACAATCTACATTACATGTATAAAACAAAACAAAAACAAAAAAAAAACTTCCTGAGAATCAAATCTGTGATCGTGTCATTGTTAGCACCATGCTCTACTGTTTGAACTACAGGAATAGCTATGGACAGCACAGTTCAGCTCATTCATTGATAAATATTCTTATGACTTTGTCACTATTGTCAACAAGTTTTGTTGAGATCTCATTTGAACCTGCAGAGGAGACACATACCATTATAGGATCATTTGTTTTTTTCCAGGTGTACAATCTGAAAATCTGAGAGGGGTGAAAAAAAAGAAAGAAGCAAGAATATCTTGATAAATTGTCTTCATGCTTAGTTTGTTTTCAACAATCAAACATTGTTGTATGAATTAGATCCTATAAATTCAAAATAAGGAATTGCATTATGAAAGTGTCTTAACAAATCTTGTTCTTTGTTTTCTTGCATTGCTGTTTTGGAAATGCACTTAATTAAGATACTGAGGTGCATGAACCTGGATTCTGACTGAACTTTGTATTGTTGGCACCTCCCATGTTTTTAACTCTTTACGATGAATCATTGTTTGGATAAATAATAAAAATATATATATTTACACGTAAAATGTAAATGTAACCAGTCTAATTAAGTGGAATAACCTGACTTCTGCTTTCTCCCACTCACACAGAGTTTAGCATAATCTGAAAGAACAGCAGGTGTATGTGTTTGTCGGAGAGACATTCTTGACTGAATGCCAAATGCTTAGAGAGGTCTCTGAAAAGTCCTTTAGCAAAACTGAACAGACAGAACTCAAATCTGACTTGTTTAAACTTGTTGTTGTTGTGTGTGTGTGTGTGTGTGTTTGTGTGTTCCAAAATATTCTCTTTTATCGTGGATGTAAAACAATTTGTGACGTGCTCTAGAAAGGTGCTACAGATATAAAGTACTTTCTTACTTACTAAAAAACTCCCTAGCTTACAAGGAGAAGAGGGACTGCTGTATATCAGCACAATCTGTCTGTTCCTTCCACCATATGAAAAATCTATGATGTCTCTGCTTTTCACACGAACCTATAATTACTATTATTACTATTCCTAAATTTCTGATCATTCTTAATCATGTCATCATATTATTTTTATTTGAATTCATATTGAGATCTTGTTGTTGTTATTATTTATGTTGTTCATTTGGCATATTCTGTATTGTACAGTTTCCAAGTATAGCTACTGCTGCTTCGGAAACACACATAGCGATCGCCGTGATTTCGCCAAATACGACATGTTCCTGGATCAACATCTTTTGTTGATCCTGAAACAACATTACCCCTAAACCTAACCCTACCCATAATTTATTCCTAAAATCAGAGGGAAATTATAGCTGATTAACAAGGGTGTAGAAGCACCTAACCCTGATTTTAAACCTAAAACAGATATTTCCTGAAAAGTTATATCTCAATTCTGATTGGTTGATAGAAATGTTGTTCCAGGATCAAAAAGGATGTTGATCCAGGAACATGTTGTACTTGGTGAAATCACGCTTACCCACACATAGCAGTGTTTAGTTCATGCAAATATGATTGTCAGTATATTTAATTAACATTAACAGAGGATATAAATGTGTTCAAAATTATAAAATGTCAATATGTTTCAGATATAATTTTAATAATGTACTGAATTTGGCTTCAGTACATTGTGACAATATAAAAGCTAAGTTTCAGCTAATGAAGTTTTTCTGTTATCATCCATTATATTTTTCTCACACAGTGGTCATCACATTTTGTGCTCCTTGGCACTAAAATAGTATAAAAACCACCATTTAATAAACAGTTTGGTTAATTTTATTATTTATTCAGGTACCAATAAGAGTGCAGTACACTCAGCTCCGTTTTACCACATTTAAATCTGTTCTTCATAATTTTGCCAGAAACTGCCCAGGAAATGTAAAAAAAAAAAAAAAAAAAAAAAAGGTGGGGGGCTTGAGTTCTGAACAGATGATCAATACCACTTTCAGGAAATGTGTGTGTGTGTGCGTGCGTGTGTGTGTGTGAGTGAATTATGATCTCTGTACATCACACTCTGTCAGTGCCTAATGCACCCTGACACCCACACATCCATACTGATCTCTTTATCAGCGCGAGAGGGCCAGAGAGAGAGAGCATTGTGGGTTTTTCTCGAGAGAATTGAGGCTCTATTGTGGGTTTAAATCGACATTGTTCAGACCCCTGAGAGTTTTTTAACCCCCATACAAAGTGACTCTCATTAGCATATGAATGGGAGGGTGGCAGGGTCTCTTTATGGACTGTTTGCAAAGACCCCAGCCCCCCCTCCTCACCCAACTCTGAACACTGGCCTGCTGGCACTCACATTGCTCTGTATGGGAATGTGCCCCAGTAGCATTCACACAACCGTATTTGTTCACTATAGCATTTCCTCCCCTCAGCTGCAGAACTGTCCTTCTTTCTGTGTGTGTGTGTAGGAGGTGAAAGTTAAATATGTTTTGTTTTGTAAGAGGTCAGAGTGTAAAACAAAAAGGTCTTCTCTTGGCCAGGGACATCTGGTTGCTAGGTGAATAGACCTGCAGCTAGAAACAGTCGTCTGCTGGTTTAACTTGTAATGGCTACAGGAGGAAAATGGTTAACGAAAGACTTTGTGTATAGTAGTAGGCCTACTAATTTAGTTTTAATCGTTTAATCACCAGCACAGCGTCTTGTCTCCATTGGCAACATGCACACGATTTGTGTTGATTGCGATCGACGTCACAGGTAGCGGAGAGTGCAAGTAGCCATTGCAAGTTACATTGTAATTTAGTTGTCTTTTTTCTTGTCTTCACCACTTGGCTACTGTTGTAAAATGTTGAAAGATTCAAACAAAAAGTTATCAATAAATAGATAATAATAATAATAATAAAGACTGCAAGTGACGTCGCTAGCGGAATCACAAGTGTCTGAGAGTGCAAGTCTGAGAATGCAAGTCTGAGAGTGCAAGTGCAAGTCTGCAGCCAGACCCTTCTCAAAAGATGTGATACTCTGGATCTATGAAATGTAAATTGAGTAAAAGTGATAAAAGAAAAAGTTCTAATGAACTGTAAAAAATAAATAAATAAATTACAAATGTCATGAGACAATGAACTATTTTAACAAATATGTGTAAATATGTTCTATATTTCTATGCTTGAGTATTAGCTTAGCAACATGCTAACATCAAACTAGAATTAATTGTGAGTTGTGATTGTGAGTGGCTTGTTGAACTGTTGCCCAAATCAAAGACAATCACTTAGGAGGTTACATTTATGATGCTGCATTAGAAATCAGCTCACTTGGTTTTGGAACCAAGCTTATGAAGAGTAGTTTTCAGGCAAAAGCTGTAGGACGTTTTACATATGTTGTATGTTGTATCATCGTCAGACTGTAAAAAGTCTGATACAGGTATTAGTCTTTTCTTTTTTTTACGCTATCTTTCCCAAAGTGGCTTACAGTATACTGACTCTTACAGTACTTCCTGTGGTGAATGACCCAATAATGATTACAGTAATTTGCCTGTTCATGAATCACCCATCTGGGATTGGAACCTGTCATGATCATTAGTGGTCCAACTCTTACCCGCTGCTGATTGTCAAGAGTTTCATGTCAATATAATCTAAAATGAACATTTTCTTTTGGCTTTGTTTGCCTTGGGTAAAGTTCATACTGCATATCTCCTGAGCCGCTGTGATATTTTGAGAGTTCTCTCATACACACAACAGTCCCTAATATTAATCACCTGTTTTTGATGGAGTAAATCCAATCTAGCTCAAGAGATGAAGCAGGTATTGTGCTTCAATACCTCAAAAAACATTTAAAAAGTCTAAAAACATCTTCTCTCATATGATTAAAGTGTGTGTGTGTGTGTGTGTGTTGAGGGGGAAATTCCCTTCGCTTCACCAGAAATCCACATCTAGAGGAAGAGTGACTCATTTTCACTGACACACGGCGTGATGAAGCTGTTTTTGCCATGTTTTTGAAGTTTCGTTCTGGTTCAGTCTGCCTACATATGCCTGTGTCAGCCTTAACACTGAACAGATGGAGTCAGCAAAGACAAATACTCCACCCTCTCATCCTACCACATGCCTCCTGCAGACAGGTCTGGACATGTGTCCATTGTCTCTCAGGGTAAAGCTGTCAGCTCCTTGAGGAAAATCTTGGGTTATCTACTATCGCAAAGGAGGATTGCTCCCACACTGCTATCAAAACTGTTTGTGTGTAACTCTCAGCAATGACCTTCAGCTCTATGTCCAGGATCAACACACTGGACATAAGCCAGCCTTTAAAGTAATGTTCCAGGTTCAACACAAGTTAAGCTCTATTAACAACATGTATGGCATGATGCAGATTATCACAGAAAATAATGATACATTTAAAAAAAAAAATAATTATAATAAAATTCACAATCACAGTTGCAGTAATGGAAGTAAATAGGCCCAGTTTGTTTAAGGTTTAAAAGCAGAAATGCATAGCCTTAAATTCTTTCTTATAAAAATTTTCAAGAATTTGAGATGAAAGTGTTCTTAAACATTCTTCTTGTGTTTTTTCAATGCAACATCTCATGCTTTTGTACCTTTGTGCATTAAATGTGACAATTACTGGCTTTTACCATGTATATGGTCATGACATGAATTGAAATATTGGCTTTGTTGTTACCATAGACAGTAAAAGAAAGCAATGGATAGAATAGAAGGCAATGGAGCCCTTTATACATTGTCGTGTATCTTTAGAAATAAATAATGGACAAACAGAGTCTTTAAACGCCTCAGATGTAAAGTTATTCGCTGTCAAAGTGACGCCAAAATGAATCAAACAAAAGAAACAAATTTTGAGCATCACAGTTTCTTTTCTTTTCTTTATTATTTGAACCGCATTTTATAACTTTATAGCCTACCCCATGCATAAAGTCATACAAAATGTGGGCTTAAACAATTTGGGTTTTCACAGAAGTTTTCACAAACAATTGACAGCCATGACTTGATTATTATTATTTTATTTTATTTAAAATGATCAATACGAGATATTGAATTTGTGGCATGAGTTGTGTGCACATAATCTTAAATCGAAATCAACAATTATACGAATTGTTAACTGGAGATTCTTTCTGACCAGATCATTGAATCAGTGCGTGGTTGATTTATATCAGTCCCATTTGTGAATTAATCAATATATTAGCAAAGTGATTTAACAGGTAAATTAAAAAGAAACATTTTGTTCAATAATCTTGGAGTAGGTTTTGATTTCTTCAGTTTCAATGAAGAATGAGGTTGAACATTTATTTATTTATATATTGGTTTGTGAAATTAATAGAAACCTATTTCCTCTACAAAAAAAAATAATAAAAAAACCCCCAAAAAACAAACATGCTTTAAAAAGTCAAAATTATGATATAATTAATTAATGATAATGTTTGATGATGACATCAAAAAATTCTAAATTAATGACTTAAAATGTTGACGTACCAAGTCAAAATTAAAACATTTTACTTTGGAATGCTGTGAAGTTAAACTTTCTCAAAATAATACAAAAAAAATTCTGATAAAGTTAAAATACTTAAAAATTTTACTTAAAAAATACGCAGTTTACTGGACATCTTTCAGTTTCAGGTGATTACATGAAAGATGATAAATGGATAAGTTTCATATTTGTCTGATGTTCATTTATGTTTTCCATGCTTTCATGAGCAATACGTTCATACAACAAAATATTCTGGGGTCATAGCACATCACAAGTTTTTATTTTTTATTTTTGTGCTTTGTTTCAGCAATAAAACAAAATAGTCTTTTGCCTAAATTCACATCTATCTACAAACATGATACAGAATGTCACTTACTGTATATATTCACAGTAAATCATGGCCCTACAGTGCCTTATGTTGCTGCCTCATGTTAAAATGCTAAAATGTTTTTTTTTTTTTTTTCACACATCAATCTACACTCCATACACCATGATGGCAATAAAAAATAAAAGATTTTTTAACATTTTTAACAAATTTGTTAAAAATAAAAAAAACTTAAATGATTCCATTGCATAAGTATACATACCCTAATCTGTGACAGTTGAAATTTAACTCCGAAGCATTCATATCGCTTATAGATGTTACTTCACTTCGAGTGAAGTTAACTCGTGGCAAATTAAATTGAATGGTTATGATTTGAAAAGGCACACAACTTTTGATAAAAAAAAATAAAAATGCAGAAAATGCATATTAGAGCATAAACCAAACCCGGAGGTCAAAAGAACTGTATAGCTCAAAAACTGGATTGCAGATAGAATAAACCTACAGAAGGACAAACATCACTGCAACACTCCACCGATCTGTTCTGTATTGCAGTGTGGCCAAACTCAATCCTCTCCTCACTGAAGACACATGAAAACACATTTGGAATTAGCAAAATAAAATAAAAATGTTGTTGCTAGATCTTGAACCCAGAACCTTCCTGTAAGGGCATCTCTATCAAAGACTCTCACCGCCAAATCAATCTCTTTTTATTTCTCAAGCTGAGTTTGAGTCACAGCCAGTCTGGCACTGCTCATATCCTTTTTTAAAGTCCGCTGAGAGCTGTTCTACACACATATACGGGCGGTCCGGACTGAATGCTTCTGTCTTTCCTCTCTGGAGTGCTGTCTAATCCCCTCCGCTCCGTCCACAGTGTGTTGTCAAGCCTGCTAATAAGGAGAGAGATCTAGCTCTACCGGGCCAGTTCGATTGTGTGGCTGAGCCCATTGAGTGAACAGCACCACAGATGCAAGCATTAACATGCAGTCTGAGAGATGAAAGATAGTGTTTCTACATTAAGTAAAGCCCTCCAGAGCGTCCACTCTGTTTGTTTGCAAGATTGGGGCCCAGCTGAGCGCAGGGTAAAAAAAGGGGAATTATCCTGCAAACAGAGAAAAGTCATAATCACACAAACGGACACACAGCTGCAGTAGGTTTTCATCCACCTTTGTTTTCCTGCTTGGCTTTACTTATGAAGCCCTGACCCAAAGAGGAGACATTAGGGCATTTCACACCACCGGAACCATTTCATAGTACTGTATCTAATTGTGGAACTACCCACTTTTGGGCATTTTCGCACCACTGGAACTAGGTGCGATTTTAGTACCGGACTGCCTTTTTCGAGAACCAAATTTGGTCCTTCTCCGGAGCAGGGTCTTACCAGCTCAACTGGTACTACCGTGACACAAGCATACAACGCCCTCACCCACCGTGATTTAAAACGCAGGTTTAAAAGAACAGTAAACATTGTGTCAACATATTTAGCAAGTATGATGAACAGAGATAGATGGAGGGAGGCAGAAGTGCAGGGACTTGTAGCAAATGTAGCACTGCCAGTTGTCGTTGGAGATTCTTACTAGATACTTTACGTATACATCGACATTCGACGTCCATTATTGTGAAACCCGTGAGACACAACAAAACCACAGATCTGATCACAGCGTTCTCCATCCTCCTGTTGTTAACGTTGTTGAATGCCATGCACAAATGACATTGCTGTCGACCGGCTTCCGTCACTTCCTAGTACACACTGTCGGTGCGATTGCAACCCTTTAAATGGTGCTAGGAAATAGTTTGCGCAAAATCGTCCCAGTACTTTAGTACTGTACATTTTGTTCTGGAACTAAAGTGGTGTGCAAGGCCCTATTGCTAGTTAAAAATATTACAGTGATGTTTCGATCCTCATCAAGTCAGTAAAAGGGAGCTGATGTCCTTCTTTAGGGCAACAGTTGAAAAGTTAATGGATTTATGCACACCAAGCATTTGTATAAATGCTTAAAAAAATGTGCCTACCTTTTATCTTTTGAATTTTCACTGCCCTAAAAATTAGGTCAGGCTGAAAGAGCCAGTATTTTTAGTAGTATGTTGTCCTTATATAACATCACTTATAAAATGTTAAGGTTTAATAGCCAGATTTTGTATGCGGATGTGTGTGTTGCTTTTATGCACTGCACTCTTTAGTTTCCTTTTGTGATCATGGTGTTTGGCAAAATGTTGTTATCATGGGTTCGATCCTAGGGATTGGACGTGCATGAAAATGTATATGCTCATTAAATCATAATTTAGCATGATTTCTGTGAGGGTTAGGTTTAGGGCTGGGGTTAGGTGTGGTAATTCGAACGAATAAGCCACCTACAGTAGTAAAATATGTAGGAAATACTGTGAGATCGATGTAAAACGCCCACACATTGCATTTAAATAAATGTGCGTTTTGATTGGTAATGACGTTATACGTCAATTCATGACGACAGATGCAACGCGATACTGTCATTATTTTTAGGTCGTACTAAATGCTTGCACAAACGACCTATATGGTCGTTTTTTGTTGGAGGACATGCTGCATAGGGACTAGTTATGGAGACTATAGGTAAGTTGCATTAACCGTTGATAATAATACAAATAATTATATTTATAATGGTAACAAAAATGGTAATGGTTATGTACAAAAAGCACATTCTTATTCACCTGAAACCTTCCCTTTGCTGGTGTTCGGATTCTCTTTTGGATTCTGCATATTTAAAATGAATGATATTTCAGAACTGCAGTAAAAAATAATAATAATAATAATGTCCCGCTTTATATTAAGTGGCATTAACTACTATGTACTTACATTTACAATGCACTTATTGTGTACATATATGATTTTTTATGTAGTCAAAACAGGGCCAAATATACCTGAAAAAGAATATAAATGGGCAAAAGCATTAATTTTACAATACATATTTTCCATGGCCAAAGCTCCTAATTTATTTGCAATGGTGCGTTTATTTTGCGTTTCAGTCAAGTGTTAGCTTGCGATACCATTTCTTTCCCTTTGCATTTCACGTTTCTGCACGTTTTGACATGGGGGTGGAGTCAAGGGATGGGGCCATATACAACAGGCCTGAGCAGGCTTTCCTCGAAGCTACATCATCAGCTGGAGAGTTAAAGTGCAACAGATGGATCCAGGATTGCTGAGCAGAGGCAAGTGGTTGGATTACAGGTTTTGCAAGTGGATTGTTTCCTTTTATTTGTAAAAATTAGTATTGTTTTGTTTACTCAATGTGATTACCATTAACATTGTATGCATTTGCATTTTTTCTTGCAATACTTAATTTTCTTTTGCAATTCTTAAATCCTTTTGCAAGTATACTGTATGTGGCCCTGTTTTGACTCCATAGTTTTACATTGTAATTAGATTTTAAAAAATACCTGCAAGTAATAATATCTGCAATTAGTTTTTGTAATTACATTTATAATTACACTGTTGACCCATCCCTTACACCTTAACCCACCAATACCCATACCACCAAAACCTGTCCCTAACATTACCCATATCACACTTCAATAGCAGTGTTATGAACACAATAAGTATATTGCACTTATTCACACATTTATTTTTTGATGTTAGTACATAATAGTTAAGGCCACTTAATATAAAGTAAGACCAAAAATTTAACAGAATGACTTAAATGTTACTCTGTTCTCCACAAAAAGCTATTTAATGATTTTAAGACTTACAATATAATCATATGGACTGTACTTCACTTCATGTTTGCAAGTCCCCGTTATAAAAAAGAAAACGCTTGACAATCCGTAAAATATGTTTGTGTTTCATGGATGAACTCATATTGGTTTAAAACAACTGACAATACATTTCATTATTTGTATCTAGACTTTTATTAAATCACTTCTTTAGTGGGACTGTCTATAATTTGGGGTATTGTAGTTCACCTAGATTAAAGGTTTTTGTTAAAAGATAAAATATTTGCACCTCAGACAATGGGACAACAGCAACCAATTCTGCCTTCTCTATAAGTCCCTCATGACATCAGTCCTCAAACTCATCTTAAAGGTTTGCTGGATGCAGGACAGCTGGATGATCTGTTTTAGACTGCATCCTTGCTTGTTAAGTCATAAGCAAGCAGTACTGGAAACAGACATGTTAACCCTCTGGGGTTCTTCATTTATGAGTCACACTCAGGACCTTCGGGTCAAAAATGACCCAGAGGCCGGGATTCAGGTATACTTTTTTTCAGTAAAATCAATCAAATGTATTTTTGTTCAATAATATTTTTTCTTTCTTTTTTGGTGTTTTGAGAGAATTTTATGATAATAATGAATTTTTATGCAATAATTATGATCCATTTTTTCCCATTGAATATAATAGAAAATTTATATATATATATGTATTTTTATTTTTATTAATGCTGTATTTTATTTTAAAGTACAGCCAAGGCCTATAGAAAACAATTTTTGAAATTAGATTGGTGCCATCTGGTGGACAAATTAAGCATTTTTATCATGCAATAGCACATTTTTACCACTATAGAGAATGTACAGCTCTCTGTAGAAAGGCTTGTGAATTCTAGTGATTTTTGCACATATTTGCCTATTTATTTCAGGTTGTGGATTTTAATATATAATCACAGATTCTCAAAGACTATTTTTGTCAAGTTTTTTTTTTTTTTTTTTTTTTTTTTGTTTGGTTGATTTAAATGGTAATTTCAAGTGCCAGTTTTACTTTATAATACAGTCAAACCTGAACATTGCACTAGAAAGAGAACAAATGGAAAGCATTTTGTTACCCATTGTTTTAATTCTAACTTAATAAAAAAAATTACATTATTTAAATCATAACATATTTTTATTTACCTTTTATTATAAACATTTCCATTAAAATTATTTTTTGCAATTCAATGAACAGTAACTCTTCAAAATTGCCAACAGCAATTATGAACAAAAAACAAAAATAACAGCAAACGTATAATCATTTTCAAACAGTACATGTAAATGGAAAATAGAAAAAATAAAAAAAGTGTCACGCTGGGCCTGGGTCGCTCGAATAGGCCTGGAGGTTACTAGGGAAGAATTCCATCCTTTGACCTTACTCTGTTTGTGCGTGTGTGCGTGCGTGCGTGCACACGTGCTTGTGTGTGTGTGTTTGTGTGTGTGTGTGTGTTCAAGAGAGAGACATGGTGTGTGACTTTTGCATTTTGGATCCAATGTCTCCCCTTTATTTGATTCATTGATTTTATTTCACATATTCTCACATATCTCTGTTACAGTTTCACCAGTCTCATATTTCCCTATGTGTGTGTGTGTGTGTGTGTGTGTGTGTGAGTGAGTGTGTCTATTTTGCAACCTTGATGGCTTACAGCCTCATGCTTTTATTGCTGTGCACTTTATTTCTTACATTGATGTATAATTTCTTTTATTTCACACATTTCCCAAAATTAGCTTTTGCAATGATACTTTCATTTGTGTGTGTTTTTGTGTGTATAAGTGTGTGTGAGTGTGTGTGTGTGTGTGAATTTTTTTGTCTGTTTTGCACTCTTGATGTTTTAGAGATTCACCCCTTCACTGTTGTATGCTTTTTTTCTGCATCGTGGCTGATTTGTAGATTGTACACACAAAAAAACTCAGTATTTTCATATTTTTGCAAATTTCCCATTCATTTCCTATGGCGGGTCATTTTTGACCCGAAGGCCCTGAGTGTGACTATTTTTTTTTACGACCACTTAGACTTTTAAAATCCTGTCCCCAATTTTTTGGGGTGTTCATATACCAAGTACCAAAAAAGTCACCAAGTTTCGGACCATTCCGATGAAGCTACGATTTGTAACATTTTTTTAAAAAAAAATTTTGGGTCATAAATGACCGAAGAACCCCAGAGTTAATATGTTACTTTTAAGAAATGCTTGTCCCAAAGCTTTATTTTAAACCTTGTTCTAAACTATGGTGAAGCTTCACTGAACTTAAGCAATGAGAAATATCTGTCACTCATTCATTCACTTCCCTGAGTGCAGTTATCCAAAGCTCTTATTACTGTATATGATTCAATGTGTGTATGTGTGTGTATTTTTATATCACCTTAGATAAATATCAGATATGTAGGGAGATACACATGCATATACGGTTAAATTTAAGATATTTAAGATTATTATTATTATTATTATTATTATTATTACAGCAATAAGTATTTGACAGGGAATGTGGACATTTAATTTTTATTAATTATTAATTGCAATGAAAAACAAAACATGAATTCTCATAAAAAAAGATAATTTTTTTTTTGGGGGGGGGGGGGGTACACACCTTAAGTTTAGCTTCCTGCATTTTTGTTTTTATTATTATTATTATTATTATTATTATTATTATTATTATTATTATTATTATTATTATTATTATTATTATTATTTTATTTTTATTTATTTATTTTTTTAGTGAAAGCCTGGGTGGGTAGAAAAAAATCTGTAATATGATTTTTCTTTTTCTTTTAACAATTGTTATTGGATATCAAAGGAAAGTGAATAGACTTTTTCATCTGATTCTTCTTGATCAATGGGTTTCTTTGATGAAGAATCCCTGTCTGGTCACTCCTATCAAAATAAACATTACAGCAGTCAGAGACTTTAGCAAGCAGACATATTGTGCTTCTGTCTGAACAAAGACGCTCCTTTCTTTTTCCCTGCCTCTCACTCTCTCTCTCTCTGTCTCTCTCTCTCTGTGGTAAATAAGATCTGGCACCTGTGTCAGTATTGATCATTCATTCATAACTCCATTTGATATATGATTGATGATTAATGCTGGACTGGGGACATTGGCTAGACTGTCTAATATATAATAGTTAATATTTACAATGAATGTTATATTATTTTGGCTCACATATCTCAGAATGTTCAACCTGGAGCATTCAGAGAGAGAGAGAGAGAGAGAGAGAGAGAGAGAGTTGCTGCAGACTTCGGCTGTAGGAATGATCTGAAATATGGAAAGGGCACTCAATACAAATTGTATAAGCTTGGCTTATGAATATTAATTGGGTGACAACATTATTCGGTTGCACTTTGTTTTACAGTACGTGTACTAACATGTACTTATAGTGTACTTACAGTGTATTTATCTAAGAAAGTTCTGGTAACACAAGTTAACTACATGGGATAGGGCTAGGTTTAGGGGTTAGGGTTAGATAACATTTTTTTAAACCGAAACCCAGCAACAAGTTAACATTTTAACACTTTTTTTAATGGGTTTTTGGTTTTCCTGAAATAAAGTATGTGGTTAACACAATCTCAGGATGAATTAAATTTTTTATTCTGCAACATACAATACATCAGAGATACCCCTTTGTTTCTTTTACCTGACTAAAAAAAGGCAGTTGCTTACATGGATAAATTGGACTACATTGTCGGAGAAATTAAATGTCATCACACCTACTCACTATTGCACTCTTCACAGTCTCAATGTGTTTACGGGTGCTTTCACACGTGCCTCATTTAGTTTGGTTGAATCGTACCAGAGTTCGTTTCACCGTTTGGTGCGGTTCGTTTGGGCAGGTGTGAAAGCAGCAATCGCACTCGGGTGCGCACCTAAAGCGGACCAAACAAGCGTATGGGTAATATGGAATAATTAATCACCGCATAATTAATATGGGTGGATATTCCGGAGCAACTTGGCATGTCTGACTGACCCTTGGCTATCTTGGTTTGGAGGGGAAAAAAATTTAAACACAACATCTTGCCACTTGGTTGCAATGTATAGGATGATGCACCAGGGTCCATTGAAGAGGCTGATGTGCAACTTTGCCATAAAAACCAGTGCAAATTCAAGAAAATGCTTTTTTAATAGCTGTCCACTATAGTGACCACTATTCATGAAAGGGTTAAAAATGGCATCTGTTTCTCTGAGTGCTTATGCATGTTCTAAAGCCAAAAATGTCCCAACATAATATATAGAAAATGGAGTGAATTCAAGGTAAACCCCTTTATTGTGTGGTATTTTATTTATTACAATTTAATTTCTTTTTAAATCTATTTACATTAGTATAGTGCTGCATCATGCATAAATTACATTTGTATATTTCTATTTACATAATTCAAATAACCTTTCTATGCAAATTAGATCCCCATCACTCCATCTGTCAACAAGAGTTCAGACTTATTGGATTCAGTTCACAGCTCAGAAAAGACACGTTCGTATCCGATTGCGCCAAACATCCATGATAACTATCCGGATATGCTACCAAATCTATACTAACATTATGGTCAGAGTTTATGTTAGCATTTTGTAGGTGTTGCAATTGGAGTCGGTGGTAGGATGGGGTTTGTACTTAACTGGTTTGGAAAAACAAAATCACTATTTCAATAGGAAATCAACACAATAAACGGTGTCTTCAAAGTCTTTGTTGCAATGCCTCCGCAGCAGATAATGTGAAAGAATGTGTGTTTGTGCCATTGACAGTAAAGCAGTGGGTATGTGTGTGTTGGTAATTGAGAGCAATGGTTGTTAATTAGAAGAGTAGAGGACATGACGGGTTTTGGCTTGTCTGTCTCAGCAGTGCTGTTTTACTGTCTGTCGTTTAGCCGTTTAGCCTGGCCAGGGCGGTGCAGCAAGCGGGACATATTACGGAGTGTTAGGGGAGATAGCAGGTGCCGACAGAAGTATAAATCATGCTAGCTGTTAGTATGAGGCGAAGCTTTCTGTCCCAAGGGGGGGACGGAGAGAGGAGCAGGGCAGAGGAATCATGTGGTTTGTCTTCACGTCCCAGTAGCTTTCAGGCTAATAAACGGATTAGAGTCCACTTTGAGCGAAAGACAAAAAGGGATTTCTGCTGTTCGTGCAGAGAGAGAGGAAGTGGGAGAGTACTTGAATGAGGATGGTTTGGCTCTGAAAGCAGGCCAGCACTACAGGGAGAAACTGTGTGGGCTCCTGTCGAGTTTTGAAGCGACTGGAACGCGTATTGCGTTTGATGAGACATTAGCGGCATATTGTGTCACTTATGAAACAGCAAAGAAAAAAGATGTATGAATAAGTACTCACCGAAACTGCAGGCAAACACTCTCAGAGTGCCTGCAAATGAATGAACAAACGTCAATCTCAGTGTTGCATAAGTTTTGCTATTAGCATTTGGCTGCACAGTTTAGGCTCAAGAAGTTTCTGCCTAAGAATAGTCTGTCTGAAAATAATCTAGAGACATTTTGTGTATGTTCTAAATGACAAGGCATGAATCAGACTTTAGTTTACTTCAAAGCCATGAATCATTATTTGTTACATACTTCTGCTTGTCAGAAGCAGGTGGTAGTTATAACCTGAATGAATGTGTTTCCATTCTAAAGACTATTATATTGGAATGGGGACAGGGGCGGAGTGGCAATCGGGACGATCGGGACTTTTCATGTTGATTAATTTTTATGATCGGCCCATAATAAATTATTCATAACGGCCGTGAGAGTGGCCGGAGCGGGAGCGCGGCGGCCAGCACTGTATTTCTCAGTCAAAGTTACCCCCCTGCACACTCATCTCATCTCCCCCGTCATATTCTTCATACAGAACTTTCATGGTCACAAAAAAACAAACAAAAAACGAGCATTTAATTCATTTGTTTGTTCTTAAATTAACATAGAATGGAGTAAAACCTCCTGGGAATAGGGAATTCATTTATCCAATGAACCGATTGCAGGTCAAGTCTGTTTGCAGAAATGTAGGGAGATAATGAGCTCCCCCTGCCCCCTTGTCTAATAGCATGACCCAAAAATGGCACACGCCAGACTAGAGAGAGAGAGAGAGAGAGAAAGCGCGCAAATTCTAGAAAAAAATTTAATAAATGGACAGTCAGGAAGGATTAGCGTGTTTGCATAACATTTAACGATACCCTATGGAAGGCAAGAAGAGAAAGGAAAGGGGCCGAAAAGGCCAGAATGAAGAAGAAGCGGATGCTGGAGGAGAATGCATCAAAGTGCTCAAAAATTACGGATTTATTCCGAAATCAGGCATCAACAGGTGAATTGACAGAAAAAACAGTGGCGCCGCTCAAGCATTAACGTACGTTATTGCTAGCCGCCCGTGAACTAGCACAAGCTAGTAAATGTTGGTAGCCTAATAATAATTACAAATTTAATTAGTGGTAGGTAGACAGTGGTGTGTGTATTATATATATTCATGCTATAATGACGTCGCCAACGCCAATTAATAATCAGTAACACTTTATAATAAAAGTTCAGTTGTAAGTAATTTATAAGTGGTTAGTTTATGATAAATTATACAATTTACAAAAACATTCATAAATGATTAACAAGTAACCATAGACCACGTGACCAGTAGCGGTGGCTTTCTTAATATATTTAAAATAATTTTGCAAGGGTTATGACGTTAGTAGTATATATTTTTTTAGCATTTTTTAGAATTTTTTTGACCACCGAGGGCCGGTGGTATACGAAATTTCCCGGTAGATTTTTTGGTCCCACTCCGCCCCTGAATGGGGAAATGTATCCTCTTCTTCAGATGAATCAACAATATTTTTTTTCAGATTTTCCCTGAAAAGACAGTAAGTTTTAAATGCAGACATCATATAGACTAGCATATAGATTGGCCTCAAATATAGCAGTAATGGATTAAAAGAAAACATAATTTTTTTATTTATTTTGGTGGTGCTTATAGGTTCGAATACATGAATGACTTTTGTGCAGGTTTTCTCCCTAATTACAGCCTGGGTGAATTGACACTAGTTGCCAAAAGTCAAAGTCTGTCTGCAGCTTAGTGTATGATATAAGCACAGAATCAGATCTTCAGACTTCAGATTCCATCCGGTTGGAGGGTATCAAACATGTTTGATATTTTGATTTTTAGAACACATAATGTTTTCGTTTGTAATGTTTCTCAAAGCAAAGATATATATATATATATATATACATATATATATATATATATATATATATATATATATATATATATATATATTTTTTATGTGAGTTTATTGTGTTTGGAATGACTTGGAAGTCTGGTAGTGTATGATCTACTGTCGTTTAATGCATATTGTCCAGTTTTTCCTTTGTAACCATTTACAAAGTCGGCAAGTTTATGTCGCCTAGTGCTTTAAAATCTGTTCAAAAGTTGTGGAGTGTATTGTAGCCTTAAAGCAGATTAAATGCCTTTTTTTGAACAGTACTAGCTCATTTAAACATTCCATTAATGTAGGGGATTTTCAGGAGTTTTGATTGTCTATATTAGGAAAGCACTTGTGTGGTGGATGTGACTTTATAACTCTAGGAGTTAGAGTCCAAAACGTAAGTTTCAGAAAAATAATAATTTTTCATTTGAAATAAAGTTTAAATAAAATATCATTATGTTGGCTTACTCAAGACAACACAATAAAGAAATTATTATGAAAGGCATTGTTCCATTCTATCCTATAAACAACCAAGACGCAATTCATGAAGTCCGTAGGAGTGTTTCGATATTGTCCATCCCAGCTTTTGTGTAACTTCTAGCGTCTAGCGTGTCGAGGAGAGGGGGAAGTTTTGCTCCTGACCTTGTCAGACTGATCCTGAGATGGCCGCTAAGGGCCCCTCACCCACTCAATGCATTCTTTCAGCTCTGCTCTGGGATCAGCCTCGGGGTCACAGGCAGAAAGACGAGCCCTGGGTGCCAAATTTAGAGGGGAAAAACATTGTTTTGTGAAGGTTCTGAAGGAGCTTTACAACTTCCGAAAGTTTCCCCGACCGCCCCAATAACCCCTTCCCATGATTCTGAATTTTGTATGTTAATACGCAGTAAAAAAACCTAACAATACAATGAGTAGGCCTGGATTCGGAAACAACAAGAGAGTGGGCGGGAAACCGACCCAGCCTTTGCTTGTCTTTGCCCTGAATTCTCTGGTTAGAAGCGTAAGCTTTGATACTTCCATTTGACTTAAACAGAAAGACTTAACTCTCAGTAATGTGCCGAAATGGAGATTTACCACAGCTGGGGAATAGCTCAAGCGAAATAAATCCAGAATAATTATCTTTGACCTTTTTGGCTTGTTTGTTTTTCCTTTTTAAAAGCTAAAATTGTATATATAGGCCTAGTAATAACTATACAGCGACTAAACGCCATATCATTGAAGAAATGATAGGTCCATTTTGAGAGCAGTGAATTAAAAACCTATGATTCCTCAGAGCTGTAACTACTTCTTGCAGTAAAGGTTTAGAAATTTGTAATTCATATAGTAAACTGTCATACCCAGAGGAAAATTTTCCTTTTCTTTCATAATTAAATATAATGAATTGAGTTCTTACAAAATTAAATATAATTAATTGAGAATTAAAGGTGTATGCTACTTAAAATGATTGTTCAAACAAAAAATTATTTCCAAAGAAATTATTTACTCACCCTCATTTTGTTTCAAACCTGTATGGTTTCTTCTGCAGATCATTTGTCCATACAATGAAAAAAATGTTTAAAAAGAAAGAAAGTCCTACAGGTTTGGAATGACATGAGGGTAAGTGAACTTTTCAGGGGGAACTGTCCCAGGTGTCACGTCTCAGACGTTCCTCCAAAAATAATTTTGGAGGCTTACAAAGAGAGAGAGAGAGAGAGAGAGAGAGAGACACACAGAGAGACAGAGTGAGAGAGAGAGAGAGAGAGAGAGAGAGAGAGAGAGAGAGAGAGAGAGAGAGATTATTTTGGGATCTCTGACATTTGATTGCAAACACTGGTGTGTTGGTAAATCAGAGTGCTCTTTGATAGGTTTTTCTCTCTTCGGAAATTAGAGGAGACAATAAAATATCTTGCTTCTTTTCAGTAGATAAATCTGAAAGGCTGGGGACACTTTTAACTTGTTTGCCCTCTGACACAACATTCATTTGTGGGCTGACATCACAAATTCCAATATATTTTTAATAATAAATATCCAGCATTGCCTGTTGACTTGAATGAGATCTCACCTGTGATTATTATCTACAGGATTTTTTCATAACATTGACCATGTTTAATTTTTAATCCAAATTTTATTTAATCTTTACATGGGCTAATTAATTCAAATACAAAATATACATGGAATTATTATTATTATTATTATTATTATTATTTGATAACATACAATACAAGTGTGCTTTATGGCTGTGTTTAAGATAAAAGCTACAGTAAATTAATTTTTTTCTAAATTTTAGTCCGTTATAATGAACAAACTGGTTTATTGACTGGGTCTTAGTCTTGATCTTTGGCTTGGGCTTGGATTACAAAATTGTTATTATCCTTAATTATGTTAAATGGCTGTAATTGCTCAGTACAGTTAATGGTTTGTCAAATTATTATTATTAATTTATGATAGAAAGTATGTACAAACCATCTGTCACTACTGTAACTCATTTACCTCTCTCCTTCTCTCTCTCTCTCTCGCTCTCTCTCTCTCATCCATCTGTCTCTGGCCAGTATACTGTGTAATATGAGGGTTGACCTACTGGTGTCCACTGCCTCTAGTACACACATGGCCGTATAAAGGACGTCGCAACCTCCCCTCACTCACTGTCTCTCACAAAAGGTGCCAAACTCTGCTTGTTAATTATTCATTACACAGCCCTGCCCTGAGAACACCATCATGCTGTTTTAGTCCAGACGTGGATGGCTGCCATAGCATGGAGCACGCTCGTTCTATACTACTGAATGTTTGCAACTATTGCCAAGGTTCATTGCATCAGTGTGCAAGGGGATGTTTGATTTTTTTTACACTCTGTTTAGTGTTTCCTGTCATGTCAGATCCATATTTCCTTCTGGTTGGACTGTAATGGGTGCATTCGGGGCGCCTGCAGGCCGAACCTTCTCTGCTAATATTCCTCTCACACACGCAGTATCTCGCTTGCTGCATTGATTACATGTGTTTGTCCTCTTGCATCTCATCAGTTTCTCCTTGCCAAGGCAAGGAAAACCAATATTCGTAAGCTGTACGGTACCCTATGTGTCCTCTTTCTCTCTCTCTGAACATCCTGTCCTATCGCTCTCTGTGTTGACTTTGTTTAAGACAGTCCATTATTTTTGATAAGCTCATTTTCTCTTCATCTTATCGAACTGCAGGCAGAAGTGGGAGAGAGATGTGGGTGAGGTTCCTGAGGGCCGATGGGGGCCGGTGTTGTAGGGCCAGTGCAAACACTAATCAGCTAAATTTCAGCAACTTTTCACAAGGGGCTCTGTGTGTGTGTGATCTGTATTTACTGCTCAGTAATGGGTCTTTTGACTGCAGCTGTTGAACAATAATCTCAGAACTTACACAGAATGTCCGATGTGTACTGCATACAAAAATCTGCATACAGTTAAATCTGGCAGCTTCAATCAGTTTCCTGGACATGCATGTTTCTGCCATTAGACATTTAGATGTTCCCAGGCAGCTACAATAAACGTTTTCAAGAACTACACTGTAAAAAAAAAAATGTTTGTTGGTTTAAAAAAGTATGTAAGCTGGTGGCCTTAAAATCTTAAAACCTTAAAATCTTCATTAAAAGTAAGAATTTCAGTTATTATCTAGACAGTGATTTTGTTGCTCAACTAATATTTTATTCTAAGATTTAAATATATATTTTTTTCAACAATGTAGTTTTGTTGTTATAACTTTGGATTAAATATTATATCAACTAATTCAAGCCATCAAGAGGATTAAGTAAACTTTCCAATTTAAGTTCACTCACTTATATACAGTTTGCTATAACAATTATCATAAACGTTTACATGGTCGCCTTAAAATTATGAGTTAAATAAACTTAATGTAAGGGATAATGTATTACATGGTTGCTTGCCACAAAAGTAAATATTTAGACACAAAATATTGATTTGATGTAAAATATTTGAATGCGAAACTTCTGGAAAGAAAGCAGTTGCTAGCGAGTTCAAATAGCTAGACGGATATTTAAGGGATACGGTGCAGTCATACCACTTATTACACAACAATGTAATGTTGTTAACATCAGTGATAATGTTAGTTGGATGTCTGACTTGACTCTTGTTAATGTATTTTGCCATGCCCCCAAACATATGATTCGACTATCAGTCGAATATTGGCAAGATTCTAAAATTCCGATTCGACTATGAAAACCTTAGTCGGGGACTCCCCTAACCCAAATCTTCCAACAAGAAAAAACATTCAAGCGTATAGCACCGACTTCAGTTACCCGGACCAAGCTGTGTTATTGGCTTTTTTACCAGTTGTCATCAAGGAATATGATACCTTGGAATATCATGACTGACCAATTAGAATCAAGTATTCTACAGAGCTGTGTAATAACACAAGTTAAATTAAATTTATGCATTTAGCAGACGCTTTTATCCAAAGCAATTTACAGTGCATTCAGGCTAAAATTTTTTACCTTACATGTGTTCCCTGGGAATTAAACCCACAACCTTGCGCTGCTAACACAACATTCTACCACTTTAGCCACAGGAACATAACAAGTTAACATGACAAAATCAGACCAAGCAAGGAATTTTGAGTCATGTCTCTTCAAGGAATTGTGCAGATTGTAGAGTATACATAGAACAAGAATGTCACCATACCATCCTCAGTCTGATGGTTTAATTTAACAATTTAAATTTACCTTTCTTGCTATGTTGGTCCTCTTTGTAGACGAGAACCAACAGAATTTGGAAACTCTGTTACCTTATGTTAAGATGGCATATGGAAGTATAGTGTGCATTCTAGTACAAGGTTTATGCCTTATTGGATATTGTTTGGTTGGGAAAAAGTTGTTGTTGATGTGATGTTTGTTGTGGGTGCACAAAAAAAGTTTCCAGACCCCTGTTCAGTATGTCTCAAGTGGGGCAGGTGGCCTTTCAAATGTGGTGGAGCCATTAAGTAACCTCAAATGAAGGCCTCTGAGAAGCAAAAACACCAATTTGATGTTAAATTCCAAACTACAAAGATGTTATAAAGGTCCATATAAGATCGTAGAGAGGGTTTCAGAAGTATTGTATAAGGTTCTGGACCAGGTAAAGAGATTCATCATTGTTAAGTTTAATAGAATCAAGCCTAATATTTCTTCCTCCTTGACAGTTGCGGCTGCTCTTAAGGTAGGTGGAACAGAGAGGTGGATATTCATCTATATTTAATTTAGAATCTAGTGTGATAACTTTATTCAATTTCTGTTAATGGACTTGCAGAAGGTAGCTACATATGAAATGTATTATAATGTGTTTATGTGAAGATTCTTTTAAGTTCACTTAAATTATAAGGTTTTTATAGCTTTCAATTACACTGTAAAGTAGTACTATTGTTATCTATATTTGCCTTAAGTCATGCCACCAAACAATTAAAGTATTTCTGTTGCTTCTACATTAATTTGAAGAAGATTGCTGGTGAAATTATTGCGATATAAAAGTATATTTAAAAACCATCTTCTTCCGCTTATCCAGGGTTGGGTCACGGGGGCAGCAGTCTAAGTAGAGACGCCCAGACTTTAGTCTCCCTAGACACTTCCTCCAGCTCTTCCAGAGGGATATCGAGGCGTTCCCAGGCCAACCGAGAGACATATTCCTTCCAGCATGTCCTCGGTCTTCGCCGGGGCCTCCTCCCGGTGGGACGTGCCCGGAACACCTTCCCAGGAAGGCATCCAAGAGGCAACCGGAACAGATGCCTTGTTTTTAGGTTGAGTGGGCAAATATTCTAGTTCAGTCTACTTACAATCTAGATGAGGCACTGAAAATGTAAAAGGTTAAGTTGAATGACCAAATTCAGAAGCTGCAATTTGTGTACAAAAATCAACAACAACAACAACAAAAAACAAACAAACAAACAAATATATATATATACTGTATATATATATATATATATATATATATATATATATATATATATATATATATATATATATATATATATATATATATATTGAAACAACTAAGCTTTGAAATAATTCACTGGATTTGCCAGAGGTTTAAGGTTGTAGGATTGAATATTTTAATAAAAACTACATTATCATATTAATTATCAACAACACTTATTATAAACATCAAGTCAGAAATTAATGGCATATGAAAAATATGTTACACTAATCAACTTTACTTTAATGTACCTCTCTCGTTCGAAATGTGTTTTGTTTGATTTATATTCCAAGGAAATCTGCTGTCCTACCGCAGGAGTATAGAGATCTCAAATGAATAAAAAAAAACTAAATCATATTGTGATCTCTCATTTTTAATGGCTGACTTTGCTATCTTTGAAAATCTGAACATTTTTGAGATTGTTTTTGAAGGAAAAATATGAAATGACAAGGCTTATCTTTATATTCTTTATACTTAAGCAAAAGTCTCAATTTGCTGTCTGTTTGATCTAATTGCTGTCTAAGAGAGATCATTTAGAATCAAATATTACATGACAAATTCCTCAATTTCCATAAGGAAAACCATAAAGAGCATACCCTCTAGTAAAACATCACTTAAGTCATGGAACGATGCATGTGCTCTTAGTTTTACGGTCCTCAGCTGTGGTGTGAACTGCAGAGAAACTTTTCCAATTGGCTGTGTTTTGTCATTGGTTGTGATGCGTCACACCCCGTTTTTCTGGTTAGGACATGTTGGGACTCCCAACTCACAATTGTTGACAGAGTGATCACCATTGCAATATTTTGCTGTTTGAAAACAAGAAACACTGATGCCAACAGTTTAGCTTGTTTAGTTAGTTATTTTTGACTAAAGTAACATTATTGTTTTGTCATTTTTTTAGCTGCAAAATGAATGTCACCAATATGAACTAGACTTAGAGACTTGCAGTGTCACTCTGTACCTTTGCAATGTACCCTTCTGTCCTCCAGCTAAATATTTATTGAGGAAAAACTCTGTGTGTGTGTGTGTGTGCGTGTGTGTGTGTGTGTGTGTGTGTGTGTACCGGGATGATTTCTGACTCTGTGTTGCTGCTCTGTTCCCCTGACACCTGTGTGCTAATTAGGGTCGTATTGGTGCATTCCACACTAATGACTTCAGGTTGCATACAGTGGCTGTAAACAGTTACTTTCATTGTCTGCTGGATGCTGTTATCTCATGTGAATGTGAGTGCAAACAGACAGTTTTCGCTGTGCTTATTAACACCTGCCACAGATTTCAGCAGCTGTTTAATAGATCATGTCTGCACATATCCACACTAATGCACATATTAAAGTCAACATGGTCTAAAAACTGACCTTTTTACTTTCTGAATAAATGTCACTTGACTGTTGTGCACAATTCATCAATGCATGTTTTTCTAAAGTTTTTCATAATTTCCCCTTCACAATGTACTGCTTTTCTCTGCCTCTAAAATGACTTTTCCTTTTATGTTGACATCCCCAGTGCTGTCTTCGAGTCGTGTTGGAATAATCACATTGATGAGATGTGCGAACATAACACAATGGCATAATTACCAGTGGGATTTTGTTTGAGCGCTGTCTTTCCAAGTTCAAGACATTAAGCAAATTGGAACTGGTCATAATAAGCAATCATGAATGTTGACTGTTTGATTTGCGCATTTTGTGTGTCGTCAATAAAGAATGGCAACAAAGCCTGCAGCAAAGTAAGGCTTATGATGCGACAGGTTTGTGTGACTTAAACATAAAGCATCAGTTAAACACACACTAAAACACACTGCCAACATTAAAAAAAAGCTTCCTGTGCTTGTCACTGAGTGAAAAAAGAGACAAAGAAACATGAAATTGCATGCACATTACAACATAGTTATGATTTGTTAGGACTTAAAATTCTCAGGAAGGCTTGAATCTAGCACAAAGATGTGAGGAAAGAACAAAATAATATTAGCCAATAATTGTATTCCCTAACATTCATGATCTAATGAAATCTATGAAATTTTTATGCCGTTCTACACAATTCTCCACTGATTGTTCTGTTTTATCTCAGAAAAACATGACATTACAGAAGTTAAACAGGTTGTGAATGTCGTTTCATGGTGCTTTTATAAATTGGGAGGGTGTGTTTCAGTATCCAATCAATAATGTTGATCCAAATGTTTGTGTTTTGCAGCCGCCAAGTGCTCTGGATGAAAGAGATAAACAGCATCGCCACCAGCGATTCATTTTACTGTGATGAGTATTTGGAGGCAAGGTGACATGTTCTGCTCTAGTTTTCAATCATACGCTGCTGCCTCATAGCAAAAAAAAAAAAAAGAAAAAAAAAAGTTGTTCTTTATTTACTTTTTCATTTTTACCAGAAGAGATCAGAATTAATCAGATAATTGACATTTCAAAAACATTTTTGCAGTTTAATTAGGTAAGATTAATTGGCAAGATTAAAAGCATAAAAATTTAATAAATAAATAAATAAATAGATGTTGCCTGTTGATGTTTGTTTGAAAATACACCTTTAATTATCTCTTTCAACAAGGATTCAACAACTTAACATAATTTCCCACCCCGTGTACATACATTTGCTATGCTCACAAGTGATCTCAATATCTCTAATGTGCTCAGATTTACCAAGTCTCCAATCAATAGTCTCAGATCTCAATATGATCCCAAAATGCTCTCCTGATTTATTTATCTGTGCACATCATTATTTTTTTTTTAATCAAAAACATTGAGAAACGTCCCTTTCCCCTCACAAAAAAAATAAAAAATCTCTGTTTCTGTTTGCTCACATATTTGAGAATCCTTTCATAATAACCAACAATGCATAAAAATGGTGTAAAAAAGATATTATTGTGCAATATAGACAGCTTTAAAAAATATAATTTAGTAGGGGAACTCACGCTAAACTAAAGTGATTGTCAGCTTTTGTGATTATATATATATGAAGAGTTTCATTCCAAAAAGGTGATAAATGCCTTTTTAGAAATTGAGTTTCCACCAAAATTTGTTTTATATCTGGTTGGTATTTAAAAGTCAATTTTTTATTTTACTCAAAATGTGATATTCACAGAGTTTTTAGGTCATGTTTTCTCCCTTTTTTCCCCAAACCACAACAAACGTCAGTCTCCATTTTTGTGTGCAAGATTGCCACTCAGCCAATCACAGTGCACAATTCCACACACTCTAGACACTGTCATGCTACGCTGCCGGAAGGAACACCGAGTCGAGAATAATCGAGAGAGTCTTTATTAATCCAACACAGGAGTAAATCCAACATGGACCACACGAGGAAGACACACATACTGACTTGTAGACCCGACAAACACAGACTGAACAGACTAGGACCTTAATATATATTTATACTTGTACACTTTATACTTGTATACTTCGACAGTCGGGCCAAAAGCTGGCATGCTAATGTGTGCCATGGCCAGTTGCGTTCCCTCTGTCACTTTCGATGCCTGATTGTGCCTCATCGGTGCTTCCTCAGGGCCAATGGTCCGGGTTTTTTTGGTCCGACGAAAACATTGGGCCAAAGCGGGCAAGCTGGGCTTAGGGGAGTGGTTATGAACAAAGGCTGAGTTTCTCCGCATCTGGAGAGTGTCAGCGCCGCGGATCATTTCATACAGCTAACACCTATAACACCAGCATTAAATACTTTTAAAATAAGTTGAGCTCAAAACTCACTTTCAGTAAGCAGCAAGTGTTTGAAATAACTTGATCTGATGTGGATTATAATCAGCATACAAGTCTGAAGTATTTAAGTGATGCAAAAGACACGCTAGGCATAGTAAACATGGTAAATGTGTCTGCTTGAAGAAATCAGACGTCAGCTTCTTATTCTCACAATCGTGTATTTTTTTTAACTAATTTTCTCGCTCAAGAGTTTCGCACCGCAAAGACTATTTCATAAAAATCTAATAATAGTTTTTGTTTTGGAGCTTCTATAAAAATATAGAAATTATCATTCTTTAAATGTGATGTATATAGGCTACTGTGACTACAAATAAACAGAGACAGACTCGACTGAATAAGCAGGCTATGTTCATAACGTTTTATTTCTGTGTGACTAATTTTCAATCCTGATAAATTAATTCATTGTGATCAATGTTTCAATTATTATAGTAAAACATTGATGCTTTTGGATTTAAATATTGACCAAATCATGCAAACAAATGGTCGCTTTTGTTATGTTCGTTTTGTGATCACGCTAGTTCCAGTGATTTATTTCTTATTAGTTTTTTGATAACTTCTCTTTGTTGGTGAAATGATGGTTTTGCATGACGGTGTTCCCGAGAGGTGTGTAAAGGGCGGGTTTTAGCGAAGCGCAGCAGAGCTTCTGGCCCGACAGTGGAAATGTAGCACTATTTTGGTCTCGGTGCTACAAGTCGGAGGCTGTTAGCCCCCCCCCCCCCATTTAAAGCACTGGCCCAAGAGTGGAACAGCGGCTATTCTATGCTTTCTGCTGTTCAAATCAAAATCATACTATTGTTTTCCTCCAGAGAACCACTGAAGAAACACACGATGCTCTATTCATTCATACAAAAGCTCTACTGCACTCTGCACGCTGCTGTGGCCACTCTCACAGGCAGCCATCAGATTACACAGGCGCTGTATATATAGCCTAATCCACAGGAAGCACTATGATTGCCACTCCACCACACTATGAGGGCACTTATTGTGTCTGATGGAACATCAGATGCTGTACAGTGACTTTCAGAACAGACGAACAGAGTTACTTTTTGTGTGACCATAATAGTAATCTGTCATCTGTCATTCTTGACCTGTAATCTTTATTCTGTGGAAAACAAAATTTGATTTTAGCTACATTTTCTTAGCTGCACTATTCTATATAATAAAAGGGCTGTCCAGCTCAATAAAAGTATAAAAAAGTAGTTCAAATACATTTCTGAAACCACATGAGAGTTTTGTATATGGATTAACTGTCTAAATATCCTTTCAAATATAGTGTTCCTTGGAAGAAAACAAGTCATACAGGTTTGGAGTCATATAAAAATGAATTATTGACAGCAGAATTTTTGGGTGAATTATTTAACGCTATAAACCCTACTTTATCATATTTGATATACAAGTAAAAGTCCTTTAGTATGATTCTAAAAATGTCAACCTTCAGGTCGTGGTACGCATGCCTTTTTTTCTGTGAAATCTTCACTAATTTTCATAAAGTAAATATATGAATATGTTTTATAAATATATGAAAAATATTTTAAGATGAACACTTACTTGACTAAAGCAGTTTATACCGAGATTATACAGATAGAATTTTAGAAACGACAATCATGTTAAAATGTATCAAATACCATCCATCAGACTTTTGAGGAATGTTTACATCTCTGAATTATCATAATGCATCATATTATACATCAGAATGTCATATTACATTCTGGCCATAGAAATATATATATATATATATATATATATATATATATATATATATATATATATATATATATATATATATATATATTTTTTTTTTTTTTTTTTTTTTTGGCACAATTTGGGCCAATACATTTTTTCTTGAATATGAGCTCCATATTATTTTATATCATATAATATGTGCATATAAAGCATTAATAGTTCAATAATTGGTTCCATTTAAGTTGCCCCACTTTTGCAAGGATTTTTGTTTTTGTTTTAAAAATCAATAGATTTTATGTTCTTAATTAGCCTTAAAAAAAAATGTAGGATATGTAGGGAGATTTTCAGTTTTGAAGATTATAATGTATTTTTATTGAACATCAAAATCATTTATTTATGTATACATTAAAATTTTATTCCTTATGATATTTAAAACAAAATCCATCAGTTGTTGAATCTCTAAATCTCTGAATCATTTATTATTTCCTATCCAAATAAGTTGGCAAGAGAAAAGGCTTTTCTTTTCAGTGTGTGGGTGCAAATGACAAAGTCTAGATGCAAGTTCCAGAAACAGTACAAACTTTGCTCCAAGCAGGAAATGGATGGAAAATGGGCTGACATTTGTTCCTGACATATTCATATATTTAGTTACAGTTAGACCTAGACACACATATTTTATAAGGCTGTGACTGAATACCGAAGGAAAGTAAAAACTTAAAAATTAAAACCAAGACCATATATTACAGAATTGTACATTTGGAAATATTATTAACATTCTCACTAATACCAAACCTGGTTAATTTTTGTAATTAATGGAAGAAGAAGAAGAAAAAATATATATTATACATGAAAAACTGGCACATTGGGAAACAGATCTCTAATCTGACCTGATTTGAAATATTGGTGTGCTGCTTTTCCCATCAGGCTTCATAACAGTCAATATTTCAGTGTTAAAATACTCCTCAGTTTGATGTGCAGAATCAAAGTCATTTGTAGGCTGGTTTCCTATAAAAAACTTGTAAACACTGGCATTTAAGTTATCATAAGAGAGCCATTTTCTTTGTTGATAAGTTAAATCTGATAATGGCCAGACCACTCAAGCATTGTTAAGCCATGGACGTGCAACACTGAGGTGAATTGAGTATACTTAAACGTTCCCCTATTTTTCTACGAAGTAACCAAACACAACCAGTGAACTTTAGTTTTAGATGAAATTCATGCTCAGATTGTTGTCCTAAAATCAAAGCATTTAATGCATGTTGCCAGATAATGTGTAGACTACTTTGTGTATGACAAAACTGTGAGGAAATATGGATTTTCGCAAATTGTTTTGAGAAAAACATGAAAATATTCTGTTATGGTTTACTTTACAGTGTGTTCATTTGATTTAGTTGAATTAGTTTGGAATCATCTGCATTTAGGTGATTTTCCGTAATCCGTGTCTGGCAACAACACAGTTTTTTTACAGTTTTCAAGTGCATGAAATGTCCCAAATGCCAACCAACCAATGAGAAAACAGAACAAGGTTAAAATCCATAGCAATAGAACCTAGAGGCCAAAGCTGTAGTCTGATTCCCTCCAGTAAATGGAACATATTGCCAAAAAAAAAAGAAACAGTTTAGCAATTTAATCATTTGCAACATTAATATTTCCAACATTATATTATGTAAATAAGCTTTATTTTTTCTTCAAGACAGAATTGCAAATTATCATTATTTTTTTTAATTTAAAGGCATTAAATTATATAAAGAGATTTAAGCTAAAAGTAAATAAATGTAAAAGTAATACATTTTATTATAAAGTAGTCTAATAGATGTGCAAATGAAATTTAAATTTTTCTAAATGGCTTGCAGGCAAGCCATGAAACTATGTTCATTAAATTAATTCACATCATGCACACATTTATTTGTCATCTTAGGTCTAATATGCTGAAAATGTTAATGTTTCTTGTCTCGTCACATTCAATCACAAATAGCAATTTGACCACATCTGAGTACTGGGGGACGCGACTTCTGTTAAATTTCCAGGCTTGGTTCTTCATAACACAATTAAAATAGTGGTTGGACTACCGGCACCATAATATGCAGGCTACTCATTTTAGAAATATTAATGGAGAAAATTTTGAAGTGTCAGAATATGTGAATCATATTCCATTATCGTTCGCTTTACTTTAATGTTTTTATTCTACTATGTGATCTGCATTACAGAGAACAGCAGACCTGCTTTGAAAACAGTCATTTCTCTTTCTTCCGGGAGCACAATCCTCTTCACCACACTTCGCACACAGGTACACAGCAAGTGTGACATGTTGTAGGGCTTGTGTGTATGTGTGTGTCTGTGTGTTACTGTTTGGGAACTGGGAGAGTCTTGTTTCCTTGATAAGGCAGAATTGACTGCTGTTTAGACACTTCATGTAGCTCTTTCTTAGGAACACAAGCACATTTGACTAAAACAGATATAACGTGTGCATGTTATCATTTGCTTGTGTGTTTTTTTGTCTGTACTTGAGTGTGTTTTGTTGATCTCTGCTCTCTATTATGTGTTGTGCTGAGTTGCAAGTGCTGCAGATTTCACCTGATTCATGACCTCTGACCTTGACCTGACTTACTGACCCTGTGAAATGAGGCTCCAATCACAATGATGTTATTGTGTGAGGGTGGTTGAATCATTGACCTGTTAACACAATGGCTTGCCCGGCTGTTGTAGCTTGGTTTTAAATCTTGCTGTCAACTGACTTCTAAAGCCCAAAGTAGATGTTTTTTTTTTTGTTTTGTTTGTTTGTAGCAAATGCCTACTGCTGATTGTGTAGTCTTTAAAAGTAAGCTCCATTTGAGAATTTCATCTATGTCCAGCAGGCAATTTCTCTCCAGAAGTTATGACCAATAAGATTGATTTGTACTTATCTAAACTAGAGTTGTGTTTATCTCTTAACCCTCGCACATGGACTTGTCAGTATGGGTGTCTGTTGTTCTTGTAGTCCCTGGTATTTCGCTGCTGTTGTTCTGTGTTTTTTCTTCTTCAATTTCTGAATGTAGAACAACGACCTGGGCAAATGTTGCCTTCAATCCAATTAGTAAAAAAAAAAAAATCAACCTGCACGTAATAGAGTGTGAATTTTGAATGCTACTGATTCACAACTGATTTAAACTGAAAAACTATTCTATAAAAATGCTATGAACTTGCTCTAGCACTGTATGATGGAAACTAGACAAATATAGTCTTGAGTGGGCTCGTCTTCCATCTTGGATGAATTTGTTCACTAGCTTAATGCAGTGCATTCTGGGATTTTGTGAACGACATGTGATGTTGCCTTAGAATTTGGTATTTAGAAGGGAGCATAATATTGACAGACAATGACTTTGAAAGCAGCATTTGCGAATGAAAACAGCTCACAAAGGTGATTTCGGACATGCTTCTGAGGCAGCTTAATGGTTTAATGATCTACAATGGGGTCACCTAACTCGGTCCTGGAGGGCCGGTGTCCTGCAGAGTTTAGCTCCAACTTCACTCAATACACCTGTCTGGAGGATTCTAGCAGAGATTGTCTTATTATTGGGAGATACAGAGGGTGTGTATTACTTACAATGTGTGAAAGCATAACCTTCATGAGCCAATAATGAGAAATTATGTAAGCTGTATCCCATCCACGCAAAATGTCAGTGACTTCTCTTATAAAACATTTTTTTTTTAATGTAAACTCAAAAAAATAGTTCAATCCAGAATGGTGTTAATTGTAAACATCCCTTATGAAAATTAACCATGGTTTTACTACAAATAAACCCAAAAAACTATGGTTACTAAAGTTAAACCATGGTAATCACAAATTAACCATGGTTTTGCTAAATTAACCATAGTTTAACCATGGTTTTTGTAGTAAATCTGTGGTTATACAAATGGTAGTCAACACGCCAAAAAACCATGGGTTACTACAGTTTTACTATAATAAAACCATGGTTATTTTTCGTAAGGGATGCAGTGGCATAACTTTGCTTTGAAAAGTTGAGGGGACAGTTTGCAACTCGTTTTGCTATTTTTTTAATTTATTTAATAACCTAATTTACCTGGGGACTTGATTTACAGTTAGGGTCAGGGTTAGGGTTGGCACCGTGGGTGGCACCAAATAATTTTGAATGCAGGTGCTGAGCGGGTGCTAGATCATCATTGACAGGGTGACTCATTCTTCCCACTGGTCGCTCTTTTGCAACTAACTTTATCAGGTGGTTGCAAGAGGAAGGTTTTTTTTGCTACAACATACTATTAATCAGTGCATGCAGATGAACTTTTATAATTGTTTATAGTTAGCCTATTTGGAAATCAAAATGGTTAACATTCAAACCATTCATTTGTGTTGAGTGCACCTTCGCGCTCGTGCTGACGCAGTGAGTGTAAACTAGGCACTCAAAGCATTGCGCAGTTCAAATGAGTTGCCATTTGATGTATCTCATATGCAACAGAAATGGCAGCTTTAATATGTTGAACAACACGGTGGCTGCAATTAATATAAATATATAAATATAACCAAAATAGGTTATTATTATTATTTTATGTAAATAATAAAATAAATATAAGTAAAACTCACCCACTTGATTTGTTTTTATATTCTTTAATGTTGAGGTCCATATGAAAAGGTGCATTTCTATTAAATCCACGTGGAGATAACGAGTCAGCCTCAGCATTCGAAAGCCTCATCTTTTCAGCCAACACTGACTCAGAAAGCACAAGTTCATTAATAAATAATTAAAATGTTTTCTTTTCCCCCCGACACGTTTGCCGTCGCTTTGAGACAATTGTTTTTTGCGCAAACTTGATTGAGAAATAGGCTACAGCCTAATATGCATGCCTATATATTAAAGTATGGTTAATATGTTATTATATTAATCAATTTAATATAACGTGTGACTGGTTGACTAGAAAAATCTTTAGTAGAGGCCAGGCCTACTTAGCGCTAGGAAGTGCTCCATTTTTAAAATAAAATGCTATAGCCTAATGACATTAAAATCTTATTTTTTCTATGTTTTGCCACGGGAACTAGGATTTACACAAACTCCAGTCTGGATCCAGAACACCTGAGAAGAGATGATGCTGACCCTCAGAGGACCCCAGATGATGCTAACCTTGAATCAACAAACAGAACTAACAATTATTTCATAGTTCATCGTCTAGCTGACTACGTCTTGTATTATTATTATTATTTTTTATTTTTTCTAAAATCCTGTCAAACGTGCACAAACTACTAGCTACTACTAAATATTGTAGAAACATAATTTTCTGTAAAGTTGCTTTGTAATGATTTGTATTGTAAAAAGCGCTATACAAATAAACTTGAATTGAATTGAATTACGAGTGTGAGAGCTGCAAATCAAGTCGTTATTGCACTGCAAGAGTTATGCATGCATAAGGAATCAAATGTATTCTAATCTATTTTATTATTATTAGATTATGAAGATCGATTTGTTGATCTTGTTTTCCCTTTATTACATACTTTCCACAAGATATTTATCAATTAGTACTTTCAAAAAGTGGTAGGGACAGTACAGACCCCGGCAACTGTCTATCTCACTTCTGAATTAACAGGAAGCCAAGCTCCAAAGTTATCTTATAATACTTACAAATTTGACACCGGCTGGAACAGATTTTGATAGTCCTGATTTAATTTCTACTATTGATGTTTCTGACAAGAGGTGACTGCAGCACAAGATAAAATTAATTTCATCCTTCAGAACAGGTGTGTTTTCCATGACAAAGTCTTTGAAATCTTTCTGTCTCTAGCTGTGATCAGGCTTGTGAAACATTAATTAAGACAATGTTGCTGTGTATTTGATACTCTCCATATCTGGCTCCAGATTTTGTTATAATTTAAAATCTCTTCTTGTCACACATTTTAGCAATCAAGGTCACTCATCCGAAATTAATAAACACCTTTTTTTTTTTTTTTTTTTTTTTAGAAGCAGAATTCTAACGAGCCTTTGAACACAATGTTCCTGGCTGGATATGAATCATTTAACAATGAAAGTGTATGAATAGACTGGGAAGTTGTTAATAAACACAGATCTGATGGGTTAAGCTGATATTATTGCACAGGTTTCTATCAAGCAACAGATAAAAACATGAAGAGGCTTTTGTCTAATTCAGCACTTTTATTCAGTGCTGTGTCTCTAAATGAATCCGCTATAAAAGTGACACCACTTCAGGCTAGAGTATGTTAACTTCTTTATAACATATAAAGCTGTCATTATTGTTTCCTGCATCTGCAGTCACGTGTGAGTGTCTTTGTGTGTATGAAATGAGAATGCTGTTTAATTCTGATTACTGTGCCAGCAGTTAGTGTTTATGGCGATATCTGAGAGACAAATGGCAATAAAGCCATCTGCTTATGGCTTCCATTATGTTGATTGTTTGGATGAAATTATGAAACACACACACACACACATAGACCTTTATTAGCTGCTAGATAAATGTATAGGCTTTAGCTAGTGTAGAGGGCAGTTGTTGGTCGTGGTGTGAGGTTGATAGGGGAAAGACTCATACTGTCACTCAGGAAGTGTGTCTATAAACTCCAGATTTATCACAGAACAGATAATGATGATGGCTGAAAATAGCATTTGTCGCTTCAGGCGAGCATGACTCCCTCTAAACAGAAGAATGCAGCAGTACGTCAGAATGCAGCAGCATATGTTGTTTTCAATGAGCCCAAGAAAGCCTAAGTCATACCACTTCTCATCTCTCTACACTGGCTTCCAGTTGTGGCTTGCATCAAGTTCAAGACATTGGTGCTTGCCTACAGAGCTGCCACAAGGTCCATACCCTCCTACCTTAGCTCTCTCCTATGCATCTTGAAGCCTGCAATTGGTAAATGAGCGTCTGCTCATGGTCCCATGGCAAAGCAGCCCAAAATCACTCTCAAGGGCATTTTCATTCACCATACCCTGTTGGTGGAATGACCTACCTTACTCCATCTGAACAGACAAATCCCTCACAATCTTCAAGAAACAACTGAAAACTCTCTTGAAATCTCTTTCTTGAGCGTCTAACTGCCTCCAATATATATATATATATATATATATATATATATATATATATATATATATATATATATATATTTAGAAATATATGCCTTCCCTTTTCTGTTCTCTTATTATCCTCCAGTCTTAGATTTTTACTTTTTGAATGATGACTCAGACATTGTATAATGGACACTTCTCATGTTTATTGCTATCTTGCTGTATTACACAACTGTAAAATGCTTTGGATAAAAGCATCTGCCAAATGAATAAATGAAAATGTAAATGTAAGATGCAGTGTGGGCTGACAGGTAACTCGGTACTTTCACACTAGAGGTTCTAGTGTGGATTTGAATCTGTTTGACATCAGAGTTCAATTTGTTTGGTTGGTATAAAAGCAGTCTAGGAATAGGTTAGGCCAGTGTTTCCCAACCTTGTTTCTGCCATGTCTCAGGTAACGGCAGTTAATTATTATTTATAATTAAACACTGCATTGTCAGATTGTTTATACATGACCAGACAGTTGCACACAAATGGAGTTACAAGGTTGCTGACCAGTAAATGACCACAATATGCTAAAATTTTCTTGTTGTTAAAAATATTTAGCCAAAATTTCATGGTATAAATGTTAAGCCGCTATGCACAGAATATTTAAAACGTACAAAAGTATTTTTGTGCACTCTTCGCACACGCACACACACACACACACACACACACACACACACACACACGCAAAAAAAAACATTAGCCGTTATAGACATAGTGTTTCTTGAGTAAAGAAAACCCTATACTTATTCAAACATCAGTTCTTTATTTAGCCTTGTACTGAAAACAAACAGAAATACACATCATGATCTAATGGTAGATGGAGTTACGAGGTTTCGCTGACAGTTTGAGGATCCAATGGAGTTTTGACATTTAGTCACAAGCTCTTTTGAATGCTTTTCATTGATTAAACATTAGTAAAACCCACAAACAGACATAAGCATGACCATTGTCACCGAATTATAATAATGATAATGAAATATAATAGAGAAGATATGATACATTTCCACCACGCACCTGACAGCCTGTCACGGCACACTCATGGCACAGTAGTACGGAAACACTGGGTTAGGTAGATAAAGGAGTCTGAATGAGCTTAAAAAAGCATGAAATGGACTTATTTTTCCTTCTCTGCAAGCTTTAACATAACAGTTAGGATAATCATCCAGACTCCCGAATAACTGGTCAACTGCCACTTAGATGTGATTGGGAATAATTTTAGCTTATAATAGATACTGTAGGTATTACAGACCTCCTTGGTTCAGAGCAATTTAGCTAACCAAGTTTAAACTTTTTTTTTTTTTTTTTCAGGTCCTGAGCTTACTGCTATGGGACACTTTTATTGTTTTAGGTTTATATTGTGTATTTTCCCACTAGTGTTTCATCTGAAACCCACCAGCAAATCCTTCTACAGCTTGTTTTTAGAGCCTTTCAAGCAACTTTTCACCTCTGTAAGTTGTAGGTCAGAGTCTGAAATGGATCTGTAAAACTCTTTGACTGTAGTCTCATAAGCTTAGCTGGAGCCAAGAGTTTAGCTGAGCTCTCTCACCAAACTGCACCGTCCAAAACACCTCAGAGGAGATATTTAATACTCCATTCAACCCCCTCTGCTCTTACTCACTCTTTTTCTGTCCTTTGGTTTGTGTTTTACAGCAAATGAATCTATGCTTGAAAGAGTGATGAGTACACTTTAAACCTGAACAAGTTGAATATAATCAAAGAATTGGAGTAAATGCATCCCCTCAAAGTAATTATGTAATGATTTCCCTCAAAACTTAATCAAGTAATCAGGTTCATGTATTTCTGTTCTCACAATGAGTCCATTTGAAGTGGTGGTATCATGAGGTATCACATTTTTCTTTCTTTCTTTCTTTCTTTCTTTCTTTCTTTCTTTCTTTCTTTCTTTCTTTCTTTCTTTCTTTCTTTCTTTCTTTCTTTCTTTCTTTCTTTTCAGTTAAAAGATGCATGGGAATATATTTAATATATATTTTTGCTGATTAGTTTACAAGAAAAGCAACCAAATACTAAAACATTTTTTATTTGAATATGCATTGATAGATAATGTTAGTGAAGGGCTGCTGATGGTGCTGTCCTCCAGTGGGCTGTGTAATGTTTTCTGACAGACTGATTCATGTGAGCTCTGCCTATGTTTATCTGTGTCTGATCAACTCTGCAAACCTCTGCCGTCCACCACAGTTTCAAACACTGACACTCCAACTCACAGAAACCAGAAACATTTATGTAAGGTAAACTCTCACTCTCCCTTTGCCTGACCACAGCACTTATAAAAGCAATGAACTGCTCTATTATTAAACAGCCTGAGATGGTTCAGCATTGGATAAAAGCGTTTTGTTGTTTATAGCGGGAGGCCACAGCACTGATGGATGAGAGTAGAGAGTGAGAGAGAAAGTGACCGAGGGCAGGAAGGAGGGATGAGCGTTTGTTTCTGCTTGTGTCTCATTGGGGCTAATGCATAGGGCTCCAGCATCAATCATCATAGCCAAAACACGCTCTGCACTGTGTCCTGCTCTAACAGAGAAACTGATACAATTAGCCTACCCATAATCCCCCTTAATGACACATGATACAGGATGTTTGTAATTACAGATGGTGGGTGTGGGCCAGGTGTTTGGGGGAGGGGGATTAAAAAAAAGAGTGCAAGATTTTCCTTGATGTTTTAAAATAAAGGTTCATAAGAGTTCATTGTATGTGTAGACATAGTAGAAGTTACTGAACTCAAAATTTCTCTGGATGAAAAAAGACCATGCACTGAAACTAAACTGAAAAAAAAAAAAAAATGGTGAAAAATTTAAATCTCATTTCGGAACATACTGACATCAGGAAGATTAATACATTCAAACACATGAACATGAGCAGCCAAATTTATGCATTAGTAGCCTCTATTCAGTATTCAGAAACTTTTGTCCCAATTTGGCTGCTCATGCCCACTCGGCCAAAGTAAGTTGTAGAACAGATATTATTATATGTCAGAGGAACTAATGATAAGTGTTACATTTGGTAAAGTCGTGTGCCATCCTTGGCTGTGTGTAGCACCTTCTCTTCAGATCTTTATGAAGGTATAGTAGTAAAAATCACTAACTAAACACTATTATATTGAATATGTACCCCAATATGTGGAAGGGCTACTTGTGATAAACCTTGATTATTCATGTGTCTTTCTTTTTACCACCTGTGCCATAGATGGTTGTCATATTTTTTACATAAGGACATAGAACTGAAATGGATAAAAAAATAAAAATAAATGCTAAATCATTTTAAAAATAAATTAAAAGTGATACGTGGACCAAGGAGTCTGAGATTGTTCATTTTAAGTAAAGGATCCTAATATTTCGTCCACAACAATATTTAATGAGGTTAACTTATAACTCCTTGTGGTTAGTCTGCACGAGATCAACAAGCTTGTTTGCTTTGCGGCCGCTTTAAATAGAAAATAAGCATTCGATCTACGTTACAGCATCTGAGCGCTCACAAATCTTTCTGCAGCGTCGTGAGCAGAGCGGCAAGAGCGATTTTTGATGCTCTAGACGCCGGCGGTGTGAACGCACAGTTAGGCTTCGGCTATGGCTGTAGTGTTGTTGTGAAAGTAGGGGCGGAGCATAGAGACTATGCCATTTCTCGTTTGTTACTCTAGAGTAGACCAATTCACTTTATTGAGACATACTGCCCCAATCTGGTATGGAATGTGGAGTATGACTTGATTTTTTTTGCCAGACATTACAAGATGTTATTTGTGTGTGACATGTTTGTGTGTGGTATAGTGATTAGTGGTGGGGTATGTGTGAGGTTCAGTTCAAAGGATGAAGTTCATCTCATTTATCTGTGCTGTCAGCGTGATCTGATCAAAGCAGCACAGGATTAATTTTTGTGTCACTCTCCATTTATCCACGTTTGATCAGTTCAGACCTTTCCACGTGGACGCTAAAGGGCTTCAAATACAGCTCAACATATGTCAAACAACAAAAGGTGTGTCAGTCCACTTTGTGTCCTTTTTCATGTCCTCCATTTCATAATTCAAATTAAGGAATGACATCACTTGACCTCAGTGCATGCATGCACACACACACACACACGTCTGTCAGCAAAATAAGGTAGCACTTTAGATTCACCTCAGTTGATGACTCATTCATTGCATGATTACGTATGCATAATGAACTGTGGTGACACAATCGAAAAATAGACTGCTTTCTGCCTGAAACAAACCTGACCACACTGAATCTTTTCTCACACTTTTATAGCAGTCCATGTACAAGACACCATTACATTAGGAAACAAAGTTAAAATAATACTTCAGAAATCATAACTGCCACACATTAAAGGGATACTCAACCCTAAAATGAAAATGTTGTCATTCCAAACCTGTTAAAGCTTTGTTCTTCTTCGGAACACAATTTAAAGCCCCCTCACACTGCCATTCCGGAAAATACACAGGTAATATGTCCCGGCAATTGTTCCTGGGTTGCTAGATTTTGCCCCTTTCGCACTGCCAGTGATTTCCCAGATTATGGGCGTGCATTCACACACAACCCGTAAAGGTCCCATACTGACACGTGACATCAGGATGTGACGTATAATGTACGAGTCGAAAATGCTAGGAACATTAAAGTTCCTTTAAACTGGTGAACGGTCTCAGCTTCAGTGCGGATAGTGAGTAACTACCTGATCTCTGCTTCAGTACAGTTTGCACATATATTTTTGACATGAACATTGATCTGCCTTCAAAACAGCCGGTAAAAGAGTCACACGATAAAGTGCATTATCACTACGACACGGCATTTGTTCTGGCTTTTGTTCACAGAGCTCGTTCCGGTACTGAACCCGGCAATGTTACTATGTCCCCAACCCGGGACTGATCCTGGGACGTGTTTGTGTTCACACAGAAGGCAATCCAGCAATATTACGGTAATTTTTCAGGTCCAACATGCAGTGTAAAAGGGGATTAAGATATTTTGGATATTAAGATATATTGTTTTCTTCACTTTCAAAAACTGTTCCCGTCACTTCATATAACCAAGATTGCATGTCTGATAGCAGATGGAGTTTTCTGACAACAATTTTTTATACCTTTTATGGACCTTGACACTGTTATTTACTTGGCAGTCTATGAGACAGTCTCAAGCCTCCAGGATTTCATCCAAAATACCTTATATTGTGTTCTGAAGATGAACAGAGCTTTTACTGGTTTGTAACCACATGGGGGTGATTAATGGATGGAGGGAGGAGTAACCCTTTAAAGTCTTTAGCCCAGTTTGATGGAACTGTCACTGGTTGATCTTAAATCTGTTGATAATGTTCAAATATTTTAAGTCTTGAAAACTTATTTTATTGTCTGTGGTGTATCGAACATAGTGGTAGGTTTCTGCTGATTTAAGTATGCCACTAATCTACAACTGGTAAATGATACACAAATCAGTAATGTTTTGCATCATAAGGAATTGTTTTCTATACATGTCATGGAGTTAAATGATAGCTTTTTTCTATGTTTAATGAAAAATATAAACATATTATATTTTTGTTAAGTAAAAATGTTGAAGTAAAAAGGAAAATTGAAGCCTTTAGGCAAGCCTGTACTTGCACTAAAGTCCAGTCTTATATTTAATTCTTATATGTCAGACTTTCAGAAATTACCCAGTTTGTCTCTCGATTTGTAGCTGATTATGTGAAATAACGACTTCTAAACCTAAGAGTTACATTGATGAAGGACTAAACAAACAGTAAGCGGTAATCCTGCCATGGCTAACACCTTCTTACCAATGTCTGTCTTTGAGCAAATCAGTCAGGATTACTGGGTGCATGTCACCTCATATAATTAATATTCATGAACCAAGCTTCCCCCATTAATTCAAAGAGTCACTTTATATTCTGTTGTACACTCTACTACCATTCGCATTAAATGTTGAATGATTGCCATTTACATTAAATTAAATTAAACATTTTCAGTGACTGCAAAAAAAAAAAAAAAAAAAAAAAAAAAATATATATATATATATATATATATATATATATATATATATTTTTTTTTTAATACAATTTAATAATGCTGCTAATAATATTGGTAAGCATTTGTGTGTATGACCCCCCCCCCCCCCCTCCTCAGAGGGTCTTTATAGCTTTCCTGCTACTGAAACGACGCCGATGACTAACCCTAAAGAGCATTCTGAGGGCTGTTTAGTGCTCAAAACATCAGCAGGGGTCTGTCTGCAGTCATAGCCAGGAAATTTCCGCTGACCCCTGATCACCCCAACACACTCACTGTTCACACACCCACAGGGATCTCTGTGTGGCTGCAGTCATGCTAAGTGGCATAATGTGGGTTTACTAAAGGCCTTAGACATTTGGTGAAATTTAGAGTAATAAAATATCTCCCAGAGAACTCTGGACTCAGTGTATTAAGTTGAATTGAGTTCAGAGTTCAAACTAAAGTTTAAATGATAATGGTTCTTCTTGGTTTACTGTTTTTGTTTCAACCTAAATTGGATTTGCAAGGTTATTGTCCTTTTGTCTTCAAGTTTAATATGGATGCCTGGTTTGGGTGCCTTGCTAAGAGCAGAACTGTAAATCTGGGTCTGAGGTAGAGTTGATTGTAATCTCTGAGTATCTCTGGACACAAAATCTCTGCTAAACAAAGCTTTATCTCTTTGTGTTGAGATGTGCTGCATTTGGACTCATACTCTATTGCATACATTATCAGTGTTGTGTGCTTAATTAGACCTTTGTTGTGATAAACAGTAAAGTGTATTCAGTTGAATTCAATTTCCATTTTGTCCGACGGGTAAAAAAAGGTTAGTATACCGCGGCAGCGGTCACAGCAGCCCTTCTGTTAAGCCCTCCTCGTGTGAAGACCGAAGAGTGTAAAGACCACTGACTCTGCCATGCAACTCCAATAGGTAGGGAGACCAGCAAGGAATATATGTATCTTTTTTATTCATCCTTTTTCCTACTACTTGTTTCACTTCTGTTTCAGATTGTATAACCGATTCTTACTACATGTTTCCAGATCCCTACTATCACTACCACTCACAAACCATGCATCACACACTGTAGGCAGTGCAATACTAACAACCTGCAGACTTTGCCTATGTCTGCTAATACACTACTTTTTTTTTTTCTATTGTTCTCTGGAATTGCCAGTCTGCTGTAAACAAGGCTGATTTCATTACATCTATAATTCAAAGCCAAATCTCATGGCCCTTACACAGACCTGGATCAAACCAGAAGACACTGCTACACCTGCAGCACTCCCCAATAATTTATATTTTTCCAACTCCTCCCGTCTGACTGGAAGAGGTGGAGGTACTGGTCTGCTTCTCTCTAATGATTGGACATTTAATCCTTGAGGGTATCAACAGTTCCTTTGAATCTCATTCAGTTAATATTACCTACACTCTTAAAATCCATTTTGTAGTTGTTTATCGACCCCTAGGCATCTTTTGATGCTAACAGTGCTACTGATACTTTCTGTTCCACTCTTACATCTTGTTTAGACACTGTTTGCCCCTTGTCTTCCAGACCAGCCCGTACCACCCCTTCTGCCCCTTGGTTATCTGATGTTCTCCGCGAACATCGTACTAAGCTTAGAGCTGCTGAAAAGGTGTGGCACAAATCCAAAAATACTACTGACCTTAATGTGTATCTTTCACACCTCTCTTCCTTCTCTGCTAATGTCTCCACTGCTAAAAAGACATAGTACCATAGCAAAATTAACATTTCGTCAAACGCTTACATGCTCTTTAAAACATTTTCCTCGCTCCTTTGTCCTCCTACTCCCCCTTCTGCATAAACTCTTATAGCTGACTACATCCTTCTCTTCACTCTGTGAGGCAAAAGTCTCCAAACTCTTCCTTTCTAATCATCTTACTACTTGTCCACTTGATCCTATTCCATCTCATAAAATCCTTCAAGCCATTTCTCCTGCAATGGTACCTGCACTCACTCACATCATTAACATATCCCATCACACTGGTGTTTTTCCTTCAACATTTAGACAGGCCCGTATAACCAGTCTACTTAAGAAACCCATCCTCAACCCATCTCTTTTAGAGAACTACAGACCAGTTTTCCTTTCTTCCTTTCATTGCAAAAACACTTGAACGAGCTGTGTTTATCCAAGTCTCTGGCTTTCTCCCATAGAACAACCTCCTTGAACGGCAACCAATCTGGCTTCAGAAGTGGACATTCAAACGAGACTGTCTTGCTCTCAGTTGTTGAAGCACTAAATTCTTGATCTGTCCACTGCTTTTGACACGGTTAACCACCAGATCCTCCTGTTGACCCTATTGGCAAAGGGCATCTTAGGAACTGCACTCCAGTGGTTTGAGCCTTACCTATCAGATAGGTCCTTCAAAGTATCTTGGAGAGGTAAGGTGTCCAACTTGCAACATCTAACTACTGAAGTGCCTCAGTGCTCAGTTCTTGGACCAGTTCTCTTCTCTGTCTAGATGGCATCATTCGGTCCATTCAGAAACATTGCTTTTCATATTACTGCTATGTTGATGACACACAACTCTACCTCTAATTCTATCCTGATGATCCAACAGTAGTTGCTCACATCTCAACTTGTCTAAAGCCCCTTTCACACTGCACGTCGGACCCGCAATATTCCCGTAACATTGCCTGGTCGCCTTCTGTGTGAAAGCAACCACGTCCCGGAATTGATTACCGAATCGAACCCGGGTCGGGGAAGTAGTAACATTGCGGTAATCGATCCGGAACGAGCACTGTGTGAACAAAAGCCAGATCTAATTCCGTATCGAAGTGATGACGCGCGTTATCGCGCAACTCTTTTACCGGCTGTTTTGAAGGAAGATCAACATTCGCGACGAAAACATATGTGCAAACTGTAATGAAGCAGAGATCAGTTAGTTCCTCACTTTCGGCGCTGACGCCAAGATCGTTTGCTTGCTTCAGTTAAAGTATAACGTGCCAAGCGTTGTCGACTCGTACATTACACGTCACACGCTGATGTCACGTGTCGTTACGGGATCTTCAAGGGTTGTGTGTGAAAGCACGCACATATACCGGGTCATCACTGGCAGTGTGAAAGTGCCAAATCTAGCGACCAGGGAACAATTACAGGAACACTTTACCCCTGTATTTGCCGGAATGGCAGTGTGAAAGGGGCTTAAGAGACATTTCTTTCTGGATGAAGGACCATCACCTTCAACTCAACGTTGTCAAGACAGAACTAAGTGTGGTTCCAGCAAACCCATCATTTCATCACAATTTCACCATCCAGTTAGGCACATCAACCATAACTCATTCAAAAACAGCCAGAAACCTTGGAGTTATGATTGGTGATCAGCTGACTTTCTCAGACCACATTGCTAAATCGGTCCGATCCTGCAGATTTGCTTTATTCAGCATCAAGAAGATCAGGCCCTTTCTTTCAAAACATGCTTCACAACTCCTCCTTCAAGCTATTGTTCTGTCCAGGCTGGACTCTTGGCAGGTCTTCCAGCCAGTTCTATCAAATCTTTACAATTAATTCAGAACGCGGCAGCAATATTAATTTTGAATGAACCAAAATGAATGCACGTCATACCTATGTTTATCAATTTGCACTGGCTACCAATAGAATAAAATTTAAATTCAAGGCATTGATGTGGCTCTGCACCCCTTTACCTAAATTCATTACTTCAGACATAACTCAATCCCAGCAGCTGAGTCCTTAGCCATCTTTGAAAATCAGCCAAAAACATATCTCTTCCATCTTTATTTAACCCTATAACTTTACCACTCTCTAGTCTACTTCTATTACATAACAAAAAAAAAAAAAAAAACGACTTGCACTCTATTAATTTGCTACTTGTTTTCTAAAAAAAGAGAAAGAAAAAAACCCTAAGCAGTTTTCTAATCTTTTTTGTATTCTATCTGTTTTCTTTTCATGTATTATACAATTACCTCTAACACTAGCTTGCTCTATACTTTTTCCATTATCGGTGTTTTCTTTTTATTTATTATATTATTTAAAAAGCCCTTGCTACATATACTGTGTTAAGTTAACTGAGGCTTGTTATAGCACTAGTATATCATTGCTCTTTTGTTGATTTTGATTGCTTCCATTGTCCTCATTTGTAAGTCACTTTGGATAAAAGCTCAGCTAAATGACTAAATGTAAATGTAAATCTCTTTCGCTGTTACCACCAATCATCTTACCTGACAGAAGTTCCATAAATTGTAGGCAGTTAGGAAGTAGTATATGACTTCTGTCATCATTTATTCACACTACTATATGACTAAAAAGGCATAAACGTCAAAAAGCATAAACATAGTCATTGTGACTGGCTACGTTCTGATACTAAATTCATATATTTTATCCTGCGGTACCTTGAATTGACCAGCCATATGAACCCAACTGACAGTTCTTCTTAGAGGTTCTCCAAACCAAAGAGCATTGTTGACCCCGGTGACCCTCATGACACATGGTGTCCTACTCATCCACTGGAACCTTGCCTGGCACTCAACCAAATGTAGAATCTGCCAAGATGGAAAGCCGCCCAACCAGTGACACCCATCAAAACATCAAACTAAAGCAAACCGCTTAAAAGCCAACTGAGTAACGAAGCAGTTCATAACCACTGCTCAGTTCTGAACCCTGTAATTTGGCCTGACCTGTCATTTCTTATTCAACTTTGCAGAAATGATGGAGGTATTGCTGTGTTCAAGTCATATTGGAATGATCTTATTTGTGAGATGAGTGCACACGGAAACTGGAGTCATCATTTCCAGTTTGACAAAAAAAAAAAAAAAGAAATTCTGAGATTGTCTTTAAGACCTAAATTTCTGATTTGATAGACCTGGGTTTTGAAAACTTTACCTTGTCATGAAAGGTCAAATTATATGGTATTTTAAAAGCCTCTATGACCATAACATGACATAAGTTTCTATTTTGTATTTTTTATGCATATTTATGCATGTTAGCTTCACAACATGATTTGGCGGACAAAAGATTTACATATTAATTAACAGTGAAGCAGTTTTGTTAAAGTATTTATTATTTCTTTTGTGACAGGATTAGCAAAGCCCGTCCTATTGGATTGGTTGCTATACACATTGATTATCCTATCACTGCGTAGTGATCACATATAAATATAGCGGTGAGGTGGTATGACATCATGAGACACGCCCCTTGTTGCTGCGTCATTTGTAGTTGGATCGTGTTGGATAAACCTTGCGGCTGGTGCTTGGTTGACGTGGTCTCTCTTAACGGGTAAGTGAATCTACTGAATGAATTTCATTAGTGCAAGCTTGAGTTTGTGACGATCCAATTTGTTTGTAGTCTAAAGCAAGCGGGAGGGAGCCTTTAATAGCCCAGACGTTCTGCATGACGCTACATAGTTTGCCCCATTGTTTGCTGTTTTGCCGACCGAGTGAGCCCACGGGTGCACGGAACATTTGCATACCTAATCAGTGGGCTTTGAGAGATCGCACTGATACGATTATCACGAATCAGAGTGCCTTGTCCCCCTTGTGCACTTATTTAAGTATTACGGTCTGGACATCTGACTCAGGTAGTATATTTTTAAAGCTAGAATACATTGATTTAGTTGTTGTTTTTTGTTTATAATTAAATTTCATTTACAGGTAGACTTGTTGCGTCTGCGGGCGATTTTTAACTTCTTACTGTGGGGGGCTTCGTGGGAAGTATCGTCCAGAGGCACTGTTGCTTTGCCGGTCCTTTAATATTGTTGTGTTCTGTTATTTGAGCAATGTTTGTGAAACTTGTTGTTGTTTTATTTTCTTTGTTTTGTTTAATGTTTTCTTTTGACTGATTTATTGTTTTGGTATTTTCTTCAACACTCTATTGTATTTTGGTTTATTTTGTGTATACAAAAGTGTTTTACTATATCATCTTGTTGTTACAGGAGCTGAGTGCCGAAGGCGGGGTGGATTTTGGTGGTGGTGCTACTTCACGAGTGCTGTGTGTGTGTGCGTGTGTGTGTGTGTTTCCACACAGGTGTAACAAAAGTGTGCGGTGTTGTGGAGGCCTATTAGTGCCCTTATTCCCAGTTGTTACGCCTCGGCTCCTGCATCCTCTTCCTACAGTTTGAGGTTATTGGCCACCCATATCACATTCATTGAATTATTTTTTTTTTTTTCTTTTTGTTGCATAAAATTTTATTTGTAATAAAATTTCATAATTGTTTTACCCACGTCTTCTGCCAATTTATTGCACACAAACCTGTGTTGCCTACGGGCAAGGTATTATCTCTGGCACCGTGCCAGGGTGGCGTAGTCGCTCCATCTATTCTGACAACCCTCTGTGTCCTGCCACTCTTTCAAAGAAAAAAAATACAAGATCACTTAATGTACGAATTTCAAGAACTTCACACTTCATATATCAGTATATTTGTATCACCCTAACATTTGAGATTGATTATGGCACCCATATTGTTTTTTTTTTTTTTTTTTTTTTTTTAATGAAGACATGCATGTCATAGAAGAGATGTATATAGTCTTTCATATGTATGACTGGCATTTTTAATAAATAAAGATAATTTGAAATAAATTAAAGGGGTCATTTGATGCTTTTTTTAAAGATTATTATTTTTTATATTTGGTGTAACAGAATATGTTGACATGCTTTAATGTTCAAAAAACATTATTTTTCAAATACTGTACATTATTGTAGGTCCTCTATGCCCTGCCTCTCTCAAACACATCATTTTCTACAAAGTCACTCCTTCCGACAAGCACAGTCTGCACTGATTGGCCAACTTACCCAGTGCACTGTGATTGGCCTAACATCACAAGCACTCATCAGAAATGAAACACCCCTTTCCATAATCATGAGCTACATCTTTCAAAATAAATGTAAAGACATTTATTAACGTCCTTAGTTTTAACATCAGTTCAAGCCGAAAGGGGAACAGAGTGGTGTGACAGACACCGTGTTGAAGATCATATGTGTTTGCAGTACACAAGCCATGGACATTTAAGACAGCTGACTCCACTGTGACCCTGTCTCTCTCCCTCTCTCTCTTTCTCTCACACAACATTCTTGTTGATCCTGGAACAACATTCCAATCAACCAATCAGAATTGAAATATAACTTTTCAGAAAATATCTGTTCTAGGCTTACAATTAGGGATAGGTGCTTCTACACCCTTGTTAATCAGCTATCATTTCCCACTGATTTTAGGAAGAAAATTGGGTAGGGTAGGGTTAGGTTTAGGAGTAGGGAATGGGTCTAGTCTAAATTTTTGGACAATAATGTTGATCCGGGATCATCAGAAGATGTTGATCCAGGAACATATCTTACTTGGCAAAATCACGGTGACGCTCACATACACACACAATGCGCAAAATGAAACAATTGAACATTCAATAGCAAGTACTTAAGCTAATAATAAAACATACTTACAAAGCGCCAGATTGTCGTTGCAAAGTCAGAATTATCTCATCTCCTAGGTTCACAAGACAGTCATCCATAAAAATGAGTTTCTGTTCTGTTCTGATCTTAAAGTTTCCTAAATGTATTTTCGGAAGGACAAATACAATGCTTTTCCTTTCGCCTATATACACAAAGCATCTTCCTGACATGGCTGTTTCAAAACTAACTGTGGTTACTGAAACCACGCCTTCTTTCTTTGCGTGAACATTTGGGTGGAATTACACAAATATTTCCACAAAGGTACATAGACATGTGGGGGCGTGTTTGAATGGGCCATTTTAGGGGGGCGTGGCAGAGTCTTAACTTTGATAAATAATATCTCTTTAATATATCTAAATAAATAAGATTAATAAATTAATATTAACATCTATTATTATTATTATTATTATTAGTATTAATCACCTTAGTACACACACCTTTGTAGGACTTCAAGGCAGCACATCAGACAAAACTCACAGCTTGCAAAATTTCATCATTAGAGACTTTGAGCCAAAGGAGGGCATATAGTCCAGTACTTTGTGACTGCAGAGGCAATAAAGGTTCAAATTAGCTGCTCTGGCCACCATCTGCACTGCTTCAGTGAACTGTAGGACCTTCAAGTGCTGTCAGGATTCATTGCCGAGTGAGTTCATGTCAGGTTTGTGCTAACTCTATTTGGTTTTGCTCAGAGAACCAAAATATGCCATTAATGCTCCATTGTTACTGGCCATAATGATGGCATCATTAATGCAGCTAGAAATGGAATGCAAAATCTAAAATTTGAACTGGTGGGTGGGGAAGTGGACAGCTGTATTCAGCAGAGCTGACTGCATATAAAATCCATCCAAGCATCAATCCAGCACTCTCACTTTCAGACTATAGAAAGATTTCAGATTGTAGGGGCTGTTCAGGAGGTTTGCTGATGACCGATAAATGTTTTCCATAATTGTTCTTTCTGTATCAGTATCAACACCCTGTGAAGTGTCTCAAATGTGTCTGTGATTGGTGATGACTAGTGCTCTGAGCAGATGTGTTATTAAATATGAAGCTGCAACTGCCTGACAGTCTGCAGTTGTTCTGCATTTGACAGTTCCGATCAGGGTTTGAACACGCAGGACTTCTGCAATGGTGCTGTCACTTAAAACCCATTTTAATGTAGACCAACATTCAGAAGTTTTGGTTTGTATGGTCTAAACTGTGCAACTCTGGCCCTCAAGATCTTTTGCAAAGTCCTAAAGACCTTGATTAGCTTGTTCAAGTGTATTTGGAGCTAAACTCTCCGTGAACATGTATATTTAACATATATAAAATCACAGGTGCATGTCAATATATTAAAATGTCGTGGAAAGTTAATTTATTTCAGTAATTCAACTCAAATTGTGAAACTTGTGTGTTATATAAAGTCAATGCACACAGACTGAAGTATTTGGTTATTTTAATTTTGATGATTAGGCTCACATTTAACAAAAACCAACCAATTCAACAATCTCAACAATTTAGAATATAGTGACATGCCAATCAGCTAATCAACTCAAAACACCTGCAAAGGTTTGGTTCACTAGTCTACACATTCATGGGGGAGACTGTTGATATGGCAGTTGTCCAGAAGACATGAAGGGTAAGCCACAAACATACATTAGCAAAGAAGCTGGCTGTTCACAGAGTGCTGTATCCAAGCATGTTAACAGTAAGTTGAGTGGAAGGAAAAAGTGTGGAAGAAAAAGATGCACAACCAGCCGAGAGAACCACAGCCTTTTGAGGATTGTCAAGCAATATCAATTCAAGAATTTGAGTGAATTTCACAAGGAATGGACTGAGGCTGGGATCAAGGAATCAAGAGTCACCACAAACACACGTGAAGGAATTTGTTTGAACCACAGACAACGCCCGAAGCGTCTTACCTAGGATAAGGAAAAGAAGAACTGGACTGTTGACCAGTGGTCCAAAGTCTTCTTTTCAGATGAGAGCAAGTTTTGTATTTCATTTTGGAAACCAAGGTCCTAAAGTCTGGAGGAAGGGTGGAGAAGCTCATAGCCCAAGTTGCTTGAAGTCCAATGTTAAGTTTCCACAGTCTTTGATGATTTGGGGTGCAATGGCATCTGCTGGTGTTGGTCCATTGTGTGTGTGTTTTTTTTTTTTAAAACCAAAGTCACTGCAACAGTTTACCAAGAAATGTTGGAGCACTTAATGCTTCCTTCTGCTGACCGCTGACATCTTTTTGAAGATGCTGATTTGATTTTCCAGCAGGATTTGGCACCTGCTCACACTGCCTAAAGCACCAAAGGTTGTTTAAATGACCATGGTGTTGGTGTGCCTGACTGGCCAGCAAACTCACCAGACCTGAATTGGGTATTGTTAAGTGGAAAATGAGAAACAAGAGATGAGCTGAAGGCCACTGTCAAAGAAACCTGGGCTTCCATAACACCTCAGCAGTGCCACAAACTGATCACCTCCATACCACGTCGGATTGAAGCAGCAATTAAAGCAAAAGGAGCCCCTACCAAGAATTGAGTACATGTACAGTAAAATAACATACTTTCCAGAAGGCTAGCAATTTACTAAAAATTTTGTTTTATTGGTCTTATGAAGTATTCCAATTTGTAAAGATTGTGAATTGGTGGGTTTTTGTTAAATGTGAGCCAGACTCATCATAATTAAAATAACCAAAGACTACTTCATTCTGTGTGAACTGAATTTATTTAATATACAAGTTTCACAATTTGAGTTGAATTACTGAAATAAATGAACTTTTCCATGACATTCTAATTTATTGAGATGCACCTCTCTCTCTCTCTCTCTCTCTCTCTCTCTCTCTCTCTCTCTCTCTCTCTCTCTCTATATATATATATATATATATATATATATATATATATATATATATTAGCTTCTTGGTCTGCTTGTTGGCATTGCTTCATATATATATATATATATATATATATATATATATATATATATATATATATATATTTTTTTTTTTTTTCTCTTCTTCTTTTTTTGGAAGTAAGGCTGGGCAGAGAGACACGAGATTGATGAGTTTTCATGGGTCATGAATTTTTTATAAGTCTATCATTGTGGTTGAAAGAACAGGTAGCCCCATCTGGTGTAGAACTGCTTCTCATTGAAAAAATTGCAGGATGAATCTATGTCATCAGGCTCTGACCCAGATGAGATCATGAAGCAAGCATTATGATCATGATTTAGCTCATCACCGGTTTAGGGGAAACAATGTTGAAGCAGTAGTTTGCTAAGTTACAAGCTTATAATGTAAAAATTGTATAAATGAAATTGAAAATTTGAATGGCAACTCTACATATAAAAAAGTAAAAGCACATCATAGAAGAGTGGAAACAAGAGAATGCCTGGTTGCTCGTCTTGGCCTCAGTGAAGCTTAATGCAAACAATTTGTCTTATTTCAGTCTGTTTTTATTTGTCCTAAGGAACTGTAAGATAAATATCTTAGGCAAAGTCTCATTTAATAACTCAGTGATATGAGAACTCCATTTAGTCCATGAGCTACGACAGACCAACCACTGAGCGATTGCATTTTCCTCTGGGTGTATTTATTCTGGAGAATGCTTCATTATTGTGTCTATCCGTGTTTGAGAGAATTGGCTGCTGTCTTACCTTTAGAAACAGCAGCAGATGATATTTCATATCATTCAGTGGGGCATGAAGGAGGACATGGCTGTTAGAAATGTCAGTTTTCACAGTCCTGTCCAGAAAAGATACAACAGCTGTCAAACAGTCCATCTGAAGAAAAACAGGGCTATAACTACAGTTGATTGACCTTTTCCAATCACCCCACTCCCGCTCTCTGTCCAATCAAAATAAAAATGGCAAAAAAAAAAAAAAAAAAAAAAAAAAAACAGTGTGTCAGTCAGGTGTTTTTATTTTATGTTTTCCTCTCTTTCAGTAAGCCTGAAGCTTCCAGACTCTCTGGATAGTTTTCATCTCACCCAATAAAGTTTCCCAACAGACTAATCTTTCTGAGCATGTGATTCATTTTAATCTACAGGCATGGATGAAGAGGTTCTGTGGAGTTGCTGTACTATTAAAGATTAATGAACCCAATTTGCAAAACTGACCTTTTGCGGTCAGACTGTGTGGAGCGTAAAGCTTCTTAATGCCTTCAGCTCAAGTAGCCTACAGTCCCGCAGATAAGACCCACAGAGAGAAATATACAAGATGAACTAACTTAAAGTGTTCCTTTCCTCTGATCAGTCCAAATACATTTGAGAGAAGGGAAAAGAGTGGACTGATGAGTTTAACTGTTTCACACAAACACACTCTGGCATTCAGAAATGTATCTAACGTTCTCTGAACCATGAACGCTGCCCACACTATTCACACTAAAAATAAATTAAGTAAGACCACAGTGTGTATGTGTTGATAAATATGGACAGTTTAGCCCCATAACAGAAAAAGAACATAATGATCAGACGCAGCTTTGCACACATCACACTTTCAAAATAAAAGCAAACAAACAAACAAACAAACAAAAAAAGTTCCTAATGAATTTATATCTAGCATTCAGACTTTATTTCTTATTTTAATGGTGGGTGGGAGCGGATTGGAATGTGAAAAGAGGAGGATATATGAAAAAAAAAAAAAAGCAAGGTGGTTTTAGGGCAGATGTTGTGATATCAGCCAAAAAGAAAAGTTATTTCTGAAATGGAGCAAGGTTTTTATTTTATTTTTTTATTTTTTTTGGCATAATGTTCACAGTTTACTCATGAACTCGGAATTAGGAATGCATATTAAGCAAATAAAAATGGTTTATTTTGATTTCATGTTGACTTGAAATAAAGCACAAAGGCTGGTTTGCATTGATTTCAAGTATTATTGTGGTGTTTATCTCATCAGACAGCATGAGAGTGGGTTTTAGAGGGAAGGCTTCATGCTGGGCTCTGAAGTCAAAGCCATAATTTAGAGTTAGCAGCGTAGCAGAAGAGCTGATCTGAGAAAGACGTCTGCTTTCACACTGGGAGGATTGATCACCGCTCTGTGTGTTTGACATTAGAGAGAGAGAGTGTGTGTGTTAGTGTGTTTGCGTGTGTGTGTGTGTGTGTGTGTGTGTCTGTGTGTGTGTGCAGCACATGGAGAAAGCACCAGTTTAGTTTACTTCAGAAGTATATTGAGTAGGAGCTCTTTTAAGGAAACTGTTGGATAGATAATCTGTTTGCCTGAAGCTTTTTAGTATCCATTACTGAACTGCTGCTGTTAGCTGCTTTTATATTTCTGTATGTGTCATCTTTGACCGTTGGCTACATCATATCAAACCGATTGTTCAATCTGACAGCCAGTAACTTAATATTCCAACCTTTTTGCATTTTATAGTGGTGCTTGCTAGACAGTATCACTATTACTGTTGCTTATACTGAGATGATTATGGATTTGAACAAAACCCAATAGTAAGTATTAAACTTTTGGCACATAACTAGTCTCGCACCATTTGTGCTACAGAAGTAAGTAATACCTCTAATTGTGCAGCTTGTTCAGGAAAGGAGTGCAATTTTAGCCTGACAGAACATACAACAGCTGTAAAAATCCCATAGACTTAAATTGAAGGAAGAAATAGAGTCATATCTAGACACCAGAATATCATATAGACTTAGGGGTGGAAACTCTTGACCTTGACCACTAAGCAATCATGTGGGAACTGCCTACAACCAAGCAACCAACCTAATAATGCCATAATAATCACATTAGAGTAAGACTCTGACAGCCACCCATCAAAACAACCCAGGGGTGTGTTGACAAGGGTGGCATGAGGTGGCAACCGGCACCCTAAAAATGAGCTTTACCACTCTTAAAGCACAGTTAAGGGATTGTAGAGCAGTGAGAGTGGAGCAAGCAGAGGAGCAGCAAGATTTAGACTGAGGAGAGGATTTTTTTTTGAAAGTCTGAGAATTGTGGTTTTCAGGTTTGAAAAAAAAAAAAAAAAAAAAACGACTCTTGTGTTTGACTTTATATTGACCTGGTTGTGTGTGTGTACACTTATTTCGGTTCAGTAGAAAAGTTTATAATAACCTCAGCATCAGACAGAAACTAAATGCATGACACACCTCTATTGCATTTTATCATGTTCTATAGCTGGGGTCTCGGTCACGGTGATTTTGCCAAGGATCAACATGTTCCTGGATCAGCATCTTCTGATGATCCTGGATCAACATTATTATCCAAGAAATACACTTAACCCAATTCCTACCCATAAACCTAACCCTTCCCATAATTTATTCCTAAAATCAGTGTGAAATGATGAGTGAAATGACTGATTAACAAGGGTGTAGGAGCACCTATTTCTGGTTGTAAGCCTAAAACAGATATTTTCTAAATAGTTATCTCAATTCTGAATTTTTGATTGGAATGTTGTTCCAGGATCAACAAGGATGTTAATCACAAACTTTATTATTGATCAATATGTAAATCTGTTGACCGGACTACGCATGACACAAGTTGGCACTGATTAAAAACCTTTTTGAAACCATCCTCTGCTCCACGATGTTTTGTTAGATTTTGTGGAGGAACCAAGTCTGACCACCAGATGTCACTAATGTGCACTGTGTTAAAAGTTCGAGCATTGAACCGTTTTTCGGCACAATTTTGAAATCACGAAAACAGTTCAGAAAGCCCCGGTTTCCCATCACTAGAAATATCTACATGATTTAAAAAAATGATTGATCTATTTTTAGAGATTACACCATATACTTTTTTTTTTTTTTTTTTTCGCGACAGGAAGGTTGCGATGAGTTTTGCAAGGACAAAACGTTTTCCATGGTATCCTCTTAAGTGCTTTGAAGTACTGCATGATGCAAAACCAAACATTCAGTACCATGGGAAATGTTTCCATATGCATATATTGTTCAGGCAGTGTTATTCAGGATGAAAAATGGTATTGCCATGCTTTTTGTACACATGTGCAATGGTAGTACATTGGTATTCTTCAAAGTGTTTTGGATTACCATGTAAAACCCATTGTGTATAAATACGGCACCACCGTAGAAAACCCATATTTCCTCTCACTAATGGCACCTTCTGTTGCATGGCAACCGAAAGAGGGAACAATTTCTTCAGAGGAGTTCTCCAGGCTGTTCATGAGGATGTGCAGAATAACTTTGGAAATTGTTTGAAGCATCTTCACTACAGAAAGCCAGGATTTGGTATAAATTCAGTGTGTGTGTTCAGGTTGTAATGTTGTTTGATATTGTGTTTTTTTTTTTTTTTTTTTTTGTGTCTTTGTGTTGGCTCTTTGGGAGAGTGATGTCATTCTCCACTGCAAAGAGCTCTGAAAAGCCTCCAGTAAGTTGGGTCGGGTTTGTCTCCTCTGCTCTTCTATTTGTCCTCCGCTGCAGTTCAGAGCTGATTTCACAGTTTTCTTTTGAGTGCCACTGAAAGAGGGCAGATTCCTTCCTGCCCACAAACTCTCACACCGAACCGCATGGCAATCCTGGGAAAATCCAAACCTTTTGGCATCCCAACAACCGCACCAGGCTGGACTTGCGCATACACATAGAGCTGGATGAGGGATGGTTTGTAAGTGTGTCCTCTGCCCGGCATGGTCTATGTTTGCTTTCTGTGGTTGGATGTATGTAGCCATTGTTCTCTCTTTGAGGCCTGACCCTGCCAGATGATGGAGAAGATAGAGAACCTTCTTTTCTATGAAAAGACAAGTGGCCTCACTAGCACAGGCTGGCTTTCTGCCGGGTATGGCCCAAGAGAGAGAGAGAAGAGAGCAGCCGTGCCAGGCTGTTACATCCTCTGTGCCAGCTAAAGTGAGTACCAGCCGCAAACAGCCCTAAGAGCTCTGTTGTGTGCTGGATGCTGGACTCCAGATTCTTCACAATCACATACAGGCTCAAGCTGAACTTTATGAAAGCATGGTTTATGACAGAGGACGCTGAGTTTAACTAAACACAGCACAAACACTCAGAGCTATTGAATATGGGGTGGTTTGGCTCCCATCAGAGGGGTCTTTTTTCTTGTTTGGAGGGTAATTTGATGAAAGGACACAGCTGTGACCCTCGACTGGACCCTGGCATCATTTCTCTGCTGTGGACATGATATTTTCAATGTAAAGGACAAAAGAATGAGAGTACAGGCGTTAAGAGAGATCAGGCATTCATGTCATACACATATTACACATCAGTGCTTTCATCCATTGACACAACTTTTTACTAAATTTTTTTGCATGTACATACAGTATGGGGTGATTTGTTTGCCATGGCATATTCCTTATTTCCCTTTAGTTTTACCTCACAAAAAAATATTGATTGGAGCCGCTCCGACTTAAACGGACAGTTTCCCCCAAAATGGCATCATTTATTCAACCTCATGTCATTCCAAACCCATGTAACAAAAAAAAAAACTATATATATGTATGTGTGTGTGTCAACCTGTATACAGCCTGTGCTGTGCAGTAGTAAAAGTTGTTACTCCAAATGTGTATTTGAAGTTTTGTTTGTTCGGCAAAACATATAATTTATATAATTTGTTAGAACTTAGATTAATTATGGTACAAATGCGTATTGAACCAAGGGTGGCAAAACCATATGTATAGGTCTTTATCCATGAACCCCTACTTTGTACATATTTAATAATTACAAAACAATGTGGAAGAGCTTGTATAGAATCTCCGGTAACACTTTATTTTAGTGGCCAATTCTCAATATTACCTAGTTGCTTATAAGCATTTGTATTACCAACATATGGTTGTTTATTAGTACTTATAGAGCACTTATTCTGACTGACCATATTCTACATTCCTAATCCTACCCCAAACCTAAACTTAAAAACTACCTTACTAACTTTTAATAAGCAGCAAATTGGGAGTTTATTGAGGCAAAATCATAGTTAATGGTTTGTTAATAGTGAGAATTGGACCATAAAATAAAGTCTGACCGAATTTCCTTATAGGTTGCTCTTTCATAGTATATATATTTTTTTAAATGTTTTGCTTTAATCAAGTGTCAACTTTTTCTCAGGTGTTCCTCCTAAAATTACTTTTGTAGGAATTAAAATAGAAGCAAATGGCTGTGTGCATAAAGAAAGAGAACAGAGTTATAAAATGAATAATGATAAGAAGAGATTTGGTCTTGGAAGCCAGGCAGATGAAACTCAACATTGTTAAAAACTTTTCGGACTCGTTTTTGATTGCTTCGTTTTACTCTTAGGAAACTTAAGCAAAAGTCTCAATTTGCTTTTAGATTAGATCTAGGGGAAACAATTGAAATATTATGGAGATGATTGGTTTTTCCTCCTGGTTCTAATATGCCTGGAGACTCTGCAATTTACAGTTTCACATGCCAGTCATCAGACTAGCGACCCCCCCCCCCTCTCTCTCTCTCTGTTTGATTGGGTTCCAGCTCTGTTCTGAATAAAGGCTTAGAGAACTCTGTTTCCCACAAGTTAACAAAAGCGGTGACAGACAGAATAGAGCGGCTCAGAGAGGGAGGAGAGCAGAGCGATGAAGAAACACTCTCAGTCTGTAGGAACTAATCAGACTCTCGTTTAGCAAATGCAGGCATTCCTGTTGATGAAAGGATAGGAGATGTAAGGCGGGACGGGGTCGGACTCAGCTCTTACAACAGCAGAACAACAGCAAGCCGACTCCATTATCCACCGCACGGCCTCATTAACCAGTGCTCCAAAGACACTCAACACACGTAACAAACAACAACTAACATAGACTCAACACTCAGACACACACAACTCACTATTGTGACTCTGCTTAGTACACTGCTCTCTTGAATACTTGATTCTGATTGGTCAGCTGTTGCAGAATGCACTCAGATACTTTTGTATTAAGAGCGCTTAACTGTATTATTGACTTTTGACCCAGTCAGTCGGTCATTATCGCATTTAAACGCTGCCAGGGTTATCAGGACCCTAATCAGAAGCAGTTCAATTTTCAATTCATATAGATTTCACTGCTTTTGTGCTACATGAGTTTATATGTAAACCTTTTTTTGACTTTGCTTAAACATGTAGTAACAAGCAGCACTATTCCAAATGTATCTCATTGGTTGAGCCAGAAATCAACACTTAGTGGTGAGAAGCTGGGAAGTTATAACATTTAATTTTATCATTATTGATTTTCCACAAACAAATGCAAACATAGATAAGCCAACAAGCCTTATATGAAAATATTTATGCTTTAGAATTTTGTGTGGTAATAAAAATATTAAGACACAGTATAAGCTAAATGAATTAATTATGAATGAATTAATTATTTAAAGCCAGGCTTCTACTCTGTAAGTGCTGTGAATTCTTGGGGAACGGATTGAAGTTGTTGACTGTAATTGGTAATTTAGCAGCGCTGAGGTACTATGTGCCAAGAAAGTGATTGTTCAGGCCTGTAGGTCCCTCGCTGTTCTCACACTGCTTACTGAAAGAGCATAACTTAGTCCCTTTACAAATTCACACAAGCTGGTCCATAGCAATTGTTATGTTGAAGTCATTACTCAGAATTTCAGAATATTCTAATTCCGTGGAACACAACAAGTCAGACGTTCAATGCAGAAACTTGGAAACATATGATGAAATCACACGAACATATGATGAAACTGACGTCACACAAACATGGCAACACCCAGTCAAGATGTACACAGTTAATGATAAACATTCACTTTTGAACAAATAAAATGCACCAATGAGTAAAGTTCATACATCATATGATAATAAATCCAACCATATACCAGAAAAAAAAAACAAATATTAACATAACAGATTCAATTTATGCAATTTGTTTTCTAGAAGACGTATTTGTTGAAAAATGAACCTGAAAAGCTAATGGTAGTGTTGACATTTTGCTTCCTCAGATATCATTTTTCTTTGTTATCATGGTAAGCAGGAAGTTCCCCCACCCCTACACTTTTATGGAAGTAATCATTATATTTTAAGAGCTTGTCACAGTGTGAAAATGATTTTATCCGGTCACAAACAGCTGTCAGGCAGTCAGCACTGGCAGCAGACTGAACAAACATGGCAGTAGTTATACTATGGCCAGTGCTCATTTAATTGATTTTCAACAAGACACATAAGACTGCTGAGCAGATGTTATGTCACAAGATTAAGATTCATGAGATAAGCTGATAAGCTTTATAACGTTTTCCTAAGGAAGTCGACAATACTTGGACAGATCTATTTATTGCTCATTGGCATGTGTCTTGCTCATGCAGCCACAACCTGCATGCTGTCATCCTCGCACATGGGCAGAAACAAACTTAGTTTTAGAATTTATTTATTTATTTATTTATTTAATTATTTTTGGAGTGAGTCAAGAATGCAAGGAATCCATGTGTCTAATTACTGCAAGAGAATGACATCATGACTGTTCTACTGTCAACAAAGAAAAAGGCCTTTTTTGTCATTTAAAGTTACATCATCTATCTTAAAGTTAACAAAGTTAATTTGTTTTCTGTTTAATATTAATTTAAAATAATTATAATATTTAAAATAATACCCCATTGGTTGAGCCAGAAATCAACACTTAGTGGTGAGAAACTGGTAAGTTATAACATTTAATTATATCATTATTGATTTTCCACAAACAAAATAATTAAAAAAAATATACTACTACTACTACTACTGATAATAAAATCCTTTCAGTGTCTTTAAAGTAACAGTTGCAAAAGTCCAGATCTTTTGGTGCCATTTAAAATTAATTTTGACATTTTGTTGGCATTAGCTGGATATAGAGAAGGCCTGGGGCTATTATTTTTTCCCCCAGTGTGTGCAAATAATTTCTGAAATGTTGTTTGTAATAAAAGCTGCACTACACAGTTTCTTCAAGTCAGACTTTCAATGCAGAAACTTGGAAACATATGATTTTAACAAGATGAAATTGATGTCACACAAACATGGCAACACCAAGTTAGATGTACACAGTTAATGATAAACATTCAATTTTGATCAAATAAAACACACCAATGAGTAAATGTTCATGTATCATATGATAATAAATCCAATCATATGCCTGAATAACAAATATTAACATAACATAGCTTAGCCAAACATAACTTAGTTCATAACATAGCTTAACATAACCTAGGATTGATGCTTCAGGAAATGACCTCAACTGAGTTGAAGAAGGATTATGTTTTCAGGATTATGGACCAGATGTGTACGGGTGTACGACTTCCTTCCCTTCTAAGTGTGGATTACCCCTGTGTGTTGGATTTAATAAATGACAGTTTTGTTTATCCATGGCCCCTTCGTTCCTTCCGGCAGCATATCGTAACAGAAGACCCAACCAAAACAACAAATTCTGTATGTTTTCCCCTCTGTTTTATTTCCATTTTCCATTCTTGAGGGCCATACCAGACTGTTCCTGGGCCTTGCTAACCTCACCAGCTACCCGGACAAAGCACTCGTGCGTTCTATGACACAAGTTTGAACACTGTGTACACAGCACCGTCGTCAAGATGGCCCTAGAGAGGACTTTGCCACCCTTGTCTACACCCTTGAGCATGGAGAGGAGAGGAGCCCCCTGTGCCTTAACTGAGGGTGAGCTGTCTAAGGAACTGGGTAAAGGAAAGGTGGAAAGAGACTTAATTGATTTGTATACTGACCTGTCCCCTTTCCTCCATCCTGATAGCCCTCTATCTCTCTTGTTCCCACGTCCAGCCCAGAGAAGGCTTCAGTTTCCATGTCCTGCCCAGAGAGTGCTCTGGTTCCCAAGTCCAACCCAGAGAGGTTTCTAGTTTCCATGTCGAGCCCAGAGAGGGCTCCCGTTTATGAGTTAAGCCCAGAGAGGGGTCATGTTCCTGCGTTCAGTCAAGAAAGCCCAAACGCTCACAAATGTCCACCCTACCACCCAATCCTGCCTCCTCCTCCGCTGTCATCTGGCAGCCAATCTGCTCACCATCAGCCCACTATCAGTGCAGTGTGAGCTCCACGGGACTGCCATCCTCCAGCCTCTAACCCTAAACTCTGCCTCGGCCCGTTGATCCGTCGGCTCCAACATGGCTACTATTTCCCTTCTCTCTGCTGCGGGCCAACAGTCCACTAGCTCCACCAGGCTCATTCCATGTTCCATCTTTCACCATTTTTATTCATCATATGACTAGCCAGATTTGAATTTGTGTCATGCCATAAAGCATCAGAGATTCACAGAGAGATTCCAGAGATAGCACGTTAACCACTATTGTAGGTTTCGCTCTCTCTTATACGGTTTGATTACTGATGGATATTTTGCATGTGTACGATCAATTCACAATCAGGGCCATGAAGGACAGGGCCTGTTTTTTCATAGCAGGTAAAGAACACAACAGTTATGTTTCACTTTTAATGTAATTTACTATGAGATCTAAAGTTGTTAAGTGTATTTTGTAGTTCTGTAGATGCCACACATCAGTTGCACTTTTATGTCATGTTTAACCTGTTAACCTGCCAACCCCCATTTTGGGACTGACAGCTGGAAATGTTCAGATGTTCCAGACTTCATTGTGCTACACACACAAGTTTAGCGTCTTTGAAAAGAAGACCCTTTGGGCTTTACTATTCAACATCCAGCATTGATAATGCTCAAAGTTATAGACACTTAAGTGCCATTATTTTTTTTTACCACACTTATTATTATTTTTTATTTCATACAACAATACATGAAATAATTCCTGGAGCAATCCAAACAATTAATGGTTTGAAAGTCATATGTCTCATGAGTTTATATTGTAATCTGAAGAAGACACCATGGAAAATTAGATTCCTGCAACCATTTTTGTGAGACTATGTGTAGTCCCCCACCCCCACTCCCTTTTTTTAGTGGATGGTCTCTTTCTGTTTATGACACTGTGTGTTACAAAACCATGTTGCTTTCTACTACCAAGATTAAGTTTTTTGGGCTATTCCATAACGGATACAAACAACTACTGTCCCTGGAGAATTGAAACATAAACAAAGGAATTGCTATCCATATTACAACAAGTGGGGGAAGCCGTGGCCTAATGGTAAGTGAGTTTGGGGGGGGGGGGGGTCAATATACAGTGCTCTCTCCACCTTCAATACCATGACGGAGGTGCCCTTGAGCAAGGCACCGAAAATGACTATAGTTCAAGCTCTGTCACTGTGGCATCAGTCATTTATGCTGGGAAACTAACCTTGTCCGGTGCAGGCTAACTGTCAGGCTAAACTGAGCTCCTCTAACACTGACCAATAGGAACGCATTGATATTACCACTGACTCTCTCACATAGGCTACAATTAGTTGACTTTATTATTAGTCCAAAAATAAAAGTAGGCAACAACCAACTATATTTAATGTATTGTGCCCAAAAATGTTTTATTTTTGTTTTGTTTTTAAAGACTTTCTCTCGGGTTTTATAACAGCTGTACATTCTATGGTTATTAGTAGAACATTAAAACATTACCATCTAAAATTGCTCTTTAAAGCATTAAAGCATTTAAAACACTAAAGTGCTCATTCACTCGCATAAGCCTCACCCACTCCTGACAGCAAAATGGATATATTTGCATGCCTTTCTAACATTTACAGAAGAAAAATATATCTGTGACATGTCAGTTATGCACAGAGGAAAACAGAATGCCTCAAATGCACTATACAGCACTAATATATTAGCTGTTTGCAATGGTGGATCGATTTGATCCATGATCGACATTAAGGGCTACTTAAGAAAAAGATGTTCATCAAATTACCCTGATATGTATATTCTACAGAAGAAAGGCATACATGTTTGGAATGAAATAAAAGAGAGAAAACAATAGCAGAATTTCGATTTTGGGGAGAACCTTCTGTCTTTTTATATTATGAAATTATTTTTCTGTGTTTGTAAAGTTCTGATTCATCTCATAACTCTATATTGAAAACAACAATGAAAATAATGTAAAAAAACAAATGGGGAAAAGTAAGTGGAACCAAGGTCATTGAAAAGGCGGATGATCGCTGTTGTGTTCTATTGTCTGGTGTCTTTGAAGGCTTGGTTACCTTGTGTATGATTCTTTCAGTCATAGATGTTTTGTATTTGTAAACTTGGATCAAGATTACGACTGTGGACAAGCTTTGCACATCTGTAGTTAGTCTTGCTGTGAGCTGAGCTTTCATTGTCCCTGAGAGAAACTTGTCTTTAATGTCTCCTGCTGTTCTGGGGATCCACCATCTCATTATGCCCATATGCTAACCAGCACATCCAGACATTGTGACATGCATTATACATGTGGATTAATGCAGCCTGGACCCACTCTGCTAGTCAGCTTTGATCTCCTCTCTGGATTTCCAGAAATAGACAATGATGACTCATTCATACAGTTGCTTTTGGGCATCTTAACTTCATTAGACTTGTGTAAGTGCGGTGTACAGTTACACAAATGTTTTCTGCTTGCAAGTTTTTGATTGATGTCAGGTGCAGAAATACCACCCAAAGTTCTGGTTAGATTAAATTTGTGTCTTGCATCCTTTTCGATGTGTGTTTCTGATGGTATTGTGCTTGGTTGTATGTAGATAGTGAGTAATATTGCTCTCATTAGTTGAATCTGAAAGCTGAAACACAATATCCAAAATCAAATAATAATCCAAAAAAGTTTTCAGAAAGCACAGGTAGATAATCCATAAACCTTTTCAGGCACTGGTCATGTAGTGCCTCAGAAGGTTGTGTTTGCACCATCAGTCAATGGATTCTTCAGCATTTGAGTGTAACTATATGAAAAAGACAGATTTTCGGGGTTGTTAAAACCTTCATACTGAGCTGTTGAATGTTCTTGAGAAAGACTAAATTGGAAGAGTTTGGTTGCAGGAACAGAGGCAGCCCAGAGGGGAAGGGCCTTTCTCTTTAATAAAAGCATATCACAGGCTCAGAAAAAAGCAAGAAAAAAAAGAGATGGTTCCTCACTGTGCTGCAGTCCCTGTTGATATTAGAATCTTGATCAATCCTATCTCTCAAATTTTTCTCCTCCAGGAAATTTTTTTTATAGAGACATTAATAATTGATATTTGTATTAACCCCCATATTTGTGCTTTGTATCATGTCAGAAAGAAGAAAGCCAGCAGCACATGAACAGCCATGTTTATCATAAGATCCACTGTTGCAAAGAGACAGAGAGCTGCCACAGGCCCTCTTGATCAATGCAAAACTTGTTGGAGAAAATTAGTGTGATTTCTCTGTTTGTTTATTGAATATTTCATTGGTTCTGTTCTGTTAGATGGTAATCCAAAATCAGGTAATTTAATATCCGTCTCTGTCATAGCAATCCATCATAATCAGAGATTCATTAAGATTAAAAGGTTGCTCAGCATGATATATTGATTAGTTTAGATTCCTTTGTGAATCGGATGAGAAGCACCATTGCACTGCTGAAGGTCAACGAATCCTGGTTCTGTACTGAAGCCACACAATGAATATGAACACTTATCTTCTCTCATCAGAAACACATTGCCAGATGTGTGCGTCCATATCTGACAAGTCATCAGATTATTCATAATGCAACTATTTAACCTCAACATAGTTAAATTGTAGTACTTAATCCAACATTTTTACGTTTAGTCAATATGATTTGTAAAGACCTTTAGTAATATTTTGCGGTAACACTTTAGAATAGGGAACACATATTTACTATTAACAAAGAGTTTGTCCCGAACAAACCCCTAATTTGCTGTTTATTAATAGTTAGTAATGTAGTTGTTAAAGGCCGTGTTGCAGGGTTAATTTTTCAATGAATTCGTGCAATTTGCTTGTTGGTAATAAACATTTAAACTGTTATCCATTGTATTTTATGTTGTTGGGTATCACAAAACGGAATATAATACGAAAAAGTTGGTACTATCTTACAGCAGTCTCCTTTCCCCCACAATGCACTGCATTACGTCACCTTAGGGAGAGAATTTACCAAAGCCCGCCTTAAGAGCATTGAGAGTGACTAGAGAGACAAGAAGTAGACGAGAGTATTCAGATTATAGATAAATAGATAAATACACAGGTTTAGATAGATAGACTAGATATATAGACAGCCAGACAGACAGATAGATATCGACCAACAGTGACCAATACACACTCAGGACACTTCACCAACTCTCCACTCATTCTCCTCCGACCATGCAATTAATTGGCTTTGACGGACATCAGTTCTTGGCAATTCCTCATTTGCCCTCTGACGTCTGGCAGGTTTAAAATGATATGGCTGCGGGCCATCATACATGTTGGCTCTTGCAACCTCTTCCTCATCCCAGTCAGTCGCTATAGTTCTGATGCTGCGTTCCAGGCAAGTTTTTGAGCTTGTAATCAATATTCCATACCAAGACTAATGACTTTGTACCGTTCCAGTCAAGTTACATCAAACTTTCTGAGCACAAGGAATTGTAGCTAGACTATTTATTCTATTGCAACATTACATTGATCTAAAATCCAGGTATCCATGATCTCTCCTCTGGTCCATAGCCCTCCCAGTCCACCAAGTACTGAAGCCGTCCCCCTCTATGCCTTGAGTCCAGCAGGAGATTAACCCTATAAACTGGCGATCCATCAATGTCCAGTGGAGGTGGTGGCTCTTGGGACTCAGCGTTGGGGTCGGCATTCAGGTTAGAGATGTGGTAGTTAGCAGGTGCTCAAGCTGATATGTGACCTCATTTATTTGTTTTAAAATTTTGATTTGGCCATCATACCTTGGGCTAAGCTTCCTTCTTGGCAGACATAGCTTTATGTAGCTTGACCCTTTGTTCCAGTTGGTAGGGAGGATGTGGGCACCTTCTTCGGTTGGCCTGGAGTTCTTGTACTTGTACAGCTTTTGAAGATGAACATGAGCACTGTCCCACACCATTTCGCTACAAAGTATCCAGTCATCAACTGCGGAAACAGATGAGGGATCACCAGGCCACGGGAACAAACTGGATGATATCCAAGCACACATTGAAAATGGGGGAGTCCTGTAGAGGCATCAGTTAGGGCCGCTCACTGGGTTTTGAGCGTATTCCGCCCATGGTAGGAAATCCTCCCACTGGTTTTGTTCCTGGCTGCAGTAAGATCTCAAGTATCTACCGATCTCCTGGTTCAATCTCTCGACTTGACCGTTTGACTGAGGATGATATCCCTATACGTTAATGTCCAATTGTCAAAAAAAGGTTTTCCATACCTGGGAAGTGAACTGAGTTCCTCCATCAGAGACAATGTCTTAGGGTAAACCATATATTCGGAAGACCTGATAAAATAATGCTTGAACTGTCTCCATGAAAGTGGATTAACCCTTGAGGGAAATAAGGCAGCAAGACTTGGAGAATCGATCAATGAGGACCAGAATTGTGAAATCTTTGGAGGGGGGAGGATCAGTCACAAAGTCAATTGACTGATGGGACCATTGATGTTGAGGAATAGGTGGTGGCTGCAGCAGACCAGATGGAAGTTCCTTTGGGGAACAGTCAAAACTCAGGCGAGTGCTCCTTCTGCTAGCACGGTGTTACAGTCAGCAGTGTAATTATAAATGTAATTACAGAAAATATTTACAGATGCAATTACATGCAGATATTTTTCAAATATATGTATAATGTAAAACATGTGAATTGTGCCAAATTATTAAATGTATGTACATTAAGTCCATTTAATATAAAGTGGGACCATATGTGCTTATAAGCACTAATAAACAGCCACTATGCTATTAATATGAATGCCAATAAGCAACTAATTAATAGCGATAACTAGTCCTTAAAATAAAGTGTTCCCATATTTAGGAAACAGTGATTAAATGTTGAGGATATGTGTACATATGTGCAATCATATGGCCCTGGGGAATTATGATGAGAAGGGACTAAAGTGTATTTCTTAAAGGTATTCTAACAGATTACTTTAATCATCTTTTCATTTTGGCAATGCAGTACCTGCACATAAAGTTCTCTACATCTTTATAAGGAGACAAAAACAAGAACTTCAAACCAAGTCTTTAGAAGAACTTCAAAAAAGTTTAATTAATACACTTTAATTATTTAAAAATACTGTCATCATCTTTATATGACAGATATTTTATGGGTTTTTTAATTCTCAGTGCCAGCATTTTCCTTCCCATTTTTGATTAGATAAGCCCTAACCAGGTTAAACTCATTTTGTAGAAATATGAATTTGATCTATGTTAAACCACGGGGCAGTTAAGAGCCATGTGACTGACTCCAGTGGAGAAAAAAAAAATCTTACAGGTTTGGAATGACAAGAGGATGAGTAACCAATGATTAATCCTTTAAATACTCTATCTAACATAGGAATATGCACTTTGTTCATCTGAAAAGGCTAATGTCTTTTCCGGGAGGTTTTAACTGGCTGTGTGGGTGTCTGTATATATGAGTTTACCTGTATGGTCCTGCAGTCAAATATGTGGTCAGTCAGCCATAATGGTTTGTGACAGACATTTAGGGAGAGCATAACTAAGAGAGTGAGGCTCACACATACGCAGTCTGGCTGCTGTATCCTCCAGGCAGCTTGAGTACTATGGAAGTGATTAGATGTACTTACTGCACTAATGTAATTATAGCTTCTGTCATCTCCTCTGGATAACAGGGCACACTGCAGCACTTGTGTGGGAGTGTGTGTGAGTCAACTGAGCATCAGTGTTAGTCCAGGTCAGGAGGATTTGGTGCAAACATGGCAATTACCTGGAATTAAAGTCTAAGGTCACACACATTTGTAACACACCTGACAGACCTAATGTGTATAGTATGTGCTAACATCTGTCCCTCATTCCATTGAAGAACTGACTCAGAGGCTATCACTTTGTGTCACACTTTCAAGCATTCAAGATGTTTCATTACACATATAACATATATCAAATAACCCCCATTTGTAACACACATTAAATTACCCCATAGCAGATCTATACAGGTGGAGCTGGAGAAGGTGAAGGGATTCTGAAGCATACTGCAACTTCTACAGCAATCACTAGCAATATAAGTATATAAGTGTTGAACAAAAAGCTCATTGGCTGCTGATGTGAAAAGAAACCAATTAGCTGTGCAGTCGCAATGATTTTGCCAAGTAAGACATGTTCGTGGATCAACATCTTTTGATGATCCTGGATAAACATTATTGTCCAAAAATATAGACCTAAACCTAACCCTACCTATAATTTATTTCTAAAATCATTGAAGAAGCACCTAAACATGATTGTAAGCCTAAAACAGGTTATATCTCTAAAAAGTAATATCTCAATTCTGATTGGTTGATTGGAATGTTGTTCCAGGACCAACAAGTATGTTGATCCATGAACATGTTGTACTTGGTGAAATCACGCTCACCTTAGCTGTGCCATGTGAACAATCATGAGTCAGAGTTATCAGATTGAGCTAGAATCTATGGACATGTGTCATCTAGATTTTCATGACATACATTTATATTTATTGAATTTACATATTAATATTAACATATGATTATATATTAATTTAAAATTTGACTTACTATTTATTTACTTCTGTATTACAAATAAGAGTAATCCAAGCAAAAGTGATTAATCCAAAACAGAAAACAATACATTGTCTAAAGCAGTACTGTTGAATAAATAAAAAACACTTAACAAGCGCCCTACAAATGCTCAACACTTCTCATAATCTTCTTGCCAAAATAATGCAAATAGATTTGACACAAACACACCTAATCTATCACTCTCAGATAGTCAAGCCAAGTCATGTTTTTTTTATATAGCGCTTTTAACAATACAAAAAGTGACAAAGCAACTGAACAGCATTAAATATGAAAATACATACACACAGGTCCATACCAATTTTGAGTTGTAGATTTAGTAGATTACTATGTGATTGTGTGTGTCTGTGAAGTCTGACCCTGGGGATATGTTCCGTCATATTGATCAGATCTAACCTGATTTGGCCTCTCAGTATTCTGACTGCCTCCTCTCAGAAACCAACCATCCAAACTCATAAGACGTAGAAACAAACAAAACTTCATAAGAGTTCAATATTTCACTTTCTAAATATATCTTCAGTGGCACAATGTTCCTGCAGAAGAATGGTGTAACCTTTGCTTAAGCGAGCTGCTTGTGTCCCCTGAAGGAATGTGGGTAAATTCTGCATTTAATTATTTGCTTTTTCAAATCTCTGTCTGGTGAGAGACTAGAGTGAATAACTATAGCTGTTTGTTCAGGTTAGTTCTCTTGGGTGTGGATATGTGTGCGTATTTTTGTCTTTGGCTCCAAGACACCAAAACTGGCTGTGCCAGGTGGTCACATCCCAACCCTGCACCCTCCCACTGGACACACCCAAAAACACTTATGACCGCCAGCCTTTAAATAGACCAGAGCTGAAGACATTCATTAATTTCCTCTAAATCTTAAATGTACTAACATTGTTACTAGGACATTGTAAATGGGTCAAACTGTTTTCCTGATTGAAATACTGCTATAAAAAGACAATAACCCCTGTGTGAGGTGAGTAGAGTAGAGTAGGTGAATCTTGACACATTGTCTAAAGCAGTACTGTTGAATAAATAAAAAACACTTAACAAGCGCCCTACAAATGCTCAACACTTCTCATAATCTTCTTGCCAAAATAATGCAAATAGATTTGACACAAACACACTTCATCTATCACTCTCATATAGTCAAGCCAAGTCATGTTTTTTTTATATAGCGCTTTTAACAATACAAAAAGTGACAAAGCAACTGAACAGCATTAAATAGGAAAATACATACACACAGGTCTATACCAATTTTGAGTTGTAGATTTAGTAGATTACTATGTGATTGTGTGTGTCTGTGAAGTCTGACCCTGGGGATATGTTCCGTCATAAACGTCAAACTGTTTTCCTGATTGAAATACTGCTATAAAAAGACAATAACCCCTGTGTGAGGTGAGTAGAGTAGAGTAGGTGAATCTTGAAGTGAGGCTTGATTTTAATGTTGCAAGCCTGGTATTTTGACCATTTTTATAGCTGAGAAATCAGGCTATGAAATTTGGCCTAGCTAGGTGACAAGAAAATACTGATGAGAGTGTTTAGAAGGGCTAATACAGGGTGGTTTATATTAAGAGGCCACATTAAAGCCACATTAAATCACCTTAATACCCTGGTGAGAAAATCTTGCCCATCTTACCTTGATCACTTGCCAACAACTTGAGTATGAAGCACTAGGTCTAGGGATAAACCATTTAAGGGGATCTTAAGGGGGAGCCTACACATTAGATAAGCAGTAACTAATGCCAAGTTCACACTACATTATTTTAAGCCTGGTTTAAGCTCGATTTGCAAGCCAACACACCGCCGATGCCAGACGAATATGTAGCATGCTAAATATCTGAACCTGTCGGCCGAATTAGCAACCTGTGGTGTCAGGTGTAGCAACGAGTTACAGCCAAAGAGAATAATGCATGGGTTGAGGTCACTGGAAGAAAAACAGCGGCAGCAACATAGCTGCTTGTGTCCAAAAGTGTAGACACAAGTAATTGAACAAAAGTTTTTTTCAAATTAGATCACCACACAAACAGTTTGCAGTGCTAATTTCTTCCCAAAATCCATTTTCAAATAAGCAACTGTTTCACACGTTTCACATCATATCCTATTCCACTTGTGCTTTGAGTGTGTTTTCCTGACAAAATTCATTGGGCCACAGAGTTGTTGTCAGCTCGTGTAGTGGATCATTTACATAGTATCATGTACTGTGCAGTCTGAACACCACTCCAATCTGCTGACTTTTAAAGTTGTGTAGTCTAAACTAGGCTTAACCCTGCTCATGTATGGCTACCATTCTGCAGAGTTTAACTCCAACCAGATAATCAAGGTTTTCAGTATTAATTGTAAATAACAGGCAGGTGAGTTGGAGTGTTGTTGGAACTGAAGTCTGCAGGAAGATGGCTATGCCTGTATTAGATCATCTTTTATCAACAAGTCAACATTGTAGCTTACATTAGAAAAATGCCCATTAAACAAAAAAAACAGAAAAAAAAATCAATTGTGAGGGCCTCCTATTAAATAATGTGCTCTATAATCTTCCCAAGAGTGTCTTGTCTTGGTGTGGGTCTTAGGGGATATAGTCTGACATCAAGACCAGTGGTTGCACAATTTTTAATGAGAAACTGGAGTACTTCCTCATCCAAATTATTCACAGGCAGGGTTGGCAGCAGAGTGGGCGACAGGAACCTAATTTGCAGAAGAGTGGGACACAGGACCAGATGATGGACAGTGTCAGAAGTGTTGGAGAAACAAATGATGGCCACTTTGTTTTCAGAATGATCTATGAAGTTCTCAAGTGTGGATGGCAGAAAAGAGGTGGAAAGGTCAAAAGCAGTTTATGTAAATAGGAAATGGAGGTGTTGAATCTTTAATGGAAAAAAATTATGTCTATGCTGACTTATGTCAAAGGAAATATACACTTGCACCAGAAATGTGTTAAATTAAAGGATGCAGATGGGTACTTCACTGTGCCACTGGGCAGTTGACTAGTGTTCTCTGATGGAGCTACTTAAAAAAAAAAAAAAAAAAAAAAAAAAAAAAAAACAGCAAGTTCAGACAAAAATTACCAACTGAAGGTCAAAAAAACTACTAACCCCACATAATCCTCCTTTCTACAATTTTTTCCATATTTTCCTCTCTGCTTTCTTGCTCCGGTTGAGTTGTACATTGTTTATATCCTCGCTGTCGGGCGGACTACCTCCTATGTCCAAATTTTCTCAATTTCATATTTTTTCAAAAATCCATGCTATTAGTCAGTCCCCCACAAGGACGAATTCTCGTCGAGCAGTACGTCCTCTGAGGTAAATATCCTCAAAACAATGATTATTCATTATTCAGTAACATGAATAATATTATAACAGTTTATATATATTATATTTAACAGTTTTGTCATGTATCGTTTCTGAGGATGCTATATTTTTCTTTCTGCTAGGTCTAGCATTGGACGGTAGCTATCTTGTTGACTGAAATCTTCCATGGTTTTGTTTCTGATGAGGATAATTAATTCAATGCACAAAAATAGCATGCCGTTGACTTAGTTAACCACTATGCATTGGTTTTGTTGTAATGTTTGGTGAGATAGCTAATGCTATTTTCGTAGTGCTTAAAAAAAATCTTGAGGATCTAGAACTTAGCGCAATACAATCCACTGCAATGCAGACTAAACCCTGTGCATTGCAGATAAAAGAGGATTGTATCTTACAATGTCAAGGCTTGCCATCATGTTCAACACTTTAAGCAAGCTAGCTGGCTTCTTGCCTTGTTATCAAACGTAAACATGCCGTATAATTCAGAGAAATGATCCTTTGACTTTTATTCATTTTATTTTTTTTGCAGCAACCTTGTCTGTGTCCTGTAACGAACGTAACCACAATCATTTGCTTTGATTAGGTCGTAAAGCTTTGTCTCTTTTCAAAAGGTTCAAAGTGACCGCAGACTCTGATGAACACTGCTGGCAGCAGAACGTCTGTGTCCATATCATTCTTATCAATGTAGTTATTGGACCTACCAGCAAGTGTTAATGGTACGATGCTAACCACTGACTCTTTGGTTGGTGAAAATGGGGTGTGTAGCCTGCATAACTGTAAACTTAATCAGCTTCTATGATAGTTTTCTCTTCAGGTAAACTACTGTCATTGTAGAGCAACAAGATGAAATGAATCTTGTTAGCAAATATAGATTTTAAAACAAGTTATCAAGTTACTTGAAAAATAACACCTCTGGCGTAATGCCACAGGTGTTTGAATGTAATCCCATCATCTCCTTGAGTACCCCGGTTTGTTATGGCCACAGTAACATGAGAACATACATACTGTAGCATGCACACTTTTAATGTGCTAGCTAGCCATTCATATCTGGTTTTGTGTACTTACATAAATTATGTTTCTCTCCTAAGGCTGTACACTTGTGATGTCTGCAATGGAATCTTCTTCCGTAAAAGATTTATATTTCAGAAAGAGGTTATAAAATATCACTCATAGCTAACATAAAAAAGGTTTATAAAGGAGAAATCCAGAGAATCATAAACACACACACTTGACTCTTGAAGACAGCGGTCGATGCCCCCAAGGGTTCAGATCTTGTTATCAGAGTAAACAGACTCCATCTTAGAAAGGTTTGGACCCCATCTGGGAATCACTGGGAGTCACAGAATGGGATTGGCTGGGAATATTGGAGGTGGAATTTAATTGCCTGATTTGTTAGCCATTTGCTTAGTATGCATATGGTTGCTTGCCACAGGTCTTTTAACGTTACACATTTACAATTTGTTTTTTTTTTTTTGTTTTTTTTTTACCTTTCATTCATTAGAAATCTCTCTCAGGCTGCTGGTCATGCTGGTCTCTGGATTTTAATCTTTCTCTCTGAGTTCAGTGTGTTTTCTCTAGAGATTAATTAGCTGACAATCAGACAGAACAAGTGTTCCACCACACCAACACTAATTAACATTATGCTTAATTAAAGCTTTGCTTTTTGTGTTGTTGAAACCTTCTTTGTTCTTTATTTTCTTTAAAATGTTTTGGCATGCTTCTATATGTATTTCTATCTCATTTTACTTCTTTAATTGTATGTGAAATTCTGTTTGTATGCATATCTTGTTATACATGCAGTATATCATGTTGCATTGTTTCATGTTATACTGTCTAAGCCTGTCAGGGTAAATTGCATGTGCATGTTTGTCAGTGGGTGGGATAATGTAGCTACTTCGTATTGGGGGAAGCTTGCCCGTCTCCAGATGGTATTATGTGGCTCAGTAAATCAAATCCCCCACTGAGTTTCTGTATAATTTTTTCCCTCCACTGTAAGCATTTGCCCATATCCAGTGTTTTTGTTTACAGCTAATAAAACAGCATGCAAGAGCAATGTTCAGTGACACAAATGACAAACCACTCAGCTCACACTAAAATGATGAAAAAAGGCATTTTCCTGTAGGTTTGAATTCTAGTAGAATTGTATACTGTACAGCTACAGTGTTATATTTTTGACAAATAGTTGAAGCCTGCTCTATGTAATTTGTATATGCTAAAATGTTTTTCCTTTGCCAGTCCAAAATTTGCCTCAACAAATGGTCCAACTGCCTGTTTGTTGAATACTGGCCGATGGGAATTCAGTCTGGTGCCACTAGCGGTGCATAAACCACACACTTTGCCTATTTTTGTGAACATATTTTAATGATTTGAAACAAGTCTTAGGTTTTGAAGACATACATTACTAGAGCAAATCAAACTCAAAGGCACTATTTAGGCGTTTTCTTCTTCTTCTTTGCTCTAGAATGTAAGGGTGCACTCACACTAGGCACGGTTGCCATGAACCGGGCCCGAGTACGATTGTCCCCACTCCCCCTCTGGCCTGCACTCACATATAGGGTTTCAGCATTCGTGCCGGAGCACGCTTACGTCATTATGAAAATTTTCACGTAATCGTGCTGCTCGCATGAGGATGTTTGCAAGGTACCAGCTGAAGTGCAGCAAGGACTTTGCAGTTTTTAGTTTTTATGCGTTTTGCACCTCTGCCGTAGACCAAAGCGACCCTTTCCCTGCCATGTTGGTTTTGGAGCGTCGCAAAACCATGACGCAACGCGTCCTTTTCCGGCATGGTTAGCGCTTTGGTGGTCAAACGCACTCGGGCACGGTTCAAACTGGCTAGTGTGAGTACACCCTAAGTGTGTTAACTTGAAGAAAAAAATTATGTGTGTTTTGAGCTTTGTACACGGTGCGAATTCGGATGGTCGGAAGATCATATGTCCACGCACACGTCACGAGTGAGTTTATCTGAAAATTGTACGGACGAGGTGATATACGACATGATTTCCGAAAGCAATCGCATGAAGTTGATAGATGCGTTCGACTTGAAGCACCGCCGCACAGAAGGATCACTGTATGACATTAAAGTAACGCGAGAACGATAAGAGAGCACACGGATCCAATACATTTGAATCTCTCTCGCGGTACTTTGATGTCATACAAGTGATCATGCTGTGCAGTGCTACTTCAAGTCGAACGCGCTTAATATAACTGCTCTCCCTCTCTCATAACTGCATAAAAAATATTGATATGAGCCGTGACTGTTTCCTACACATACAAGTTATTTTACAGCAACAGGAAACCGGGACGTCTGGTCACCCTAGTGTGTGTGTGTGTGTGTGTGTGTGTGTGTGAGTGTTCTTGTATATGGTTTAAAAATATCTGACATATGTAAACATGTATAGACATGTATAGAATATACAGTATAGAAAACCGTTACATCTATGGAGAGTCCCCGTAAACTACATATGCGTGTGTGAGAGAGATACAGCGAGAGATAGAAAGAATTAAAAAGCATGGTAAAGTTACACGTTGCTAGAAACATCATACAGCGCTCTATTGACCTCTTGGTCAATAGTCCACATTCGCCGTGGCGCTGCCGTCTTCGTCTTTCTTCTTCTGTGGTTTTCCTAGTTCATAATTGGTCAACTTCAGATAGATGAACAAATCGGCTTGTTCAACCGCATACATTTCACGGATTCAAACCGATAGCTCACTAACATTTTTGATATGTTTAAAAATGATCGGGAGGTCGGGAAGTGCTCGTAAGCCACTCTGCTAGGCTCGTAATTCCTTGCAAATGATACGAGCCGCGACCATAAGAGCATACAGGATTTCCACACGATTGAAAAAAATCACATGCAAACTCATACGACAGCAAAAATAGCCCCATGTACGCCTGCCTTAAATGAGCCTAGCTAATTTAAGCTATACTACCTTGGTGAAATTGAAACATAAACTTGGCAAACAATGGAGATTTTGCTGTGCCTTCATTTAAGTAGATAAGTGCTGTTGTTGCATGACAAGAAGAGAGCTGCTCGGAGAGTTTCCAAGATGGCCACAGAGTGAGCTTAGTTGATTAAAAATGACTTTGTCTCTACCTCTTTTGCTGAATACATCATGCTTTATTCTGTTTATACAACGTGGTTTTATTTATCAAGATAAAGCTTATTAAAATACTGAACTGAAAGCTGAGATACCTCAGTTTGAGGTATACGAGTTGAAATATATTTTTCTGTTATAAAGTAAACTATACATTTCATACCCCACAGAATGATGACAAAAGTAACTGTTTATTTTAGCATGGTGAGGTGATACAACATTTTTCATTGAACTTAAAATTTTATTTAGTTGAAAATATTAAGTTATAGTGTGGGTTAATTCCACTGTGTTGTGGGCTAATACTCTTGTGTTCTGAGGTAATGCCATTTAGCTGTGGGCTAATACTGCATTGTAAGATAATTATTTTTTTGCTGTCAACATTTGTTTGCTTCACAAATGCAGATGAGGCTGAACATTCACAGGCACACACACACACACACACACACACACTTAAACCCATTTTGTGGGAGTATACAAAGTTGTATTTTATTTTGACCACGAGGAGTATAATGGAAAAATGACCTCTTAGATTGGTCATTCATCTAGCGGTTGAAATGACCGTCCTGCCTACTCTGTTCCACACCATCAGGTTTTCATGGACTGTGAACTGCGTGTGATCCATTTTAATCCAACACATCTGAGCAGTCTCAAAGTCATTTCTGAAGCTACATATCTGATGGAACACTGCACATTTAGGGCTCTTAGAAACACAACAGAACAGAAGAAGTATTTGTTTCCCTTTCATGATTTGTTGAACATCAAAAAGGATGAACTCCTATCAGCAAAGCAGAAATCAGAACTGACAGAAAGAGAAGAAAAGGTCTGTATCTTTTGGTTAGCTTTCTGTAAAGTCAACATCATGACAAAGTTATTTAAAATGTCTTGGTATCAAAATGCATTTGTCTGTTCTATTCCCATCTCTACCTAAATAATGTTTTACACCTTGCACTAACAAAAGCTAATCTCATCAAATCACATCCACTGATGCCTAAACACCATAAGAGAGCAAGAACTGAGGGAAAACAGCAAAGAAAATGTCAAACTTAGCCCATATTTATCAAGCGGCTGCGAATTAGAAGAACATTCCCCCGACTGGGGGGAGTACATAGAAAAGGAAATGAGTGTTTACTTTCTAAATATATTTAGGTAGAAGGTATTTTTATGCATTGATAAATATATATTTTTTGAATCACACAACATGACATTTTAAAACCACAAGTTCATCATAAAGTCAAATTATCTGATATTTTAAAAGGCTTGCTAACCTTGACACACAGATATTGTGGAGATGTATGGATCCAACATCACATTGATTTGGTGCAATGGCCTTGTTACCTCATTACTGAAAAAAAATATGAATGTCTTCTGCTACATCCATGCAAATCGGCTGCGTCCACTGAGAGCTTCAGTCACATACAGCTGCAGCATCTGAACACTGGCCCATGAGAGGCAGAACAAACGGTCCAATCATGGTACTGGCAGGATTAAAAGAGGTTCTGATTGATGTAGCGCCATAACCTTGAGTAGCGCTAATTACTGCAGCCTCCATGAGGGACAGAGAGAGAGAACGCATGGTTCTTAACTTCAGCCCCATACAGAGAACCATGGCTCACAACCACTCCAGACTCCAGCAGAACGTAGCCAAGCTCGATCGACTGATCATAAAAGAGATTGAGTTAGTGGCAGAGATGGATTGAGGGAGAAAGACATAAAGCCGCCCCTAAAAAACTTCTTAGGTAAATAGTGTGATTAAGAGGTTGGTTAATCAGAGACCATCCATGTGCACTAATAGCTTTGCACAAAAAAAAAAAAAAAAATCACATTGGCCTTAGGATGAGGACAACGCGTATCTTCCATTCCAGGTTCACACAACCTTTTGTAGTGCATAAAAACAAAATAAACTTGTGGTCTGTCTCTTTACATGTTAGTCAGATAATTTCTTCCTGTCAGAGTCAATGACTTTTGGACGAAAATAGCAACAATGGACTAGGCTATACTGATAGAGACCCTCTGCATGTGTTAATAGCTCTACAGAAGGAAACAAAATGAATCATGCTGCCCTTGAGATGAAGACAAGCTCATATAATCTACTTCAGATTTACACACCCCTAAACAGCACAAACAAACAAAGCAATCTGCTGTTTGTTCCTTTACATGTCATTCAGACAATTTATTCTTGTTTATCTGGATGGGTTCAAGTACAAGTTGGTCCACTGCCCTGCTGAGTTTAGCACCAACCCTGTTTAAAACCTCTTAACCCGCACCCCGACATGGGCGTCCTGACTCCCCTTGTTTGCGCTTGTCTATATTTACAAATAGATTAAATGAAATGGGACAAATTTTATCTTGTCAAACTATGTATTATTATAAAGATCTTAGCCTCAAGCATCGAAGACAGATCGCTGTTTTTCATTGGAAATCTTATAAAGAAAGTATTTGCTAAATTTGTGTAAGCAGCACATATCAAAACATTAAGAATACAAAAGCAGTACATACCAAATTTGTCGTAATAATGAGTCATAAACACCCACAGCTGTAAATCCTGGTTTAGTTAGGAAGGTAAGGGTCGACTGAACAAAATCTCATGGAGCACATTTAGTCCAACGAAGCAATATCATTGTAATATGGATGATTATTCCTTTGTTTATGTTTTAGTTCTTCAGGGACAGTATTGTTTGTGTACGTTATGGAATAACTCACGCTCAGAAACTGCATCTTGGTAGTAAAAAATTGCATGCTTTTGTAGCGTACAGTGTCATAAACAGAATGAGACGATCCACTAATAAAAAGTGAAAGATAGGCAGAAGATTGTTTATTTGAATTCTGGCGCTCTCTCGTGATGCCTCATGACCGAGCAGCAACCTCCCACTCTCTCTTGTGAAGCCAATAAGGAAGTGACTAAAACTGCAATTCATCGACTGGCCGCTGGAGGCTGGCTGCAAAAGGGAGTCAGTTCCATAGACTCAAAAAACTATTTTGGTCTATATAGCTAATTTTACCCTTAATGACAACTGTGAGGGGGTGATTTTTATATACATACACACACATATATATATATATATAACTCATACTTTTTAATTATATTAAGCCTTAAAGTTCTGCATAATTAAGGGTGTGGCCACTAGAGTGACAGGTGGATTGCCTCTGCTGTCACCTGCATCGCACTACGTTGGCGTGGCTTCAGCAACCAGCTCCCGCCTTTTTGCCTATTTTTGATTAGCCCGGAGTGACAGGTGGTGACGCACTGCCAAGATGTTGATGGCCCGCTCCGCCCACTTTTGGTTTCAAAAACTCTCTTCAGAAACCTATGGTTGTTTTTATACAGTCTATGCTCGTGATGCGCTGTTACTGCACCTGTCATCTGATTGAGGCAGAACTTAGCGATTGCCTTTTTCTTCATTCTTTTTATTTTTCAACATTTTTTAAACATGTGACCCGTCACGGAAACCAGTGACACAAGTCGGCAGCACAACTTTCGACCAGCAAAATGAGAAATAAGCGTTTTTTTTTTCAAAATTGTTTTTTTGCAGAATCTGTTAGTTGATATCACAAAGAAGCCTCTCCGTGTTTGAGATAGCAGTATTGGTAGATTTAAAGGGGTACATTTTGAGGTTGAAATCAGCTAGTTTGTCGGAGATTCTAGCACGCAGTAGGGGCGTTTCATTGTCTGTCTGTATTTCCATACTGGATAAGCAGGCTTTTGTTTCTTTTGTTATTGCCCCCACCCTCCGAGGGAAGCGTGACTACTTAGTATGCAGCGCTCTGGCCGGCTGTAGCTGATATCAAAATTCAATGAAGATCTACGGTGCAAAGATGAACGCAGACGAGCTGAACCGTGGCCGTTACACCGAAAATGTTTTGAAGTACTTCTTCGACAAGCCGGATGCTTATAAACAAGCGCTAACTGATTCTGAAGACGATCTGAGCGACGATGAAAGCGGCATAAAAAGACTGTATAATATCCCTAATCTACAACTGAGCGAAGATGATGACGAGGAAGAATGTATTGGACTGGCGTCAGACGAGTTGGACGGTAAGATATCAGAGGCTATATCGTTAGTAACATTTGATGGGGATAAAGACAGAGAAATGGTGACAATCCTTAACATTTAGAGGCAAACAGACGCACAGTGCAAACTTCGGATCTGCAAGAATACTTTTCTGTTTCTTATGGGGTGAGTTTCCATAAACATCAAAGTTTGTCGTTTTGTGTTTATTCTAAGAACACGTACACGTTATCTCATGTTTAGTCCATGTTTAGACCTTCCCATATATACCTATTGTTATTAGCTAGCTCATAGCTCATCGGTTATCACAGAATCCTGTTAAAAAAGTCCTAATGCTACACAATGAAATCAATTCACCAAATTTTATGTAGAAAAACAGCAAATAACAAATGAAATTAGCATCAATATGTACTGTTTGTTTACATAAACATTAAAATAATAACATTGGAAATGATGGCCACATTTGAAAGATTAAAGATTTTTTATAAAAAAGATAAAACTCACAAATTTCAGCCTCTAAATCATTTTTATAAAAGTAAAAAAAAGATAAATTACTGACATTTACAATGCACATTCTCCTTTATTATTAATAGTATGCGGTCCGATTTTTCCCGTTGTGTCTGTCGTTGCTATGCAGGGGGTATTGCTTATCTAAATGAGATGTAAATGAGCCCCATTGTCACTTGCAGCAGTGAGAACTGCACAATCTTCAGAGGCTATTTCTGCTTTTTGAGCTTTTTTGAGTGCCTACCTTCAAATGGCCACAACTTCTAAAATATTACTTTCATATACACTATATACACTATCAGAATCTGTGAATAACTCAAAATGCCCCAGAACCGACTTTCCGTGATTGGTCAGATATGTGTGAGTTTTTTATGTTGGAAGTGCCTGATTACCAACTGTTTAAGTGCAAATCAGCTCGCTATTACTGTGTAATCACAGCTATCAATGTGAACACAATCTATATGAATAGAGTGTGATTTATTGACTTTATGGCGCATCTCTATGATTACCATCTCTATAACTGACCATCAGCACATCAACACGTGATAATTGACTATATAACCAGAATGCATTGTAAATGCTACATTTTTAGCAATCTCAGGATGTTCTATAATTGGCTTACAAAGTCTTTTTTTTCTTTTTTTTTTCTTACTGAAATTATTCTTATTGTATCTTTCTAGTGCTCAAATAAATCACTTACATGATGTCTAAGTTTCTGTCTATTGTTTTATAATTGAAATTAATTTATAATTTATAATTAAATCCCGCCTATTAAATCCGACTGACAACTATATATGAGCATCATATTATGACACCAAACGAAGGATTTCAACATGTCTTCTCAAAAGCGACTGAAAAAGAAACATTTCTCAGCTGCAGAAATTGAAGTATTATTATCAGAAGTTCATTCAAAATGCCACATTTTATTTTCAAGCGTACTAGTGGCGTATCAGGTCCTAAAAAAGGAGGTTTGGCAGCATATTACAGATCCTATTACTGGCTCTCATAATAAAAGTTAAAAGAAAAACCGTATGTAATCAATATATACATATATTTTTTTTTCAAAATGCTGTGTAAATCTGTACCCGATTAAGGTGAATTAAAATGCAGCCGTATTAATGAGCAAAACGTTCAGACGTTAAACGCACTATTTACGCGTGGCTGGGAGCAGGTGTAGATTTCTTTCATACCAACTAACATTTGGAAAATACGAACGTCTTAATGAATCCGAAAATTTACGCCAAAACCACTTTACACGCGATTTACACAAAAATTTGTTCTGCTCGTGTTTCATGAATGAGACCCATAGTCTCAGAAAAAATGGTTGCAGGAATCTCATTTTCATGGCATTTTCTTCAGATTTGAAATATAAACATTTGAGACATCTGACGTTCAACCCATTACTTTTCTAGATTGCTCCAGGACTGATTTTGTGTATTTTTATATAAAATAATAATAAAAAAAATTAAGTGTGGTATAAAAATTTTCAAGGCTCTTCAGTGTCTATAACTTGTTTAACACTGAGGTAAGGAACTGTTACAATTTTAAATTAGGTAGGGAACTTTCAGCTTTGAGTCCCATAATGTTGGAAATCACAGAGAGTAGGTTAAAGGTTGGAAAGATGGCACATTACAAATGATATACCTCCAGGACAATCTGTGCTAGAATGACAATTGCTATTATATAAACAGGAATGGCAACTGATAACTTTCTCCAGGTGTAATATACTAGCAGTTCCCCACCCTGGTTGCCGGAGGGGAACAGTACACATTTTAGATGTCTCCCTCATCTGACACAAAATTATTTCAGGCCATAAAGTCTCTAATAACAAGCTGATGAGTTGAACGATCAAAAAGACATGCAAAATATGCAGAGGAACCACTGTTATATACTAAGCTGAAAAGTAAGCCTGATGTTATGTCGATGCTTTGCGAGACTAGGTTTGATGCAATGGTCTTGTTACCTTATTTATTTAAACACCCTCGTATCTCAGGGCGGCTTTCAGGAGGAAGTGATGGGATGCATGGGTTCAGTTTGGTGGTGGGTGAGAAGATATTTGGCAGTCGAAAAGAGAAAGGGCACATGCCTAGGGTGGAGAGGTGAATCAACCCACCTCCACCAAGAGAAATCGTACATAAGGGGGCAAACAAAACATTAGATAGTGTGAATCTGGAATATGTACATACAAGTCCCTGCAGACAAACAAAACAAGCTGTGAAAGAGAGAGATGAAGAGGATATTGCAGAGTAAAAAAGACAGGAAGATTCCTTTCTGTTCAGAGAAAGTGTGTAGGCTTTAGAACCTACTAAAAAACAAATACTGCTAAAGCAATTGCATATGCTAATCGCTCAGAGCCAACTAGGGCCAAACTGAGTGGGTCAGGAACTTTACCTTCCACAAACAAGTCATCACAGTCATCTTGTTATCTCTTTTGTGCATTTGTATTGTAGATGAATTGTAATTTCTGCATAAATGAAACTCCTTTTTTTCTTTTGCTCCTCGGTTTGTGGCTAAAAATTCACACAGGGAAGAACTGGCAAAATAAGTGTATGTTCCACAAATCTGCACATGCTCTCAACAACAGCAGAGAGGTAAAGAAATAGAGTGAGAGAGAGAAAGAGAGAAATACCAAGGGAATAAACATTGGCTTCCCTCTGAACATGTTCCTGCTTTATATTTCCCCTTAGCTGGGAGAGTCTAGGGACCCAAGCTGCATCATTCTGGATTTGCTGATTCACTCAGCCTCTGTAGATACTGATGTGACACTTTTATAAGGGTTTAAATTGATCCAAATTAGTTGGAACCTGTCGCTGGCTTTCTGAAATAGGTCAACAGAGTTGCCCGGCTGCACTCAGCCCGAGCACAATCTCAGTGTCATGTTTTATTCATCACATGTGAATGTGGTTGTGTGGGGTCTCTGCTCATGGGCAATATGGAAGATGCCTACTTCATCCAAGCCCTGGCAACAAAACAAAGACACACACACAAAGTGTTGGGAGATTTGGTAATGCTAACCGATTTCAGCACATTTCCGAACCCTAACCAGCTTATAGGGCTGCAATGAATGTCTTTGTAAGAGTGTGGGACCCAGCATTTTTTAGAATGTAGATAGACAGACAGACAGACAGACAGACAGATAGATATATATATATATATATATAGATAGATAGATAGATAGATAGATAGATAGATAGATAGATAGATAGATAGATCATTTTACAAAATTTTATAAAAAAATGTAACGCAACAGCTGGGTTAGTTCATATTTGACCCAAAGTTGGGTTGAAACAAACCAGAATTTTTCTAGAGTGTACAGTAGATAAATATATAGCAAAATTACAGTTTTTGGAAGAATCTTTATACAGTTCTTTATGTACTTCAGGTCTGACACACAACAAGTTTTGCTTAAATGACAAAACTAAACCTCTGAAGTCATATAATACTCTTATGTGAGGAAAATAATTTTAGTTAATTACTGATAAGCTTCTCTTCCGTGGAAGCTCTAATCGTTGACACCAAAACAGCACTGGATCAAATTATCATGCAAAGCCTATTAATCAAAAAGTTATCTTATGGCTTCAGAAGATTTCTAAATAAGATTGAAAAAATAAAATAAAATCATCCTTTTGTGCTTCACTGAAAAACTAACAGCATATGAGTTTGGAAAGACAAGAAGGTGAGTAATGACAGTATTTGTATCAATTTTTACTTTACTTCAAGTTATTTTATTTATCCCTATTCTACTTGTTCTACTTTCATTAATTTCTTGTTCTTGCTATGTTATTGGTTTGCCGACACAAAACAATCTGGCCAAACCAATTAAGCACAATGATGGAAATTAAGAGAGACAGAAGTTACATCAGCTTCTCCACACAGATTTACTAATGAGCAGAAATGATTTGATAGTGAAATATTTCCCACTACATTTCACCTTTAATTCAGTAATTGCTGCTGAGATGAGGGCATGGTTGGCATGCTGGGTCCAGTTTGGCGTGTTAAAGCGCATCCCTGCAGCTAGAGTCTCAAACACACGCTGGGGCATCATGAGTCTTATTAATTATTAAGCATTTAGCATTATTCTGCTTTGTCTATTACACAGAAACATTACCACGAAGAGGCTAAACCTCATACAAATATAGCTATAGGTACCCACAAGTTATAAAAAAGCTAATTACTTCCTCTCCCATGCAGAATGAATCTAACTTGAATTATTTTCTTACCCCACTGTTATTATTTAATAAAAAGGTTTATACTTCAAACAATAAAAAATCCAGCAGGGAAGGAAAAATAAACTTAATAGAATATATATTCTCTGAAAAATGAATATTGTATCATACTGTTAAGCTACTTAAGTAAATTAACCTTGTTTAAAAAATAAAAATAAATGTTGATTAAGAAATGATTTTGTACAGTGTAGTCTTTTAAACAGACATAGTATAACTCATATTTGTAGATTCATTCATTTTCTCAGGTGTGCAATTGAGCTGGTCCTGTAAACACGTGCTTACATCACACCAGAACAAAGAGCCCATGAATACAAACCTTCAGCGGATCTCATTGCTTTTCCGGATGCAACTCACAGAGACTCGCAAATAACTGTCACCCCCCATAGTTTTCCATAAAACCAGCCCCCCAAAATCAAAACCTGAAACATCTGCTATTATACACCAAACACACGTCTAGACAGACTTTCAAAGAGCAGAAGGAAGAACTGAGAGGGAACAGGGATGCCTGAAGTGTCTCTCACACACAAACAGCTGAAACAAAAGCATCGAAAGACACCGGGGACTTACGTTCTGTCGGGTTTCTGTAGGACAGGCACAGGAAGATATGGACCACAAGCTGGACTGTCACACGCTCAGACTGAGAGACAGTGGTCCGCATGCACACTGCTCTCTCTGTCATCCACACAGCTTCGAGACGGAGTGTGTGTGTGCAAGCTGTGAGCACAGAGAGAGTGAATGCCACACACACACACGCTCACACACACTTGTCTGTTAAACTCTTGGGAGTTGAGCTCAAAACGCGCGCGCACACACAAGCACCTTGCAAAGAATGCAGAGGTGGTTTTCATCAAGCCAGGTTCTGGAAGCAGGTTTAGGACAACAGCCAGAGGGGAAGTTGTGTGCTTATGGTTGATAAAACTTCTCAGCTGTGGCAGACAAAAGGAATAATGTGAGGCTAATTGATCACTTGCTCCCTTTGCACTTTATTTGTTCCTCACAATAACAGCCACGCGTGGCAGGATATGAATCAATAGAGTGTAGCGATATACTGTATATCGAAGTTATTAGCCGACACAGACAATTTGATTTCTTTCTCATTTCCCTTGAGCAAAGCATTACTTCAAGTTCTTTTATTTGAGTGCCGTGGCAAAGCAGGATTACGTGTTGTGAACATTTCTGAATGGAGTTTGTGGCGGTATAATTGGTGCTGTTCTGAATTTGGCACTTTTAATAATAAGAGAATTATGACAGGAACGTAATGAGTCCAGGTGTGAAATTAGCATTCAGACTTTGCCACATGGAGAGATCTGAGAGAATGAAAGCGCAGCTCTTGTCTTCAGGCTATTCTTGAGCTGTGAAACCCAATAAGCCCCATGCTGACAGTTTGAAGACAATCAGACACTCAGTCGATACTTGTGGCATGGGCAAGCGACCAGACTGAAAACGCAGACGGCCCTGAGGGTGCTGTCTCGGATTAATGTGCACACTCTTGCACACTCGTTGTGACCCATCCCCCTTTTCCCGATGGCTTTTGAGAGCACACACTGGCTTCTCCTCACAGGAAGATAGGCAGTCCTGAAAGGTCAATAAAGGTCAGCATGGGAGAGAAATCTTCTGTTCAGTCTGGCATGGGTCATTAGGAGATGTTACGCCAGAGGTGTTCAATCCTGCTCCTGGAGGGCCATCATCCTGCAGAGTGTAACTCTAAGACACCTGTCTGGAAGTTTCTAATAATCCTGAAGACCTTAATTAGCTCTTTCAGGTGTGACTGGAACTAAACTCAGCTGGAAGGTGGTCCTCCAGAAACAGGGTTGGACATCACTTGTGTAGGACATTGCATAAACATATCGCATATCATGCAGAGGTTTTCAACCTTGCTCCTGGAAGACCCATTGTCCTGCAGAGTTTAGCTCTACCCCCTGACAAATGCAGTGTTTCCACCAAAATTCTAGGAACAATTGTACCAGGAACTTTTTCCCCAGGAACTATTTCCCCCCAGACCTGTTGCTTTCTGTGTTTCCACCGTGGTCTGAAGTACCGGGAAGATTTGGCAAATTGTCTGGTGACGTAGGTCTGCGCGCGTTTCTTAAAGGGGGGGTGAAATGCTCGTTTTCACTCAATATCCTGTTAATCTTGACTACCTATAGAGTAGTACTGCATCCTTCATAACTCCAAAAAGTCTTTAGTTTTATTATATTCATAAGAGAAAGATAGTCTGTACCGATTTTTCCCGGAAAAACACGAGTGGCTGGAGGCGTGACGTGTGGGCGGAGCTAAAGAATCACGAGCAACAGTAGGCTTTTGGGTTGAGCACGTCTGGAAGCTGTGACACCGTGAGGACAAAACCAACCAAAACAAACCACGGCTAACAGTCAGATTCAGCATATATTTATGATCCAGAATCAGATCCAGAGGCTGAAATTGAACAAGAGCAGCATCAGCAATCAGTCTCTATGTGGTATGTACTGAAACTGTATATATTTGCTTAGCGGTTTTGGAAAATGAAAGTTCCACTTTCTTTGTCGTCTTTTTTTTTTTTTTTTAAGCTGTACATGTGGAAAGTGCAGTTTGATGACAACATCACATTTTGTTTACTTGATGTGCTTACGCGCCGATAGCTAAGTTAACAACACAGAGATATTTGAAGCAGTTTTACTCGTGCAGTTTGATGACAACATCGCATGTTGTTTACTTGATGGGCTTACACGCCGATAGCTAAGTTAACAACACAGAGATATTTGAAGCATTTTTACTCACCGCCTGTGGTTCCAACACACGATCGTGACCCTTTTTCGTTGGGACTGCATTATCCTTAAGAAATAAACGATGTGCAAATCCGGCGTCAAACTGGACCTTGTTTGTAAAACAAGCATCTTCGAAATGCAGGGGAACAAACACAAACACTTGCACAACTCCGTTGATGCTCTGTAAAAATAAACTCCATCCACTGGTCCCTTAATGCTGTTTCTCTTTTGGTAATCTGTGCAGGGTTGTCTTGCCCTGGCAACCAAAAACACACTCCTTTATGTGACATTTCGCGATGCTCTCGCTCTGATCAGTGAAGTCTGTTGTGCTCTCAGTGCTGTGCTATACGGGAGCGCGCGCTCTTCCAGCAGACGTGCCCTCAGGACCCATATAAGGAAATTCCGGTTCATCTAACGTCACACAGAGCCATACTCGAAAAAAACTTTCCGAAACTTGTGACAAACCGGAAGTAGTATTTTTGGAACAGAAATACTCCTTCAAACGTATAACTTAATTTTTTAAACTTTGTCCATGTTTAGCATGGGAATCCAACTCTTTAACAGTGTAAAAAAATCAGTATGCATGAAATAGCATTTCACCCCCCCTTAAATACAAAGTACACTGATTTTGGATTAGCATCCTCAGTAGTTCAAACTTTGCGCATTTGACTAGGGATTGTGATGTCCGCGACAATGCAAATCCGGTAATTCTATTACATCAGTCAGCTCGCCTTGGCTACTTCAATTTTCCCCACTGTATGTTTACAATAAAACGAAATAAGATATCAAATACCACATTTTTATTTAAAAATAATAATAGCTGCAGAAATGTACTTAGTTCAGGGGAATATGTGTATATATACGGCCATTACAATGAAACAAAATATTATATCAATTGCCTTTTTTTTTCATTTTATCATACAGATAAGTTAAAAACCTGTTAGATTAACCCAAAACAAGTTATATTTTATGTTTAACCACTAAAGAGACATCAGAGCCAGCGGCACATATCAGAAGGACTAGACGAAAAGAGACGGCTCTAGGCGGATACATGAGCACTGAGCTCCCGATAATTGTAAATAAACCACAGATTTGAGTTTTAAACAAATAAAGTCTCGCCTGAAATTTACACAATAACACAATATATTCAGAAAATGAATCCGAATAAATGGTGATTGAAATCACAATGCTGCGTGAACTGCATGAACCCAAAAGTTCAGGAACTTTGAAAAAGTACTACCTCGCCAGCAGGGACTTTCTGAGGGGCATTTTTTACCCTGAACTTCATTTGGTTCCTGGTTCCTGCGGTGGAAACACACCAAGTACCAGCCCAAAGTCCCTAGTTCATGGGTAAAATTCCAGGGGTGGAAACATGGCTAAACACACCTGAACTAGCTTATCAATATGTTCAGGATCACTTGAAAATCACAGGCAGGTATGGTGAAGTAGGCTGGACATAATCTTTGTAGGACAGTAGGACAGATCTCCATTAGCAGGGTTGAAGACCTTTGATCTAATTTATTATACGGGACTGTGAATCAGATTCTGCTGTAGGTCTATTCAATTCTATGTTTAAAGAATAAAATCAAACCTAGTCCTAGTCAAAACTATGTCTATTTAGTTTTTCATGCATTGTTTCATTCAGATTCATGACTCCTAATGACTTACATGAGAACATGAGATGCACACTTCAGAATCTCACTGGAAGTTGTAAGTCATCCATGTACTTTTCACCTATAGTTTTGATGCACCATACTGCTGCTGGTCGGACAATAAACACTGTTGAGCCGCGCTTGATAGTCGCGGTAACACTGTCTCATGTCTCGTGCAATTTTATTAATCACTACCCACATAATAAATGTGGCCTTAAGCTGGCACTGCTGGCCTGCTGTACCCTTCCTTTCAGCCAGAGCTGGGCCATGTGTGGCAATGATGGCACGGCGTGGATCTGGCAAACAATATGCAGACCGATTGTTGCTGAGAGGTGTGTGGCCCAGATCAGTGCAATGATATGTGGCCAAATCAGGCTAAGATCTGGCAGCATATTATGTGACCCATGATAAACAAGGTAAATACAATATTGCATGATAATGGTTAAATGATCGCATACATTTTAATGAAGTGTAAAGTGTGAAATGCCAAGTCAAAACATAGTAAATAAATAATCATATCAAAATTAAGTAAATAATTTAACTGCATTACACTGCACTTAATTATTTTATTACATTTTATATTATTATTCTTGGTACAAATAATCTTAGGCTCCTTACATGAAAGCAGAGAGAGAGAGAGAGAGAGAGAGAGAGAGAGAGAGAATTTAACCAGTATCATGTAATATTTATTTGGTTTACCATGGGGCACACACGGATCTATAATAGAGAGTGGGGGCACATAATTTTTATAAGTATGCTGTCATGCACAAACATTAAATAAAATGGTCATGAAAGTATTTTATTTTTATTTAAATCCTCTGTATCCATGTGATGTTTGGTGTGAGGAACAGATCCAAATTCAAACCGGATCCATCGGCGATATGTATCTCCTTCCTCTGTAGCTATAGTAACAATTTAACAATTTTGCATTAAGAAGTTTTACAACAAGTTTTACGGCAGCGATACCAAATGCTCATTGGTGCTCGCCGGTTTCATCATAGATTGCGACATGCCGTGTTTCCGGAGATGCATGCTTTTAATGAGAAACGCATGCCTTGACGGAGTGAATCGGTATCTTCAGCGTTTAACAACTTAAATTATGCCCTTTTCCTCACACTACTTTTATATTCTGCCAGAGATGACTGAAACTGCAATGCATCATCATTTGGATTTCTGTGGTAATGCTGTTTGACACATCTGCAATAAATTCTTATGATTAAGTTACGTTACGTTTCTCTTATAGACCGTAAACTTTATACACACTCACTCTTTATTGGTTTATTTGTTCTTTAGAAGAATAAATAGAACAAAAAAAAATTATAGCACAGTTACATAATTTGTGGGTTTTAATTCAGATTTTTTTTATTCAGTTTAATATACTCTATTAGCATAGTTTGTGCCTACATTCCCAGACAGCAAGCAGTGTCAGTCCAGATCTGGGCCAACACTATGTTAACTGTCTGGGTTTCCAAGGCATATCACAAAATGAATAATGGCGATTATAGTAATAATGCAATAATGTAAAATATTAAGATTCTTTTGGGTCATAACAGAGACGGATCTACAAATATGAGAAAGAAAAGGAAGAAAGTAAAGCAATGCAAAAAGATAAGGCGAAAGAAAAGGGACCGTACAGGAACAAGCTCACAACAAGCACAAAACAGTAGTATTTGGAGAAGCTCTCAGGCATCCAAAATATCGACCCATACGAGATCCCTGCAGCAGAATGGCACAGAGGCCCGGAACATTTATCTCCATGCACATGGACATTGTGAATTATCTTTTTTTGGTGTAAGACACCTTGCATTCACACTGTTAATGGCTTTAATCTAACCAGGACATTGACATCTTGCAATCACACATTTAACTACCCTAGCCAACCCAGATCTTGTTTATCCACTTTGCAGCCCCCAAAATACAACACAACACAAAAACCTGGTACAGTATGTGTCATTGGGCTAAAATCTAATTACAACTAAATACCTAAACATACACAGCTTTAGCCTACATCAAAACATGTTGGAAACGGAATCTTGTTACAATCTAGTGTTTACGAAACAGTTGCAGTTAAATAAGTTACTTTGTCATTTTGGTCGAAAAGTGTCCATTAAATGCAATGTAATTACAACACACTAAAACGCATGTGAAGAAACTTACCTTGGCCAGAACAATGCTGTTTTCACCACCTGGAGGCTTATAGATGGCCAAGTCCTGCACCCATCCACAACAGAAAGTCTCGTGACTTGTGACTTGTGGCTTTTAAACTCCTGCATTGTGTAGTAACTTACACCAAAAACAAGATAATAAACAATGTCAATATACTATGTGCACAGAGGTAAATGGTCCAGGTCTTTGTGTCATTCCACTGCAGGGAGCTCGTATTGGTCGATATTTTGGATGCCTGAGAGCTTCTCCAAATACAGCTGTTTTGCGCTTGTTGTAACCTAAAAAACTGTATTCCATTGTTCCTATGTTTTTCATATGTATCGTGTGAGGTATTAGAATTGTTTTTAACAAAGCAGTGACTTCCAGGCATGGTAAAACAGTGCAGAATTGCGAGAACCTCCTCTACTACCGAATTAACAACACACGTAAACAATCATGTTTTGCTGTCAGAATCCTGCCAACATGGAGAGGCTGAGATACCGTGATTTCGAGGGGAGGGGCTCTGTACTCTGACGACAACTCCTCACTCTCAATATAAGGCTCAGATTTGGGGATTCTGGTTTACTTAAGGCTGAGAATTGTCACCAATAATAAAACCTGTTTTGGTCCAGTTCATAGCCAGTTATATATATAAATTAAGTGACAACTGAAACCACATTTACAAAAAATGTAAATAAAATGATGATGAAAATCATACTCTTGGTCTTATAATTGTGTTAACAGGAAATTGTATACATAGATCTTTCATTCGGTGAAAGTGTAAGAAAAATGCATTAGCATTACAGTATTAGCTTGAGCTGCAAGGTCTCTTCATATAACAATGCAGCTATGCATATGTTAAGCTTGTTAATGAGAGATCTGTAATGTGGGTCTGCATGAAATGTGTTTATTGTATTTTAATTTTATTGTTTCTGAGGATGTCACATTTGGCATTGTTTAAGGACATTGTTGTGCATACTTCAGGTCAAAGGAAATCTTTAGAAAGCAATGTGTATTTATTGAGAGTGACAAAAAAATAAAAAAAATGTTGTACAGAAATATTTGGTATGGAGATGGTTTGGGTGTGTTTTATGCAAATGACTAACCTCAGGCACATTGTTCCTATCATATAAAATACTCCAACTTCTATAAGATTAGAACAAGGTTGAGAACAAATTCATGTTTGTATGCACACATTTTAAATTAGACCGAAATTTGTCTTGCGAAGTTCTCCTGTGCATATTAATATGAGATAAACCACACAGATTTCAAAGTGAATGAGACCCATTTATTTGTTTGTTGGAAAATTCTAACTAACTTTACTTAGTAACAGTGGCTTAATCCATGGCTAATTGTGAGTGCAACCAATGGCAGACGGGGGAGTGTTCATGAAACTCAAACTCTGTATGAAATTCTATTTAGCAACTCTAGTGGCACATGCATTTTTTATTTTTTTTTAATGACCTTTTAACTTTAAGAATTTGGGCTATGTTGAGTGATGCAGATTTTAACTGAACTAACAGTTAATTATTTTGATGAAATTATGTTTACAAAATGTGCATAAATAAAGAGCATTCAGAAAGTTCCCAGGATTTTAGAAAACACTACCCGTCAGTGTTTAGGAGTCGCATCTAGCACTGGGATATTTAATCATCCATAGAAACTAAACACATATTGCACACTGAGATTTTAAATACCCACACACTACACATTGTTAATATTTAATACATGGTCATCACACTTTAGGAAGTTGAGAAACATTTAATTAATGGTTGCTCCCAGGCACTGTTCATGTTTAAAAGTGTGTAAATGAGGGCACTGGGTGAAATGGCATAACTGTTAAAGCCAGGAATGGATGACCTACTGTTCCTAAAATATTTTAACTAAAATAAATAAATAAATACAATTATTATTATTATTATTATTAGTAGTAGTAGTAGTAGTAGTAGTAGTAGTAATAGTAGCAGTATTATTGCATGTGCATTGAAACCTCCAATTTGCCATTACAAATTTACACACTTCTACTATGCAAGAGTACAGGTGCTGGTTATATAATTAAAATATAATCAGAAATTCCATTCAAAAAGTAAAACTTGTATATTATATTCATTCATTACACACAGACTGATATATTTCATGTGTTTATTTCTTTTATTTTTTGATGATTACATCTGACTACTAAGGGAAAATCCCAAATTCAGTATCTCACAAAATGAGAATATTACTTAAGACCAATTGTCACGTTTGGTAAACCGTGATCTCAGGGTTTTTCACTATGTGGGTGAAGTCAGTGTGTTGCTCATCAGCACTGATTGTTTCTTGTGGGCGTCTCCGCTAATTGTCATCAGCAACAGCTGTCATTCATTACTCCTCCCTATATATTGCCCTGTCTAGCGTCTTTTTTTTTTTTTTTTTTTTTGTCAGAGCGTTGTTTCAAGTTCCTCGTCTCATGTTCTGCTTTCCTTGTGTTGTTTCTTCGCCGGATGTTCTTGCCTCCTCGGAACCCCATACACTCATCTCATCTCAATGTTGGATTCATCACTTACCTCTCGGCTCATTTCCCCGCAGTTCCTGTGTCACCCTCTCCTGCTGCCAACTCATCACCGCTCATCAGCTATCATACCGCCGAAAAGTGGACTTGTCGGTGGCGGATTACTCCATCCAATTCCTCACCTTGGCAGTCGCGTGCCAGTGGAATGAGGTGGTGCAGTGGGATCGATTCCTGCATGGGCTGGCCGACCGTGTGCATAAGGAGATCTACCTCCTCGAATTACCCCCAACTCTCAACGGTCTGATCGACATGGCGCTCCGTGTGGACGCCCGGATTAATCGTCTTGGTAATCAGACAAGTCATTCACGCTTTCGCAACTCTCCTAACTCGAGTCGAGAAAACATGGTCTACTAGAGTCCTGCACGGGTTCGGGTACCCAACCAGATCCCATCTTAGTAGCCCCTGATCCCACACGGCAGTTTGTGGTGGAGGTTGACGCATCAGAGGTGGGAATAGGTGCAGTTCTTTCCCAACGTGCTGCCTCAGACGATAAGATGCATCCCCGCGCATATTTCTCCCATTGTTTATCTCCTGCTGAACGCAATTATGACATTGGTACCAGAGAATTGTTGACTGTCAAATTAGCTTTAGAGGAGTGGCGTCTCTGGTTGGTCAGGGGTACCTTTCATTGTTTGGACCGATCATAAGAACTTAGAATACATTAGAACTGCCAAAAGACTCAATTCCAGGCAGGCTCGGAGGGCACTTTTTTTCTGCCGGTTGGATTTTTCTCTGTCCTACCCTGCCTGGGTTCCAAAAACGTTAAAACCGATTCTTTGTCACGTCTTTTTGATCCTTCCGAATGCCCGGTTTTGCCGTTATACATACAACATTTGTCTCATGAGACATTATTTTTCACATGTATTTGCATCAAACAAATACCTCCTCTTTAATTATTTGAAGATTTATCTGAATATCAGTCAAACAAACAATCAAACAAACAAATAAATAAACAATAATAAAATAATCTGGCATGCTGCGTTAAATGGATATTATGATCATTTTGATCTTGTGTGTAAAACCTGAAACAGAATAAACTAACAATTACTTAAATTACAGTTTATCTCAATTGATTTGGTACATTTCTCCAATCTCAAGTAACAGCTCTCAAAACAGTGATCAGTACACTTTGTAATTGTCCTAAACAGATAGTAAATTCTCCTTCATTTCATACAAATCATGAATCAAAAGCATAATTTTCTCAAAACACTGTGCACAAAAATCCCTTATTTTTCAGTTCAGTTGAACAAGAACATGCCATTGTTGACATGGTGGTCCAGAACAACAAGAAATTCAGCAAACAATAACGCTGGACAATCAACAATATCCACCATTGCAGTCTCTGCACAATTGACCGTGTTCTAAGAAGAAATGCTATCCGAATGAAGTATACAAAGTGCCCTTTAAGAGGAACTCCGTTAGAGTGAAGGAGTTGTGATTCCAGTTTGTTCAAGTATGTGCAACCCAATTACTGCAATTTTACTGTCAATACTGTCAACTCAAAGATATATTTTTCATGAATTAAGTATGTCTCCATATACTCTTCCATGCTACTATATGTGAAAAGATTTAGGCATATCTATGTATACTGCTGCTTCAAAGTGTGAACTAAAACTTCAAACTTTTTTTTTTTTTTTTTCTCATCCTCAATGAAATCCTCTTTCTGCAGGGTGATCAGGAGCAAATGGTGCGGAATTTTGTAGTTGTTTGGGACAATGTTCAATTCCACCATTTTAGTGCGAGAGGTTTGAGAATCACCCACTTTTCAGGATGGTTCTTCTTCCACCATATTCTCCTTTCCTGAATCCAATTGATGAATTCTTCTCCTCTTGGAGATGGAAAGTACATGATCACAACCCTTACAACCAAGGAAGTCTTCAAGCAACGAAGAGGCCTGTGGAGATATTGGGGCACAAGCATGTCAAGGATGGATGCAGCATTCAAGGCGTTCTTCTCCATGATGCATGACTCGTGAAAATGTTTTCTGTTAAATTCTCTGGCCAGATGTAATTGAGAGGCATGATGAATAAAATAATTAATGAATGCAGTACAGTTATCACTATATATTTTTTCTTGCCTATGTACTTATTTTCATTATATATATATATTTGTGTGTGTGTGTGGGGGGGGGGGGGGGGGGGGGGGTTGACAACTTATTGTTGTACACCTGAATTCCTCATAAAAAACGTATTTTCATTTATTTATTTGTATCTTCAGCTGAATTTGTTATAAAAATCAGAGAACACACTTTTAGTTTTGATGTTAATATTGAATTTTAATAAATTCCTTACTAGAATAAAGTGTGTTTCATTGTGCAGTGAATACTTAATGGTTTCGCCAGCATAAGAATGTGTTTAGTTTGCGGTGTTAACAGTTTTGAGAGCTTTTACCTGAGATTGGAGAAATGTATCAAATTGATTGAGAAAAACGGTAATTAACATCTCAAACCCTTAGTGTACAGAAGTTATCAGATTGACATAATCTGCAGTGTGAAATGATCGAAAGCTTATAAGCTCATGACTTTGCATTATCATACGGCTGCAAATACAGATGCTTAGAAATCTATTTCTGCGAGCACTATATTCGCTGTTAAAGTTTTATACTCTGAACAGGAAATCCGCTGCTGTTGATAGCCCATAAAAGTAAACCATTAGCTTGTTTTCTTCTACCACCTGTGAAACAACAAAACAATAAAATATTTCCCACTGTAACAGCAAAACAAGAGGCTTCAGTGTTTATCACAAACCCCATGCTGAGCTGTCGTGCTTATGTCTGTGCGTTTGTTTGTCAGAATGCTCAGCTTTATTCAGATTTCTTCATGGATATGTGAATTTTCCAGGTCAAGTAGACATCAATGAATCCCCTCCCCCCCTTTTAGGTAGTCTTCGCCACACTGGGAGGGGCTATTCCTGCTAATAAAGCCATCAAAGGTATGAGTGTGCTTGTTAAATAAATTATTGTTCTCTCATGACAGATATGTGAACAATCCACTTTGGCACCCTGGTCATGGTTCTGTTTATTTTTTTATTTTTTATTTTTGGCTCTCGGTTAGAGACGAGAGATGAATAAATCTGGAAACAATAGATTCAATGACATTTCAAATGCATGCATAATCATATTGTCTTTATCAGTATGCACACACACTACAATCTTCATAGTCTTTGCATTAACACCCAATGGAATTGTCCCAAACCCTAGTGAGCTTCCGTGCTGTCTTGCAAAATAAGTGACTTACTTGAAATGCTCTACATAGAAAGCAACGCTGTGCGTCATACAGACAGTGCTCAGAAATTAAAACATATAGGAGACTCGACTAACAAATAATGTCAATATAGTTTGATGTTAACATGTTGCTAATCTTATAACACAATCATCTAAATACCACAAAATGCATAGCACACATGCATACACTCTTAAAAATGAAGGTTCTTTTTTGGCATCAGTGGCTCCATAAAGAGCCTTTAACACCCATGGAACCTTATAGTGGAAAAAGTTTTGGGATTCTTGGCCTAAACCTAAAAAAATTATACTTAGTTCTAGTTTGCTTAGCGTTCACCCTCTTATTTTTAACACCAAACCTAAAGATACAAAACAAAAGGCTTGAGGATAAGGTCACAACCCGTTTGGACTGCTTTTATGAGCTACATTTTGTGAGTGAACTTACTAACTCACATCCAAAGCAATGCTACTGTATGTGGTGGGATAACTGTGCTTGATGTATGTGTGCACATATGGTAGTATGTTTACTAGCTGAGAAGTAATGAAAGCTTATAAAATGTGTAAAGTAGTCAAAACACAAACAAATATCTGCTAGAATTTTTGTTGCACAGCCAGTTTCATTTGATTTCAGAGTTTGGTTTGGTTGGATATTTGTGAACACTATTTACTGAACTTGGGTTTGCATACCCGAACTGTACACAAGTCAGTCACAGCACAGTAATGTAATGTCAGGGAGATGTCTTTAAACTTGAATCAAGGAAATATACCTTCAGTTGTCTTCTTTTTAAAGAATGTCAAAAGTTGTGCTTGAACCATTTTCTATGGAAAATAATGAAAACATGCGTGAGCTTGTGCACACCTTGTTACAATACTGAGTTCATATTATATGTAGATAATTTTAATATGCATAATTTTAATTGTATATTTTATTTTTACATAAAACACAACAATATCTAAAGGGGATGTAAAAGGGGGGGGGGGGGGGGTTATCTGCTTTGTGTCTTTTCAAGAAAGGGAATGCCATCCCCTCCCCAATCCCCATTCCCTTCCTCCACATCCCCCCTCAATTTGAGCCCTGCTTAATAAAATGCTGCCTTGTGATTCGGCAAAAGGTACAAGGTCCCTAATTTTAGCAATGAGTTTGTGTCAGAAGTGCATCTCTGTTGCCATTAAATGTAACTTATACAGGAAGCTCACTAAGAATCACTAAGAACACACAATATCTCCATCTAGGAAATCATCACAGCAGTAATAATTGGTTGATATTCCTCTGTGTATATGTCTTATTCTATAAGATCTTCTGTCAGATGTAGGGAAAGGCGTTTCTCTGCCTGTTGCATGACGATGGAATGCCATTTTGATTCAGCTATTCTCCTGCATTCATTCTGTGGGTTTATCCTGTTGTTTTGGGCTCAGAGTGATTGCATATGCATTTTTGTTTAATATTTATAAATGCCCAGATGCTCAGATACATGCTGTGAACTGGAATGAAGGGGCTTGACTGTAGAAGCAGCTAAAGATAAATGACCCGGTGTCCTCTGACAGAACCAATAATGTCTGATTATGTCGAGTCTGATTAGTGTTTTATTAATGTTTACATATCAGGGAGACATGAAGCACAATCAGGTATTTGAAGGCCATCATAATGAAGGCAACAGTATTTGTATTGATTGATGTTCAATACAACTGTCTTAGGGAAGGTTGATATATTTATAAACAATAAAAAAGTCTATTTAAAAGCAAGACTGACATGAATCTGCCAGTGTCCTTCTTACCTCTCCAATAAAACACAGGTCAGGGTGAGGTCACCCTTCAGCTGTCTTTTCACACACTTGTATACACATGTATCTCAAAAACAGCTCTTTTCAGACCATGCAGTTTTGTAGCATTTCCCTTTAAATGTTAATGAGCGATTTTGATACCGCCCCTCTATTCCGACCTGCTCTCTGAGGGACTGTTTATTTTAGCTGCATTAATCGTGAAGCTTGCTAATTAGCACATTATTAGGAAAGGTGATTTGCAAAGATAAAAAAAAAAAAAAAAAACTACTCACACACTGACTGAAGCGTGCACAGAGAAAGCTGCTCGTCACACAGGCTTAAAATGTAAAAATGTCCATCTTGGACATTTATGTTGGTTATGTCTTAAACACAAACATTTAAGGGAAAACATTATGTGTATGGAATCCGTGCACTCTTAAAATGACAGTAGCCTTATATACTTGTTGCTGTCTGTGTTGTTAAAGCATCTGAATGTAGTTTGGTATATTTTTGCGACTTTAGACCCCCCCCATATTTAAGTAAGTGGAATGTCATAAATATTTAAAGAGCCAGTAAGATGAAAATTCTAAGCTTCCTATCACTGTTTATAAGTCCTGTACATTAGGTTTAAATCCATCCAAGGTTAAAAAACATTGTCATTTTGTCAAAATATAATTTTAAAATTACCTCAATTCTCAGAGATCCCCAAACGGTTCACGCGAAGCTGTTCAAAAGATTCAGTTTCCTTAAACCCCACCTTTCGGTAGCATACTGTGTTCCGATTGGTCAACTAACATAACCAGTTTGGATTGGTTGTTCCGCACACACCTCCACGGTAAACTATGCGTTAGCATCTGTTTGGGGTGAATTATGTCTTATTCCTCTCATCGCGAAGCAAACAGTAAAATAAAAAACTTGAACAGTCTCGCTGCTTTTTCTTCTGTGTGGGTGTATTCAAGCCGCACGCTTCAGATTGAATCTGAATAGCGCGTTCAGCGCGGGGGCGTGGTCACATTGGATATAACAAAGGGAGACATGAAAAACAGACATCGCATTGTTTTCATATGGATTACTTTATCACAGAATATCTGTTAGCAGCACTTGTTTAGTTTTAAAGTAGACATGTCAAGCTTTCTATAGATATCTCTCTCATGTCTCTTCGTTGAGTATTCACGGAGTTACACTTCATTTTAATGACGTGTTTGTACATGACGATCAGCACAAACAAAGGCTGCAGACAGCACACATACTGATAAGATGCTCGGGAGAAAACAGACACATAACTTCATAATCATACTTCGCGTTGTGATTCGGAGATGCTCGTTGTTCTAAATAAAGTTGGTAATGAACCATCTTTTATGGCCAAACACTTTGAAAATCTTGCTGTACTCACCGAGATTAGAAAAGCAGTCATCAGTGAAATGTTGTGAACACAACATAAGGGATTTGTTGTATTGCTCTGGTATTGTGGTAAAAATGAATTTTAGCCATTGGTTCTTCTGATCTTCATTCTTTGGCAGTGAAAATAAAACAAACGGTCTCCTCGACATGATGCTCTCACACCAAACAGAGCGTCTTTGTGTGGGGATGGGGCAGGTCAGAGTTCCGTTTCTCCCAAGACGGTAGGCGGAGATTATTATGCAAAGTGCTCCTAATGATGTACATAGAGATGGGCAAAAGATTTGAAATCTATAACGACTCGTTTCAGCGATTCAGAGTCAACTCCTTACTTTAGAAGCCAATAACTTTATAAATCGTGTACTTTTTGGTTTAATTATTTGAACATTGTTTACACAGATGGACAGCTACATCATACACTGTAATACAGGTAATTTTTTTTTTTCCCATCTGTGTGGCTCTTTAACTGTCAGTATTACAGTGGATTTGGATCTTTAAATGTTCATCTTTAATAAGGATCAGCATATTTAATTAATACTTTAAGGACTGTGCAGTGTTTTAATGTATATTTAAATCTGTTTCTGTATATGTTTTAACTGAATACTAAATCTACTTTTGCTCTCAGAATTTTTTTTATTTTTCTGTCAGTATTGTACTATAGCTATTAGTGACTATTATGACTGTTGTAGCTACATCTAATCTTACATAATAAGGTAAATGTGATATCCTTATTTAATGACATATGATAAATTATAAATAAGACTGCAAATTCCAAGAATAATCATGTTGGGATGTACTGCAAAACTGTATCGAATATAATAAGAACAATGATTTCATCAGACATGTAACCTTGGAGGCTTATTTGTAGTTTTTATTGATCAGTAGCAAATTCTCCAGGGAATCCATGGCTCGATAATGCGAATTTTCTTCTGGGTTTATAGACTATAAACTTAACATCCGAAGAATTAAGAGTTGGGTGTGGCCAACAAAATTGAAAGACAATACTACTAACCTAGCTCTCTCTCTCTCTCTCTCTCTCTCTCTCTCTCTCTCTCTCTCTCTCTCTTTTAATTCAAATGAGCTTTATTGGAATGACTTGCGCTGTATTGCCAAAGCATTGTACTTACATGAATAAGGAATAAATTATTATATAATACATAAAACAAAAACAAACTCCCCCCCTCTCTCTCTCTCTCTCTCTCTCTCTCTCAAGCCAAACAAACACAATGTAAAACAAAAATGCACTATTTGCATGTGTCCAAATGACAGAGTCAGGGGTCATTAACAAATATAGTCAGCACAGATATTAATTTCGTCAAACTCATGCTGTGGCAAATATGCTAAATGTGCAGATATGTGTATGCTGTTTCTGTATGACTCATAGAGACACCGGAGAGAAGGTTATTCTGGGTCAGATCAATTCTGCCATAGCAGTATCAGCACATGTTAAGACAGGTTTTTTGTCACAGGCTACTGTGAAGGTGTAAATCAAATGTGTCAGGTGCAGAGGTGAACGTCAATAAAGCTTGTGCACAGGTCAAGGATGATACAACACGAATGACAGTTTGTTTAATTCAGTTGCACACACTCACCCTGTGACCCTATTACCCCTCTGTAGACTGACTATATCAAATCAGAAAAGACACACTGGAAAAATAGACCAGCTAATGATGGTATGGATGCGTATGTTTATGTGCATTCATTTTTATATGTGTGAGTGTGTATCGCTGTTGGAGAGTAACTACCTGCATTTGATGCTGCTAAGGGATCTGTATTTTTCAATAGCGTGAAATTAACTCAGCAGTTTACAAAATAGTCTATTTCTTCAGGAACAAAGTTGCCTTTTCCAAACAAGTAGCCATGTAGCATGACAAAATGCTGCACTGATAGTTTATGTCACAATGAATCAGCACTCAGTCTTAACCGAGTGAGCTGAGGCACAGATGGGTGAATATATAGAGTATGCTATTCTACAATGTCTGTGTTTTTTTATCTAGTAGTGGTTATCCTTTTATTTGACATCTCTTTTTCTTTTCCCAATACAATAAAAAACAGTGAAAGAAAAAAGAAAGAAAGAAACAAAGCTTTTTCAGACAGCTAGTTGTGATCATATTTATATAAGTGTTTTTATTCGTATCAGTGATTTAAAAAAAGTCAGTTTCCACACAGTGTATTAAGCGTCCAAAAACACATATATCTGTGAATGTCTCTCAGTTAGGAAAACAATTTTAGATTAACACAAATTATTGCCTCAAATGACCGTTAATGATGGAACTGCTGAGCAGAAAAGATTGAGAGGAGAGAAACTAATGAGATGATAGCGTCTGTGTCTGCATGAAAGAGTGGAAATCTGTGATTGTGTTTCGGCTTAATTAGGACCAGATCATTCTTATTATGTTTTAATGACTTTGGCCCACCTTGGTTGCTGAGATTCTCCTTAGTAAATTAGCAGTTGTATCAGTGTGTGTGTTTTGAGGTGTGTGTATAAGTATGTGTGTCAGGGCGCAACAGTGCTCCTCCTTATCAGATGAAATAACTTAATTTCGTTTCTCCACTCCTGGACGGCTGCTGGGCGCATCTCTACACCAAAGACCCATCACAGAATACGGCTTGATGAGGTAAAAATCTGTCCTGTCTCTCGCTCTCCTCCCCTTCTTTTGCTCCAGTAAGCATTTTGCCCAGCTTGTCTCCTACTCATAAGTGGGTATTTGTACAGTCCTTCACCTACTTAGTTAAAACTATCCTCTCCAGCATGCATGCTTTCTCTCTTTCTCTCTGTCTCTTTCTTTCAGGGATGTGTCAGTAACATGGATTATGGACTGATGGAGCTCGTGCCCTGGGGCTTCTGACTGCCAGGAGCCTTGACTTTAGAGATTAGCCACTGCAAATGTCAAAAATGGACACACATATACACACATTTATACTTAGTAATTTAACAGACACTTTTATCCAAAGCGACTTAAAAAAAAACAATCAAACCCAACCTTTTGTTAGGAACAATATGTTAGTTCAACACGGTCGAGTTAAGCACGTTCAAGTGTTTTTACAATAAAAGGTAGAGGGGAAACTGGTCTGTAGTTCTCTAAAAGAGTTGGGTTAAGAGTGGGTTTCTTCAGAAGTGGGGTTATACGAGCCTGTTTAAGTTTTGATGAAAAAACACCAGTCTGAAGGGATGTGTTAACGATGTGAGTGAGTGCAGGTATACAATGGCAGGAGAAATGGCTTGAAGGAGATATTACAAAACGTTCAAATGCTCACTCCATAAGGAAACATAATTAATTAAGAGTCTAGATGTGTATAAGTCCATCAGTTGACCTCACACACACACACACACACACACACACACACACACACAACACATATATATATATATATATATATATATATATATATATATATATATATATATATATATATATATATATATATATATATATATATATATATATATATATATATGAAGAGTTCAGATGCAAAAGACTCTAAGTGTCATCTGAAATTTTCATCTAAAATTAGGATTTTTATCAAGCTCCTATGCTTAGGTTGAGTCATTTTACTTTAATTGCAATGTGCAGGTCCTTTTCCAGGCTATTAAAGTAAAATAACTGAACATAAATATAGGAGCCTTATAAAAATCCTAATTTTAGATGAAAATTTCAGATGGCATTTAGAGGCTTTTGCATCTGAACTCTTCATATATATATATATTACGGGTGGAATGATACATGTATTCGTACCGAACCGTCATGGTATGTACATCTCAGTTTGGTGCATGAGGCCTTGCAGTGAATACAGCCAGTTCACCCCCAATCCTGAAGGGATGCACGCAGCAATGCAACGCTGTTTGATAACAGGCCGTCAGCAGAAGAACAGTGAATTTCAAGTTGCATACTTGAAAACAAAGCCCACTAGACAGTGACCATGTGCTGACTCTGAATGCATCTCTCACAGACTTGAGAAGTATATTTAAAGGCCTGTGCACCAAACTGTTTGCGAAACGTAGCTTTGTGCTAGTGTATCCTACCTCTCTCATTTGGCACAAATCCAAATATTCCATATTATTTCCATATTTGCAATGTAACGTATCTGAATGCTAAACTATTATTTATTATATACACAAGTTAGCGATGCTGGAACTGATGTGTTTGTGTGTGTGTGTGTGTGTGTGCGTGTGTGAACTGGCGCGATCACTTCAACTGTGTCCTTAGTTCCTTATTTAAGTTTACTTTCTGTGAACAAATTAAGGATGACACAAAAATTAAATGAAACTCAGCGTATATAGCTTCCGTTACCTTATTTTTTCCAGTTTTTTTTACCTGTAAAAAAAAAAGTTTTTTTTTTTTTTTTTTTACTACTGTCTCTTCAAAAGACCCAAAGAGGAGAAAATCCACAACAGACACTTATAGGTGACAGATCCTTATTCCTTATAATAAGGAGTGTCATAAGCCTTGAAAATAAGGTAAGATTTAACTTCAATTTAAATTCAGATTCTGAAAAAAACTAATCGAAGGAAGACTGGAAGATTATTCCAAAGTTTAGGCCAAGCAATTGCAAAGGCACCCCTCAACTTAAGTCTAGATCTCGGAACCATCAACACTTTTTTTGATCAGAAGACCTCAGAAGCGATCTAACAGTATTTCAGTTGAAAGGATCACATAGTTATTAAGGAGCCATTCCACTCAGAGCTTTAAAAAACACAAAAAGTTACATTTTAAACTCAATTCTGTAATGGACTGGCAACCAGTGCAGAGAGCATAATACGGGCGAGATACGTAAAATTTGCGGGTGCCAGTCAAAAGTCTGAAAGCTGCATTTTTAACCATCTGAAGTAGATTTATATTTGACTGACTCATTCCCAAGGGAATTACAATAATCAAGCCATGATGACAAAAAGGCATGGATCACTCTCTCGAGCCCTTAAAACGATAAAAGATGTCTCAGGTTATGCATGTAACCATGGTTCCCTGAGAACAGGTTACATGCAGCCCCCTGCATCCTCTAGAGGGCGCTATGGGAATCTGTCAGCATAGCCGGTGTCTGAAGCATGAATGAAATAACGACAATGAACTTGACATTGGTAAGCAGAAGCCTATGACGTAAGCAAATGAGCGACTGTGGATATAAAACGGCACCTTTTTGTCTGAGGAGACACAGGTATGATGCAGCGTCTCATTCCCTATTCTCAGGGAACCAGGATTACATGCTTAACTTGAGATGTTCCCTTTTGAAAAGGAACTCCACACTGCATCCTCTAGAGGCCGCTATGGGAACAGAATACCAACGGCACCATGCTGAGGGATAAGTGCCCAGGTAACTGTTTCCCCAAGTCAGGACTTAAGGAAAAGCCTCCCTGCTAGCAAAACCACTAAGGCTTTACGGCAGGCTCAAGCTCCAATCATAATAGACTAACTCACCCACCAGAGTCTGGAGCTCTAAGAGTGGAGGTCTTAGCATAACGACTCTCTAAACCAAGAGGAGACTTAGCTACACTCAACGCCTTCGGCAAGATGACTCTCTAAACTGAGAGGAAACCTACCTGCTCAACCCATGTAGGGGAGCTCTTAACAATGGAGGTCTCAGCATAACGACTCTCTAGAATGAGAGGAGACATAGCCACACTCAGCGTCAAAGGCAGTAAGTAAAGCTCAAAATAGAAAGGCCTACACTCCTATTACTGCTTAGGCAGAGCACTGGGGAGTGGAGGCTTCAGCAGGATGACTCTCTGAAACGAAAGGAAGCCTAACACGCTTGCCCTGGTAGGGGATCTCTTAACAGTGGAGGCCTCAGCATAACGAATATCTAAACTGAGAGAAGGTCTGACAACACTCAGCGCTAAAGACAGTAAGCGCGGATCATAAAAAAATGAGCCTCCTTTCTTTAGTATTGTCTAGCGGAGCTCTGGAGAGCAGAGGCTTCAGCAGAATGACTCTCCTAACAGAGAGTAAGTCAACAGGAGCACCCTGCTCACCATAACCCTCCATGCTGAGGGGAGCGATGCTTAAAAGTGTGTTGGTAGAGACACACTGGTTAAGTAGAGCCCAAGGTACCAGGGTCTATCCAAATCAGAGAAAGGGAACAAAGCTAAAACACATAACCCTACCATACAGGATTTCAGACAGTGCGCAGAGTCTTGCGTTCGCACTGACCACTTATGTAGATATTAGAACATGTGCAAATAGGTGAGTGGAAAATGAGAAGAAACCTACCAATGCTCAATACTCAATGCTCAAGAAACTTTTTAAGAGTGGAGGTCTCAGCATGACAACTCTCTAGAGCGAGATGAGGCCCGGCCACACTCAGTGCTAAAGACAGTTAGCGAGACTCACAAAAAAGGAGCCTACATACCAATAGTACTGTCTAAGCGGAGCTTTAGGGAGCAGAGGCTTCAGAAGGATAACTCTCTTAAACGAGAGGAAGCCTAACACCCAATCCTAGCTGAGGAACTCTTAGGAGTGGGGGTCTCAGCATATCTCTAAAACGAGAGGAGACCTGACTACACTCAACGCTAGTGACAGTTAGTGAGGCTCACTATAAAGCCTACATATTAATAATTATGTCTAAGCGGAGCTCTAGGGAGCAGAGTACACCGCATAACAACTCAGAAGCTAGAGTACTAAGTTAGGAGTAATAACCATCCTGTCTTTCATCCCTGACAGAACCATCTGACCACCACATGGAAGCAGCAACGAGCAGTGAACGAGCCAAAGTTACATTCGTATTGATGTTGCTGACTGGGAGAGTGGCATTATGGGGGACAGCGGTGTAGGAGAACCAAAACCCATTCCGTGCCTCATTCCATAGGCTCGCAGCTGAGATGAAACAAGTGTTTGATCGGGCCGTCGCCGAGAGGGAGGCAGCCAGAATGCTTGCAGACCTGCTACAAGGAGAGACATTGGTGGTCTCCACATTCACATGGGAGGTCGAATCAAAGGTCAAGACAGCCTTAGAAAGGGCAACGCCTCTGCCTGGGTGCCCACCGAATTGGTTATTTGTGCCTAGAGAGATTACTGTCTAATGTTATACAGTTGGGGCATTGTTCCAATGTGGCTTGTCATCTAGGAGTTAACCGTACTAAGTTTTTAGTCAAACATCGATTCTGGTGGCCACTTATGGCATGCTACGTTCACAGTTTTGTTTTGGCTTGCTCGGTTTGAGCCACTGGTAAGACTTCCAATCGACCCCCTGATGGGTTACCCTTTTGGTTCCTTCGAGACCCTGGTCCCATATCGCACTAGATTTTATTACCGCCCTCCCGCCGGAAAGACGTAATTTCCGACAGGGGACCCCAGTTTGTGTCCAATTTTTTTTTTTTTTTTTTTCTTTGAATTTTGTAGATTGCTGGGAGCAACTGTAAGTGTGTCCTCAAGGTTTCCTCCCCAGAGCAATCATCAAACCAAGAGAGCCAACCAAGATTTGGAAAGGGTGTTGTGATGTCTGGTCTCCAAGAATCCTTCCTCATGGAGCCAGCAACTGTCTATGGTGGAGTACGCCCACAATACATTGCCTGTATCAGCAAAGGGCATTTCTCTGTTTGAGTGTAGTTTAGGATACCAGCCACCAATTTTTCCCAGTCTGGAATCTGGAGTCGCGGTCCCCTCCATTCACTCCTTTGTCCAGAGGTATCAGAGCACATGGACTAGAGCCCGCGAGACTCTACTCCAAGTGGGGGCGCACACCAAGGCTAAAGTCGATCACCACAAGCCTCCCGTATACGTCCTGGGTCAAAAAGTGTGGCTTTTTACCAAGAACATTCCTCTCCATTCTGTTTCCAATAAGCTTGCTTCCAAATTCATTGGCCCGTTCACTGTCACCAAGATCATTAGTCAGGTGGCAGTCCACCTTAAACTTCCTCCAGCGTACAGGAGAATTAATCCTGCCTTTCATGTTTCAAAAATAAAGCCTGTGTTTCATTCTCCGATTAATCCGCCTACCCCAGTCCCCCCACCGCGACTCATAGATGGGGAACCTACATATTCGGTTAATCGTATTCTGGACTCAAGACGGAGGGGCTCTGATTTTAGTACTTGGTGGACTGGGAAGGTTACAGTCCGGAGGAGAGAAGTTGGGTGCATGCTAGAGACATCCTGGATCACTCCCTTATCGATGATTACAACCGACAGGTAAGGAGTCTGGGGATGCCAGGAGGCGTCTCAGGAGGAGTGGTACTGTCACAGTTCATGAATGCTTTATTTCCTGCTCTTCTCATATTACGTCATGTTGATTGTTTCATGTGGGCGTTAGCTGCACGCAATTCCAACCGCCTGCTTAATGCCCTGTCTTTCGTCTCTTGTTTGTCAGATCGTTGTTAGAAGTCCACCCTGATTCATGTCTGGTTCGTCCTGCTCTGCCTTTTGTCTCGTGACTCTGTTCCAGTTTTATGTTTACGGATTATTTGTCATCGCTTGGATCCTTCATCTCTCTTCACCAACGCACTCAACTCTTCACAGTCCTGTGCTGCCATCGAGGTCCCTGCGCCAACCACCGTCTACTGAAGCCTTTTCTTACTGTTCTCCTAATAAATAAGTTACTTGCATTTTGCTTCCTGTCTTTCATCTCTGACACATAAACTCAAAACCAGCCTCTTAACATCCAGTTTTCTCCACTTAATATTCACTTAATCAGTAAGATATTCATCATTCTCTACCTCATATTTACATACTGAGAGTGTCACAACCTGTTTGCACAATTGCCTCTTGTACATTCCTGTGTTTCTTAATATTTAAGACTACAGTATACTTTCATGTACGTTATTTTTTATTCTATATTTAATTCTAAAGTATACTTTTCATATTTTATTCTTATATTTTAACTGTTTACATTTATTTCATTTTTTCATACCTATATTTATGTATATTTTCATCTGTGTTATATTCTTTAATATTTGCACTGTCCATGGAGCGGACCTGACTCACACTTCGTGTATGTGACAAATAAAAATCTTGAACCTTGAATCTAATACTGTTGCTTGTTGCATGTTCTAATGGATTATTCTATTTAAAGCATAAATATTGCTGATGCAATTATAAACACTGATCAATACACATATAACATCCCACACACACACACACATGCATACACTCATTGATTCACTCACTCACAAATGCTCATAACTCTATATATTCACTCTCTACTCATCTCTCTCATACAGGCCCCAGTGAAGGGCAGATGTTTTATTAAGCTATGGGTGGTGTTGTCGCAGTGGATAAGACAGATGCCTTTGGTGTGAGAGACCTGGGTTTGAATCCACTGTGAGACACAAATGTGTCCCTGAGCAAGACACTTAACCACTAGTTACTCCAGAGGTGTGCAACCTCTGACATATATAGCAATTTAAGTCGCTTTGGTTAAAGCCGTCAGCTAAATGCAATGTAAGCTGAAATGTTTTGCAATGGAAGGTATGTCAAATGGCTAGGTAGTTATATTGAGTTTTCTGATTGTTCCAGGCTGATATTAGTCTGCTATCATAACACTGACAAACCAATAATCACACGATCTACAATATCTTCTCAATATTGCATCACAAATCTGTAAATAAAGGACGTGCGTTTGTTTTGTACTGCATTGTATTCTCATCCAAACATTTGTGTTTGGGTTATATGAGACTTATGAATTCTTTACAACGATTATCTTTCTTTTAATTCTCTCTTTCTCCCAATCATAGACACGTGCAGGTATTAAAGTGGCAGTTTGAATTCTGTTCTGGTGCTTAGCTAGAGTGAGATTACAACACTTTATCTCCTTTCCCAGCACAGATGAGCTTTATGAGTTCATTATCATTTATGCAGGGCCTCGCAGCTGGAGCTCTCTGCGTTCTTCATCTCTTTTCTGTTGTTCATAGTGTCAGCTGTGTTTCCTCACTTTTGTCATTAGTTATTGCTGGTCTCTCAGTGGGCAGACAATGGTTTTATTATTATTATTATTGTTGTTATTATTATTTATTTATTTATTTATTTATTTTTATAATAATAGTTTTTCTTTCTTCTTTTTTTTTTTGAAAAGCATTTCCTTGCTCATAGTCTGTATATGGGTCCACAGGTGCAATGACAGTTCTGGATACTGGATCAAATAGAAACTGAACTGAAATCTATGTAATATAAACCTCACATAAAAAATAACCTGGATGTGCTGCTGTTGACAGGGTGCATGAGTTTCACTATGAATCAGAAATTAAAATGGTGAAAGAGTGAGATTTGTGTATTTTTGTGAACCAAATGAATATCTCTTTGACTGTGAGTAAAACCATCTTACACACCACACAAATCCCATCCACATCCTGTCCCCCACCCCCTGCCTCCACTGCCTCCCCTGCCTCCCCTGCCTCCCCTGCCTCCCCTGTCTCCCCTGCCTCAGGGCTCCTGTTGCCTCACTCAATCTTAGGACCACAGAGAACAAATACAACGTCTCACACTTGGAATTCTTTAAAACCAGGTCAAAGGATCGTGATAAGAGCTCGAAATGTTAGCATGCCAGCTGCACACATAGCTCTCCACATGTTGCCTGACTGCATGGACATTTTCTTCATAGATCAGTGAGTATTTCAATCTTAAAGTGACATGTGCCAATGGCAACTGAGACTTAATACAACACAAATCTCAAATTACATTGCATGTAATAAAAGGGCATGTTGTTATTCTTTTGACCTTTTGAATTTTCAGAGCTTTTCTTACAGATCCAAGCCCTATCAGAACCACGTGACTCTGGTGAAGTGACTGAATATTTGTTATTTTCTCTGCTGTTTTAATGCAGCAGATCCACAAATCCCCAGAAGTGTAACAGTGTATTCGATTTGGTATGCAAATATAAAACAAATGTATAAAGATGATCTACACATTTTCAATATTCTTCACTACTGAGCTGCGTTTTATGAGGTAATATTAAATTCTTAATTATTTGAATCTGTAATTCTACCAGGTCTTAGGAGGGTAGTCAAATAAATGGAAAATTGCTGTAGCGACTTCTATCCTGCACCACAAAAATGTCTTCTCATTTAGAATTAAGGCAACAGAATGCAGAATTGTAATTATAATTGAAAATGAAATTATAACAATATATAACATTATAAACATGCATATAAGGGAGTAATTAATAAAATAAATAAATAAAAATAAATGTTTGAAATGCCACCTAAAAATATATTTATTTTGTAATAATTTAGTTTTGGATGCACACACACACACACACACACATATGTAAATTAATCTTCCTGTCATTTTCCATCCAGTAGTGTGAGATAAATTCTAATTCACACTCATAAATTTATAAGCCAGTTCTTATATTCACAGCAAGAGTGTATAAATGATGACAGTTTTATTTTAACCCTAAGTGTAGCCTTGGGTAAAGTAATAGAATAGATACAAGTCATTGGAGTGTCGTTTCCTTATGACAATGTGTGATTCTGAAGGATCAGCAGACTCTTAACAAGTTTCAATCATGTTGTTCATTCATAATCTCCATCATAATTGGTGAGCTGTCCCAGAGTGACTATCGGTGATGATCAGCCATTAGCCAGAGAGAATGACAATCAAATCTGAGACCTTTTAAACCACAATATGGCACAGTAGTTACACTACTTAATATTACCAAATAATATTCTAATACAAGATTAGTTTTCTAGAGCCTTTTTTTTTTTTTTTTTTTGATTATCAGGATAAAGTGTGGTCCATACTGCAGCTGTGACCATCAGGTATCTGGCTGACCAAAGAGATGTTTGCAGTAGCTATGTGATATTTAGACATGGTTAAACTTGAAACCAGACAACGCTCAGAATAAATTCTGCATTCAGTAACTGTTACCGAGGCTCCAACCACCCAGAGGACAGTCTCAGGCTAACAACATTTGTGCCAGTCACCCACCAACTCATATACACAACACAATAAATGTCAGACTCAGATATTAATCACTACATTAAACCTCATCTCATTATTTAGTACAGCACGTGGGCAAATTGTAATTCACTCTAATGGACTTACAACCCCCTCTCACTAGAATATAGCCAGAACTCTAATCATTCAACATCTTCCCACAGATTGATCAACTTTATTGACCCAGGACGGATTTTGACCTGAGGGCCCCATCAGCTGTTATCTGGTACCACAAATGTTTGGTAGGGTAACCATTAGGTTAAGTCAATGAAATCACAAAATCAAATGCAAACAAATGTGTCATTAAACTATTCAAATTATATATATATATAGATAGATAGATAGATAGATAGATAGATAGATAGATAGATAGATAGATAGATAGATAGATATATACATAGATATAGATAGATAGCAGCTTACAGTTATACAGATTCATTTGTTACAGATAAAATAGTTCACATAAGACAACTTAATATACCTCCAAATTGTGATTGGCCTGACCCCTCTATTTGTACTTCTACCTTTAATTAATTCCAGACAATCTCTTTAAACTTTTTTCAAGGTATTATTAAGCAGATAAAACCAACTACATGTCTGCAAGACATTATACCCACACGGTTCTTGCTTCAGGTCTTTGATGTTGTTGGGTCCAGTATTTTAGCTATAATAAACAAGTTTCTTCTTACAGTGACTTGTCCCAAAATACCTAAAGCATGCAATTGTTAAACCCTTGCTCAAAAAATCTAATCTTGACCCTACCATCCTATCAAATGTAGCTTTTCTTTCAAAAGCCCTGGAAAAGGCAGTCTTAGTACAACAGCAGAGTTTTTAGAACCAATTTTTAGTATTTTTGAAAAATTTCAATTGGGGTTTAGGAAACATCCTAGAACTGAGACTGCATTTTTAAAAGTGTTGAATGATATTTTCTTGTCTGTAGATACAGGGGACTATTTGATACTTTTTACTGTTAGTTTTAAGTGGTGTGTTTGATACTTTAGATAATAGAATCCTTATATCACGTCTTGAACAGTGTGTGGGCATTATAGATTGTGCTCTTGACTGGTTTAAATTCTATATTTAAGACACAATGTTTTCTGTTTGTCTTGATGGTTTTTCTTCATCTAGCTCTAATTTGCATTTTGGAGTTCCTCAAGGCTCCATTTTGACCCCTGTTCTGTTCTCATTATATATGCTTCCTCTGGGGTCCATCCTTATGCCGATGCAAATCTACCTCCCCTTGAGGAAAAATTATAAAATAGACTGAGGATCACTGAATACATGTTTGTCCAATATTAAGTCTTGGTTTTCTTCAAACTTTTTACACTTTTAAATGAGGGCAAAACAGAGTCATTTTGTTTGGGTTCTTTTGTGATTTTGGAGATCTGGATTCCTACAGGAAACTGTCTGTGAAAGATTTGGATGTTACTTTCGATTCTGTACTCAAGTTCGATAAACAGATAAATCCTGTAGTTAAATACAGTTTCTTCCAATTAAGATTGCTATCAAAAGCCAAAAGTTCCCTTTCGAAAGGGAACTCCACGCTGTGTCCTCTAGACGGCGCAATGGGAACACTGTCAGTGTGGCCGATGTCTGAAGCATGAATGAAAAAACAAGGATTAACTTGACATTGGCAGGTGGAAGCCTATGATGTTAGCAAATGAGTGACTGTGGATATAAAAGGTCACCTGTAGAACACATCATCCTCTTTTTTTTGTCTTCAAGACTTGTGTACAAAGCTCACATGCGTTTTGACTCATGAGAGAGAAGGATGTGCTGATGTGGCATTCGCGGAATTATTTGAGTTTTTTTTTTTTTGCCAGCATTTGCACAAATCGCATACACCTCTTGGGGGAATTTGAACAAGCTTAATGCAATGCATTCGCGGCGGTTTCGGTTTTTACCAGATTCTTGAGGGAGTTAAGTGTTTGAACAGACTGTGTACGGCTCTCGGAGAAGAGATTGCTATGTTGCAAGATGTGATTGCATTGATAATGCTTGATTCTCTTTGAGAATTTAGCAACATTCACCCACGTTTCGGGTCTCGTAGCTGCCGAGGCAGTTAATCAGGCTGATCACAGGGATTGGTGGGGCATGGAAGGAATCTGATGAGGAATGCTTTTTCTTACAGAATTCTTTTTAGTTTCTATTATTTTTTCAGAATAGGAACTGTGTATAATGTAGCTTACATTATTGGTGAAGATGACTGCTGACTTTTTATAGCAAGTTTGAGTTGTTAGGCCCTTGGTGAGCCTCATCTGAGCCTCATCTGAGCCTCTAAGCGTGTATTAGGTTAGCATGGTGTCTGCTATGCTGAGCACACTGCCCCGTAGTATTTTTGTTTAATTTTTTTTTCAGGTTTTGATGCACTCTGTGAGCCTCCCTGATCAGCTGTTCTTGAGCCTGGTAGCTCCCCTCCTTTTGAGAGTTGCTATGCTGAGATCACAGTGCCTAGTGCTTTCTCACAAAGCTTTGTGCATGCTAGGTTGTTAGGCTCTTGTGGGCCCCCTTGAGGAGTCGCTCTTCAGGTCAAGCTTTAGAGTATTCCCCTCATCTGAGGGCCTTTGTTGCCATTATGACACTTAGGAGGAAGCAAAATGGTGGGTGGCGCAGGGACCCTGATGTCAGCACAGGAGAGTGAGGTGGTGAGTTGAGTGCGTTGGTGAGGAGGGATGAAGGATCCAAGCGATGACGAATTGATGATCAACAATAACGACCACATGAAACAATCAACATGATGTAACATGAGACGAGCATGAACTGTGACATTAGGAGCCTGATGCCCTGGGGGAAGAAGCTCCTCCTAAGTCTCTCAGTTTTTGCTATCAGGCTACGGAAGCCCTTATCAGATGGCAGCAAAATGAAAAGATGGTTTCTGGGGTGGATGGAGTCCTTTATGATTTTAGCAGCTCTGCTTTTGCACTGTTTGAGGTAGATGAGGGGGGAGCAGACCCTGAGATGCGCTCAGCTAAGCACACAACTCTCTGCAGGGCTTTGCTGTCTTGACTGGAGCTGTCCCATACCACACTGAGATACACTGAGTCAATACACTTTCTATGGCCCTGAATAGAATGTTTTCATATGCCATACTGTTCATTCATTTCGTGTGGTGTTCCTCAAGGCTCTGTGCTGAGACCAGTAGTTTTCCTGATTTCTTGGTAATCAGATCTGCTGACTCAGTTTATGACATTAAGTCTCATTAATATATATATATATATATATATATATATATATATATATATATATATATATATATATATATATATATATACATATATATATATATATATTTGTACTAAATACCTTGCAAGTGTTTTTTTCTTCTTTCAGTTAAATTATACTTAATATATTGATTCATGTTTTATTTTTGATTTTGTTTTACTATTTGTTAACTTACTGAAATTTTATTTTTTCTTTCTTTCTGGTAACACTTTAGAATAGGGAACACTTATACACTATTAGCCATGACATTTTCCTCAATAAATTCCTAATTTACTGCTTATTAATAGTTAGTAAGGTAGTTGTTAAGTTTAGGTATTGGGTAGAATTAGGGATGTAGAATAAGGCCTTGTGCTTAGTACTAATAAATGGCTAATATTCTAGTAATGTGCATGCTAATAAAGAAACTAGTTATGCGACCCTAAATAAAGTGTTACCAAATCGCAAAATCTACTAATTAAATTTAGTAGAAAGTTACATTTTGAGCACCCTTTCAACTGCAACCATACAGCAATATGCTGGCAACCATGCACCTTAATGTTGTGAAATATCAGTGTGCTTCAGTTTAGTGCAATAAATTATTAACACAGAAATTCCATTATCAATCAAAGTTATATTCCCAAACAGATATAGGCAAGGCACCTATAAAGCCACACTGAAGATTCTTCTGCCTGTCTGCCAATCAAGGTGCTTCTGTTTTTAGAGAAAGCTAGGGGCGTTTGTAATATCTCACCAGGATGTTCTCTCTTTTAATGTTCACACATTCCAGCAAATCACAGAGGACAAAAGCACTTTCTGAATCCCTAAAAACTAGCTTCTTTGATCTCTCTTATATCTGTGATTCATTCTACTTTACTTGTTAAATTAAAAACATACAGAAAGTGCAACATTAAAATAAGAATTAACATAGGCAATTGTTTATTGAAATATATATTCTGTTAGGAAGGATAACATTGTTATTTCTTTTGTGTGTCTCTGGGTAAATGGGGTGGGGGATGAAACACAAAGTAGCACTCCAGAAACACATATACACACATGGCCTCTCTGTTTATTGTTCACTTATATGTGGTTTTGGAAATGAAAGAGTGTATATATACTCTTCCTGCAGAATAATTAAGCTAAAGATAAATGATCAGACCACTGGTGAAAAAAATAACCCTCAAAGTAAAACATGAGAGAAATAATTGTAATGGCTTCATTGTGTTGTTTTGTATTTAGGGAAATTAACAATGTAATGGTCTATATAATGGTCATGTGTGGATCACTGTTTGTGAGACCATGGAAGGTTCCTGTTCTCTCTCATATGTCTGTTCTTAAATTTAAATAATCATAGTTAACATAAGATCATATATGACAACAATGAGTTTTTAAAAACACTTGAATGTGTCTGCATTATGCACATTTACATTATGATTATTATTATTAAATTTAGCGCCAGTAATAATCTACATCACAGCTTAATAAACTGGCATTTAAAATTGAACAAGGAGGTATGAGCCTAATATGCTTATTTCATTGTAGCAGGTGATTATAGCATATCTATTAGAATGTTATAACAAACATTAGTTCTTCTATAACCATTTCAAATATTATTCTTATTCTTATTCATATTCTTATTCTTATTCTTTTCCCAGTATTTTTCTTCAGTCTGGCAAATTCGTCTGAGATGGTTGATTGTGATAATCAAAGGAGATGAGCTTTTGGTTGAAACATGTAATATCTCCTCTTTTTTCCGAAAGTCCTTTTCACAATCTTCCACAATGTCTCAACTTTGACCTAATTTGCTGCTGACCTTTTGAAGCACATCCATTACCAGTCAATTTTCATGACATAAGATTTTGTTGTTGTTTTTTTTTTTTTTTTTTTTTTTCTTTTTACTGTATACTATGTATGTTTTTTCCCCCTTACTTCTGTGACATTAATCCTTTCCATGATGCTGTCTGAAACACTTTGAGGTCAAGTGTAATCAATCAGATTTGCAACATTAAAGGAATTGTTAAGCATCATTTGTCCATGTTTTGGCGGAAAAATAATCTAGAACTGGTACTGGGGTCCCTTTCAGGGCCCCCTCAAGCATGCATAAAAATATGCTCCTTACCTCCCTACCTCACACCAGGCCCCACGTCAGCAAAGGATGGCCCTGGCAGGGACAATCTGTTTATCTAATAAATGTGTTCTGCAAACCTGTTTGAAAAAAAGGTTATTAGAGCGATAGGGATAGCCCTGGTCCTGCCAAACAAATGTTGATTGAGCCAACACCAGAAGAGCTGTAAGTTACTTGTTATTGTCTCTACATATTAAGATAGATTTAAGAGAGATTACTTTAATAGTAAAAATGATACACATCACCTTGATGTCTTCGAGTGATGTATAAAATCTGGACAGAGAGAAGCGTGTGATTTGACCATGGGTGTTCTTGACCCATCTGTCAGTCAAAACTATTCCAGGCAGAGGAGCTCTTCCTGGGCTCAGAGGGGCCACTGGCAGCTGCAGCTGGTGTTTTCAGTGTAGTGAGCACTTCTGCACCCCCCACCCCCCAGTCCCTCAAATGCATTCCTCATGGTCTCGCTTGTTTTTAGTGCATAATGATTTCCATTTCTCGGTGCTCCTCTGTCAGAGTGACTCACTACTGCCCACGTTAAGCCGCGAAACATGCTGCTTATTACACACTGCAAACAGGAATATGCTGCCTTGTCAGAATCTGAGGCTGTTTAAATGTTAGACAGCTTCACCATCTGTGTAGCATTCCAAAAATATTTACTGGGGAAGTAAATCATTTACTGTGGGATTTGACTGTTCCTTTATTCTCTCTTTTTTTTTTCTGGAGAAAAATAAGAACAGACCACAAAAAGTCCTGAATGAATAATCTATGGAAATTTGGCAGATGCTTTTATCCAAAGCAACTTCAAGGTATGTATTTTATTTCACTGAACCCACGTCTTATACAATACTGTAATAGGCCTTTTACTTTTTTTTAATCAAATGACAAAAAAAAAGTTTTTATAAGTCTGACCAACACAATCTTATAACAATTCTAAACTATACGTTTAACAAATTTGGCCAATTTGTATGAATTTCTATAATTTCATTCCTTCAAAATTTTCATAAAATCTGCTTGCACCCATTTCATGATTATATGTTTAGGGTTGGGTTTAAGGGTGGATATTAATTTTCGTCCAATAAAATGATAATTACTTATGAAACCTGCAGATGATAATGATGAATTTACACTCTTTTTTGAGAAGCTGGTTAAGCTAACATGACCTGAAAATTCACATCTTCTTTTGTCTTAGTCCCTAACTAAAACATATCTCTTCCAGGCTTTCTATAGTTTTCATAAATACAGTTTCCCAGTCAAACTCAAAGTGTTCAAGGAGTAAAAGTCAATGGAGGAGTTGCTTTAATTAGGTAAAATAGGTTTGAGATAAATGTGGGGTTATTTGTCTTAGGCTGGAGCAGTGGTCGATATCTCAAGCCATTAATTAGACCTGCTCTGGGGCTGGCATAGATTGCAGGAAACAGCATTTCCACAAATAGGTCCAATTCGCTGGACTTTAAATGATTTTAGGTCTGTTTAGTTGCCTTACTTTGTTCTGCCAAATTCTGAGCTATTAACACCAGCTTTCAGCAGTGCCACTTAATCTTTTAGAAGTGTTTAATTTTCAAATCAGAACAAGTCACACATGTAGGACTGTAATTTAACAGGTTCAGCAAATTACTTTGTGCTTCATTCATGACGGTGTTACCAAGAAATACCCAGCCAAATCACTATCTGATTAGTTTTAATGTTAATTTATGTGCAGAGGTTAACAGGGGCTGTTGAGCCCAGGACTATACAGGACTCAAGTTTAAGGGTAAGTTTATTTTTAAAAGTTGGTTTTTAGACCTTAAAAGTCTTGACTCCAGATAAGATATTGAAAATATCCAACAATACTGCACTAAAAAACAGCTAGATAAACTTACACTGACTTTAATCCTACAGATCCCCCAACAGTAGGGCATGCTTTCATACTATAAAAGGCAGATTTTCACAGTTATTTCACAGATATTAAATTATTTATTATATGTGTTATTACATTCAACTAATTCAATAAAACAGTTAATGACGACACATTGTAAAAGGCATCATATAACAACAACAACAACAATAATAATAATAATAATAGTCATAATAATCATAATAATTTATATTATTATTATGTAGATTTCTGTAGAAAGTTGTTCAGTATTAAAATAGTATTAATAATAATAATAATAATAATTATAATTATATTATTATTATAAAGGTTTTCATATTTTATATATATATATATATATATATATATATAAACCTGAAAACCTTGTAGTTCTTGTATTTAATACAACTTGCAATATTTATGCCATTGTGTATAAATAAAAGAATGTGAGCTGTAAATGTCCTTGTGGCTTAAGTTTGCAAACAAATTCCATGAGTCACAAATAAAATTCCTATTTCCTTCACTACAAAATGCTTATTTCTTAGTGCAAAACTTTGAACATGAAGCCAATAAACAGGTTTATTTCTGTTGTGTTGTTTGCAGAATGCTGTAGAGTAGTTTAACCAAGCCGCCACGTTGCCGTAGAAGCTAAATCATATTATTAATGGCATAATGACATTGCCATAAATGTTTTAACTTAATCTTACATAATGGTAAAGACAAGCTGATTAAATACATTTTTAAGCTCAAAACCCAGAAGCTCATCCTTAGAATTGTCAGTGGCTATTGCTTTTGCTTAAGCATACTTAGGAGGGTGGTCTGGGTGCTCCAACAAACTACTTTGATAGAAAAAGTTTAAATTCTTGGAGATCAAATATTGTAATGTGATAAATGAACACTGAGAGCAAATAAGCTAGAAAACTTTCTTTGTCATACTGCAGTGGAAGGACTGTCCCAAAAATAATTAATAAATAAAATGCTTCTTTCAGGAACACTGAACATGTCAAAATTTATAATATACAAATTTAAAATAAATGTAATGACATATGTATTGATTAAATCCAGAATCACATGAACCTCAGCAATGCAGGATTCTATACCACATGGCATGAAGCTCTCACAATCGCTGTATAGAGAGCAGTGTTGGGCAGTAATGCATTACTTAGTAACACGCTACTGTAATTTGAATACTTTTTAAGTAACAGAGTAATTTAACGCATTATATATTTTTTAAAAGTATAGTTTTAAAGAGTATTGTTACAAACCGAGGTCTCTGTATGTTACTGCCACGTTTCATTGCTGATAGAATGCAGTGTTTTATAATCTAGAGATTGTAAAAGGATGTATCTCACGCACCGACAAGTCAAGTGCCAGTGGATTAGAGACCTGCTCTCACAAGACCTGATGAAATAGAGTGCAGCGCGGGACAAGACTTGATAGACTTCTGTGTGTGCTGGATGTGGGAGAATAAAATGATTCACGGGACTCCCAGAAAATAGAAATATAGAAATATAAATTATCAAAAAAAAAAAAAATTGTTATTCATCTATTTCACAAAAGCAATATGTTTGACAAAGATTGACAGGTGCAAGCTTATGCAGAGTTTCTATTTAGGCTATAACGTGTTTGCATCATTGAGGAACGCAGTGCGGGAATTTGCACGCTCATGAAACCTATAATTATAATACACGAATTGTAGACATTATGAAAGATTCATTATGCATATATTTATTGTGTTATAACACAGATTTGTAAGACTGCGATCAACTGAGATGTCTTTTAAAGATTATAAATGCAGCTGGCATTCTGCAGTGCCAAACTACGCAAGCAGCAGCCACTTTAGTTAAAAATAACAGTGTTCTGTGAATGTTGATGTTTTAAGGCAAGACACTGATTAGGGTAAAAAACTAAAAAAACTAATAGTTATCACCTTACTTACCCAGTTGATTGATTACATTGATTATTGCAAACATTTTTTTGTATTACAAGTTTTCAATAATGTTATGTTTAAATATGCAAATTAGGCATTGTGAAATATGCGCTAATTTGCATAAATGTCTAGTACAAAAGTTTGAACACTAGCTGAATTCAGTTTCAGTCAATTTTGTAGATTTTTTTTGTTTTTGTTTTTGTGACATCTTTTTTTGTCACTCCATAATTCAGAAAATACTTTGAACAGCCAGAAAACTGTATTTTTTCACAATTTTGAGGGTAATAAAATGTTGGATATAATCAAGTAAAATATATATGAACACATTCCTCGGTAAAAATCTGCAGAATATAGACAGGAATAAAAATGTAAAGTTTGGTGTGTGTAAGTGCTACTGAAGTGGAGATTTATGTGTTAGATTAAGTGTTAGATTATAGATTTAGTATTGGAGAAAAAAACTCATTTTGAGAAAAAGGCCTTTAAAAATATGTATTGTAATTGAAATCTATTGACCCACACAGATATAGTGCTATAAAAGAAACACTTAACTGTGTCTTTTGGATGTTTTCCATTAGTTTGAAAAAGCAAAAAGCCCAAAATCACAAAATTTAGTGTTTTTGCCTGCAGTGTGTATGTTAAGATTTCATAAATTTAAAGGAGAAAAAATTTACGTAACTTGTAATGTAACTAATTACTGATTACTTTTGATTAAAGTAATCGTACTCTTAAAATGAATAATCAGTTATCAGAAATTTGATTACATTTTCAGAGTAGCTTGTCCAGCACTGTTAGAGAGAAAGGGATGTCACACAATCACACACACACACATACACGAATGCACACACACACACACACACACACACACACACACACACACACACACACACACACACACACACACACACATATATATATATATATATATAAATGTTGTGCAGGCTGAAGATTACTTTACTACATGACATAAGCCGACTGACATATGAGATTGCTGTTTACTGTAAGCTGGTCCTGTAGCATGAAGTTCCTCTGAAACCCTCCACCTCCACTATCTCCACCTGCCTAGATCTGCTACAATATTTACAGTATGTCACCGCCTAGTAGAACAATGACTTGCACTTTTTTTATCAATAAAATGTTATTATTATTATTATTATTATTATTATTATTATTATTATTATTATTATTATTTTATAAGAACCATTTTCTAGGAATAGAAGACTGTGAACTCTTACATTACACATAAATTGGACACATATATGAGAGTCTATGAGAAAATGAATGATGATTGATTCATGGATAAATCATTGAGTTTTATTAAATTGATTTGTGATATTGTTACATTGAATAAATTGGTTTACACACCTGAGTGTTTTGCTCATTTGAACTAATCAAGATCTCAAGCTGACTCAAATAATAAGTGTCTGATATGTTAATGGTGTGTGAAGTGCTTTTTGTTTTCTGGAGTGCTATTTTCAAATATCATGTTTGAAAATAGCAGTCAGCACAATCATTCTCCTTTTGTTTTTCATAAGGGGGAAATATAACTCTTTTTTTTCATTTTGTCCATTACTAGTAAGTCAGATAACTCCAGCATACAGGTGGAGTTGTGCTTTGACGATCTTGCAATATATGCGTTGTATTTGTTGTTTTTATTGCCAATAAAACATTTAAGATCTGAGGAGGAATCACAAATCTCCAATGTTTTAATGCAAAATGGGTTCAGAGTCCAAATCACCATATTTATCAATTATTATAAATCCATTAAATCCTTTAAATTTCCTCTGTGAATCCTGGGTCCTGACATATGACATTTAGATCAGGTTATGCAAATGGCACAAGTCCTCTCACCTGAATATGGAGTCCTTCTATGTCCTCTGTGAGAGTCCAAGGACATGCTGATTGGAAGATTGAGTCTGAATATGCAAATTCCCAAATGCACTACTCAACTTTAAAAGCAGAATATGCAAAAGTGATCATGTGATCCCTGACAATCCGTCAATAAGATGACTGTGTACAGATGTATATGGGGAGAGAAGGAGCTTTGAAGGGTAAAATGTTAGAGTATGTCTTTCTTTCTTTCTGTGATTTATGATTGAATGTTTTATTCTAGAATCTATTTTATACTGATGTCAGCAGAACAAAGTGATGTGCTCTCAGGATCTCTCGAGGAAAGCTGGTAGAGCCACAAACTGCAACTAAAAAGCATCTCTGGAGAAAATCCCTCTGGAGATGGACACTTTCTGAGACTGACACCTATTCACCTATTCATGACTATTATTCAAGAAAAGCCTTCTTGTGGATCTATAATGAATGCATTAGAGTTTATTACATTTCTTCAGAAATAATGATGGCATCTGACCCACATTATAAACACAAATGCAACAGTGTACCTCTATGAGCCACATATTCCCTCATTTAAAATCAAACAACACAATACTCAGTAGAATAATTACTCTGATCATTTCTAACTTGAACAGACTTAATATGGCCATACATCAAATGTGTTTAATGATTAAGCTGAATAATTAATGCATGGAAAGAGGCAAGCTGTTAGTACATTACCCTGAGGACTGCAAGAAGCTTTGCATAGTAGGCTATATAATATGCTCGTTTCCATTTGAGAACACAAACTTATATTACATCCTAAACATGAAGACTTTTTAACAGTAGTTATGTTTCTATTACTTGCATGTTCTCAGTGTGATTAATAATGTGAAATTATGCAATGAAGATCTAAATTAAAGCAATTACATGGTAGTCTATGAATTACAGTGATTTACCATGGTTAAGCAGCACAAAGCCACAACATCAACAAGGAACATATATCTAAATAACAATATTATATATATATATATATATATATATATATATATATATATATATATATATTTATATTTATATATATATATATATATATATATATATATATATATATATATATATATATATATATATATATAAGCTTCCTTTTATAGGCAAAATTATAGAAAAGGTAGTTTTTAATCAGCTGAACAGATACTTAAACTCAAATGGATACCTGGAAAATTTTCAATCTGGTTTTCGACTGCATAACAGCACAGAGACAACACTTATTAAGATAATAAATGATATTCGCTTAAATTGTGACTCTGGCAAAATATCGGTGATGGTATTGCTAGATCTCAGTGCTGCGTTTGACCCTGTAGATCATAACATACTACTAGAGAGACTGGAAAACTGGGTCGGACTTTCTGGGATGGTACTCAAATGGTTCAGGTCATACTTAGAAGGGAGAGGCTATTATGTGAGTATAGGAGAACATAAGTCTAAGTGGACGTCCATGACATGCGGAGTCCCACAAGGGTCAATTCTTGCACTGCTCTTGTTTAGCCTGTATCACTAAGTCAAATAATGAGAAAGATCCAAATTGCCTATCACAGCTATGCTGATGATACCCAGATTTACCTAGCCTTATCTCCAAATGACGACAGCCCCATTGACTCCCTCTGCCAATGCATTGATGAAATTAATAGTTGGATGTGCCAGAACTTTCTTCAGTTAAACAAGGAAAAAACTGAAGTCAGTGCATTGGGAAACGAAGATGAAGTGTTCAAGGTGAATGCATACCTTGACTCTAGGGGTCAAACAACTAAACATCAAGTCAGGAATCTTGGTGTGATTCTGGAGACAGGCCTTAGTTTCAGTAGTCATGTCAAAGCAGTAACTAAATCAGCATACTGTCATTTAAAAAATATTGCAAGAATTAGATGTTTTGTTTCCAGCCAAGACTTGGAGAAACTTGTTCATGCCTTTATCACCAGCAGGGCTCCTCACCGGCCTTCCCAAAAAGACAATTAGACAGCTGCAGCTCATCCAGAACGCTGCTGCCAGGAGCATATCACACCAGTCTTCAGGTCCTAACCCTGGCTTCCAGTTATATTTAGGATTGATTTTAAAGTACTTTTACTCGTATATAAGTCACTAAATGACCTAGGACCGAAATATATTTCAGATATGTTCACTGAATAAAAGCATAACTGATCATTAGGATCGAGTCAGTTAGAAATACCAAAGGTTTCCACAAAACAAGGGGAGTCCTCCTTTAGTTACTATGCTGCCCGCAGTTGGAATCAGCTTCCAGAAGACATCAGATGTGCTAAAACACAATTTAAATCTAGTCACATTTAAATCTAGACTTAAAACTCATCTGTTTAGCTGTGCAATTTATTGAATGAGCACTGTGCAATGTCCGAACTGATTGCACTATATTTTCACTGTTTTTATTTTTATTTTATGTAAAATCATTTTCGAACTGTTTTAAATTCATTTTAAATAAGTAATTTTTTAAATAGTTTTAAAAGTTTTAAAATTGCTTGTTATTTTATTGTTATTATTTTTCTTCATTATTATTTTACTTTGCTTTATGAATAAACTTGCCTTGCCTATATATATATATATATATATATATATATATATATATATATATATATATATATATATATATATATATATCATTATAACAACCTAAAATACAAGTTACTGTAGGAATATTGGACAGGGCCCCCGACACTGTTGTACTGACTTCAGTGTTCCGCATTTGAACTTTTCCACTGAATCATTACAAAATCAACGAGAAAGCAAACCATTCTCAGCCATGTCAGTTTCTGTCCCTGGAACCCTGCGTTATGAGAGGTGTTTGTGTATTTCAGCAGAGTAGATGGGCTGTGTATCTTGCTACAAACCCTCCGACAGACCTGTGGAAGATATAATATTGACCTCTGTCAGTTCCGCCAGCTCCACTCCAGCAGAAACACTTTGTGTCCTCTGGGGTGGAACACTTTTAGTGGAACATCTTAATCACGGAACATGTGTCACTGGGAAAGAATTAACTGCAGAGAGGAAATCTCCCCTCAGGACAAACCAATGCTGGTGTCAACTTCCTGCTTGGAGTGTTACAAAAACAACTGATATATAAAAACAGACACACTGTAAAGATAAATAAAACACACAAATTTAAGGCTCAGTTGAGGTTTCTGTGTATCATTTATGGATTAAGTTTAACCATAAAACATTTGTTCAGTAGCTATGTTAAGAGAACCCAGTGAGCTGCCTACTTACAGTAGTATTGTAACGTAGGTCAAATATATGTACAGGTGCATCTTAATAAATTGGGATGTCGTGAAAAAGTTCATTTTAGCAATCCAACTCAAATTGTGAAACTTGTTTATTAAATAAATTCAATGTACACAGACTGAAGTAGTTTAAATCTTTAGTTATTTTAATTGTGATGATTTTAAGTGAATTGTTGGCCTTCTGGAAATTATGTTAATTTACTGTACCTGTACTCAGTACTTGGACGGGGCTCCTTTTGCTTTAATTCCTGCTTAAATTTGGTGTGGCATGGAGGTGATCAGTTTGTGCCACTACTATGGTGATATGGAAGCCCAGGTTTCTTTGACAGTGGCCTTCAGGTCATCTGCATTTTTTGGTCTCTTGTTTCTCATTTCCCTCTTGACAATACACCATAGATTATATATGGGGTCCAGGTCTGGTGAGTCAAGCAGACCAACACCATGGTCATTTAACCAACTTTTGGTGCTTTTGGCAGTGTGGGTAGGTACCAAATCCTGTTGGAAAATCAAATCAGCATCTTTAAAAAGCTGGTCAGCAGAAGGAAGCATGAAGTGCTCCAAAAGTTCTTGTTTCAGGAGTGGCTTAACAAGAGGAATATGACAACTGTAGCCAGTTGGGTGGTGGTTCTTGATGCCCTGACCCCAGCCTCAGTCCATTCCTTGTGAAGTTCACTCAAATTCTTGAATCAATTTAGCTTGACAATCCTCATAAGGCTTCTCTCGGTTGGTTGTGCATCTTTTTTTTTCTTCCACACTTTTTCCTTTCACTCAACTTTCTGTTAACATACAGCACTCTGTGAACAGGCAGCTTCTTTATCAAAGAATGTTTGTGAAGGGTCAATATCAATGGTTGTCTTCTGGCCAACTGTCAGATCAGCAGTCTTCCCCATGATTGTGTAGCCTAGTGAACCAAACTGAGACACCATTTTGAAGACTCGGAAACCTTTGCAGGTGTTTTGAGTTGATTAGCTGATTGGCATGTCACCATATTCTAATTTGTTGAGATAGTGATTTGGTGGGTTTTTGTTATAGGCTATGTGAGCCAAAATCATCACAATTAAAATAATCAAAGAATTAAACTACTACAGTCCCTGTCTTCCTCTCAGTCTTCCTCAGTAGTTTCCCGTGCTGAAGGCCTCAGTGAGCTCACAGGTAAGCAACACTTTTCCTTGTTCTACTGAACACCTAAAGTGAGTTATCTACCTCCGACTTCCTCAACACACTAAAAGATAAGTTTCTTTTTGTATATCTCATGAATGCCAGACATTGTGCCGTCAGATTATTGGGTTCCATCCTTGCCCTCCACCAGGTGTTGGGCTCGTTATAGTTCCATGCAATAGTTCCATGCAATAGTTCCACGTTCCAGTCTTCGGATATAGGCCAGGGATCTGTACAGTAAGTGCTGAGACAATGATATCTCTGAGAGAAGACACACCAACATCCACAGAAAGGCCAGCGAGACTAACCCAGGAGACCCCGAACAACAGGTCCAGAATCTTCAGCCTCTATTGAGGACTTCTGTGTTGCAGGTGAACCGTTCTGACCGTGTGTTTGTTATCTAGACCTTTCCAGCATTGCCTGATGGTCCTGTTTCCACCCCTTTGGCCTCCTGAGAGATTGTGTCCTGGAAAAAAAAAAACATTTCCACAACAGGATGACACTCTGACCTTGAGCCAGACATACAGTCCTTTCTGATCTGTATGTTTCTTGCTGTTTACCTTTCCTCCCCTTCCCCTTGGGTGTCTCTTCTTTTTCCACTACATTCCCCACCCACTGCCCTGTTGTCTTTTTATCCTCTCTCTGGGAATGTTTGCAATTGCATAGTGCATACTACCAAAGCTATATTTGCAGAATCCAATATATCGGGTACAGCATGTACATTTTCATAGAATCTATAGAATATCCAGGGGACAAACTGCAAATTGTTCAGTATTCAGCTGAACACCCTGGGAAGAGTACAGTTTCCCACAATGCAGTGTTCTTGAAATTTATTTACAATGAGATGAATTAGAAGTTACATTGGGTGCAATTTTCAATTTATTAGGCTGCTGAAAATACACAATAAAAAAGCATGTAAAAATACACCCCTATGTACTGTATTAGTATTAATTAATATTCCGTCTTGATTTTTTACTACGGTGGCCAAGACAGCTCAACACACTGCAACTAAAGAAAACATCTGCAAATGATGAAAACATCTTCATCAGTTTCACAACACAAGTGTTGCAAATCATCACAACACATGTATATAACCAAACGCGCTGCAAATCATCACAACACCTTCATATAACGAAACGCCCTGCAAATCATCACAACACATGCATAAACGAAACACGCTGCAAATCCTTCACAACACATACATATAAAGAAACACTGCAAATCCTCACAACACATGCATTAACAAATGCGCTGAAAATCCTCACAACACATGTAATTAACAAACGCACTGCAAAAAGCACTGACCACAATGGAAATGGAAAAGGAGACCTCAAAAAATGTCGGACCTGACTTGATTTGTTTATCCTGCAGTGGCTACTGGTCAGTGGAGTTGTTGGTGAACTGAAAGGTGAGTTTTTTTTTGTTTTTTTTTCATGGTGTTTTTTAAACACCATGATTCCTTTATCTTTTGGATATTATTAGTCTATATAAGCTGAATAATTACATGATTAAATGTAAAACGTTACTTAAAGGGATAGCTCACTCTCAAATTAAATTTTGGTATGTTTTACTTATCTCAAGGACATCCAAGATGTAGGTTTCTCTGTTTCCTCAGTATTTCCCATTTTGATATTTTTAGGTCCAACAGTTCTTGTCTGTGACTCACATAATGGATGTCTACGGTCACCACCTCAAAGAGCATGCACAGAGGAGTCAAAATTAAACAGTTCCCCATCATAAGTACACATTGATGACCTAAGACACGAAATGAGGGGTTTGTGTAAGAAAACGGACAGTATTTATATCGTTTTTACATCTTGTACACAACCACGTCCAACTGATCTGAGTGCACGAGTGCTTCCTGATGTGACGTGCGCGCGCGCTCTGGCTTAGTCTACGCAAGCGCGGAAAGCGCCGGAAGCCATCTCTCCCGCGTGTACATTATATATATATATATATATATATATATATATATATATATATATATTTTTTTTTTTTTTTTTTTTTTTTTTTTTTTTTTTACTTTTACTCTCCTTATACTTTATGTATTAAAATATCATGTGAAAATCCCCTCTTTGCATTTGATTGTTTATTGTTTCCAATATACTCACATTTTTTTGTTAAAGATAAAGATGAATACTGATACGGAATGAGTGACAACTGTAATTCTCGAAACAGTATGAGTTTATTCATTATAATTTCATTTTTGATTGAAATGTAATTACATGTATGTATAATATAATTTGTTAATCAAATAAAAAATTCCTTTGCATTAAATAAATAATAAATTAACAAATAAAATCATAGAAAATAATTAACTTAATTAATTTTTAGGCATGCAATTTTTTATGCATAGATGATTTAACATCCAGAGATTTTATTAAGTATAGTTATTTGTAACTGTGGTGTTTCCAAAGACGGGTAAGTTTCTTCTTCTTCTTCTTCTTTTATATTAATAATTGTAAAAATAGTTATTTTTAACAATTAATAGTTCAAAAATGTATTGTTAATATACTTTATTATATGAAATAAATGTAAATATTTGTGTTGCCATTTATATTTTATCCACTTCATATTTTAATCAACTGTGAGCCATATTTGCTTCTAGTTCTATGCGTGTGGTATACCTATGTAGGCAGCAAGCAAAATTGCAACTAGGATTTTGAACATAGCTACAGTGTGCAGTTCACGGTATGGTGTATGATATACAGTACACCGTATGCTGGTATTCTTTTTCAAACATAGCTATATTTTAATTTCTTTTTAATTAATTTTGTTCCATTTTTTTTTTCTTGTGGCCACACCTCACCTGATGTCTTGAGTCTGTTTATTCTTTTTTATCCCCTCTACTCCATCTCTACTCCCCTTCCCTCTTCTGGAGACTGTGTCCCGCTTGGCTGATGTTAGTGGCGTGTGTGACAGGGTTCATTCAACATTGGGATTAGCTGTCAGACCGCATATGTTCACTGCCACGGTAAACAAATGGACAAGTCTGTTCGGACACGGCAGTGAGTTTTAGATGCCAGTGCCTTCGTAATCAGTATATGATAGTCACTAAATACTGAACTGCAAATGATTTACAGATTGTCCCTGCATGTGCTTAGCTTTGTGTCTTGAAGATTTGAAGAAGATGTATTTATTTGACTAGTTATAAAAACCTTTTAGGTTGACCTTTTTTACCTTGATGTTAGGAATGGAATACTAGCATGTGGCTTATTATACAAGCATATTGCACTACACAAGCATGTAATATCTTGGTAAATATAACTTGCTTTTACTTTTAAATATATGGTAGTATGCAAAATATTATGCACAGTAGTATTTAACAATAAACATTTCAAACAATGCTACTCTACATTGTTACTAACTGCATGTATTTTAGCAATAAAATCCAAATTTGACACAACTTCTAAAATGTAGAAACTTCTGACCATCTGTTCAAATAACAAGTCAAGTACCATACCTGTCAACATTTTTGGTGGGTGGAAAACTTAAACAATTATTTTCAAACAATTATATTCATTTAGTATCATAAATATATCATAGTGTAGGCAATGTCTTTAGAGTTGTGTAATTCATTATCTTCTTGTCGATGCACAAGATCACATTTACAACTGCGTGTTTAAAAAAATAAGGGTTGAGCAGAAGGGCTTATTGAAAAATGCAAACTCAGTCTCTGCAAGTAGGTGGAGCTTTTTACCAGGAATAAAGCCATTTTCCCCGTAACTGCAGTAAACAAAGCAGCGCAACACCTGACTTTGAAACTTGGTTGCACTTTATTTTACAGTACGTGTAGTTATTTATCTAAGAAAGTTCTGGTAATACAAGGTAACTACATGGGGTAGGGTTAGGTTTAGGGGTAGGTTCAGGGTTAGTACCTAGTTGTTACGTAGTTATTGTAATTACTATAATAAGTACATAGTATGTACATGGGGAACAGGACTGTAAAATAAAGTGCTAGCCAGAACTTTCTTAGATAAATACACTGTAAATACATGTAAGTACACGTACTGTAAAATAAAAGGCAAGCCATAACTGGGCTATAAGTTGCCAGGTTGAGGGGACAAATGGGTGGAGATTTGTATGTGTCAATCACGTGAGAAAGATGTGTTTTATACAAAATATGGCAATTGGACAACCTTACAGAAAGATTCAAAAATACAGGAGAAATACAGGAAAATATTTAAACGGGATGATAGTGTGAAAGAATGGTAAAACATGGGAGAATACTGGGGAAAACAGCACAATTGAAAGGTATGTCAAGTACACAGTATATATATATAACATAACATTACTAACATGTCATTCTTTACACTAATAATGCATATATTGCACACTGCAAAAAAAATAAAAAATAAAAAATAAATATGAAGCCTCCTTGGGGCCAATACAAGATAATGTCTGTTTTTTGACTTTCACCTCATTATGTAAAATATTATTCATTTTATTAATTTCAGCTTGTGGACTGTCATCATGCATATGGAAATGTCTTTTCCCAGGTTAAAGCTGCATTAGCTGTGTTCACTGCAGTAGGGAGAGAGATTGCCTCAGCACACAAATGCTTTATGAGAATTCAGCATCGGTATCTATCTCTGTCAGAGCACAAGTCGCAGAGAAGAGAACACTTTATTGCATATATGTATCACTGGGTTCAGGAGATGGACTGTGTCAATGTTTTGGTGTGAGACGGACTTCTATAAACAAACTCTATTGATTCGAGGTAAACACGGCAAATGTCCAGCAGTATTCTTCCTCAATGTTGTGCTTAATTTTTTATAAATTCAGTAATAAAGTTTCACAGGATGTATCGGGTCTTCTGATGTGGACAGAGCTCACATAAAGTACATTAATCTGCAGAAACTGAGGCAGAAAGAAATATGTATTTGGTTAAAATGGAAAGAGGAAGATTGAGGATTTTCTACAGGACTCTTCTGAGTAATCAAAAAAAGATATTAAAGATGTACTTGTGGTTTCATGCTGTAGCCCAGAGCCAAGCACATGAGTTGCCTAGGGAAGTATCTTTATATGAGACAGAGAAAGAAAGATCAAATGAAAATGTTTCCAGGGAGGGTAGTCAGGAATCTGTTCATTCATATTCAGCCAAATTCATATTTGAATTACATTCCCTCAGAAACCAGCCACTGACACTATTTTATTTCTGAACAATATTATGTCTTAATGTGTCTTAATTTCAAAACTTCACAAAAATCCCATTTACTTTGTTAATGCACATTATAAAGTGAACTGAATTAACATTACCGTCTTTTATGTAAGTAAGTACTATATGTATGCAGGCATGCATGCTTTTATTGCTCTTTTATGTGTGTGCAATGATGGTTTGGCATTTTGTACACAATTTGTACAATATTGTCAGTGAAAAACTCAAATTGACATTTTAGAAAAGGACAGTAAAACGTGAAATTGGAAATAGAGCATTCAACCAGCCCTCATGAAAACATAATAATACAGCATAAACATAATATAATAAAGATATGAAATATAAAACTGCAAAAAGAATGTTGAATTTGATTAGCGCAGTTAAAATAGAATAAAAAATAACCAAAGAAGTCCACTTCAAATGAAAAGTCTCCACCATCACAGATCTTTATAAGAAAATGTTCATTATCCAAAAACAATAAATTAATGAAATTGCCCTAAAATACATTCTAGTCTTCACCTAAATGTTTGTTTGCACCAACAAAAATCTTCAGCATTACAATTCAGTCTGATTTTCACTTTTGTATGCTCAGACCAATGTGTAAAAGTGGCAGATGTGCTGCATAAAAACAGAAACTTACTATCTGACAATAGGTGGCGCATACGACTTTTCATTCCTGACATTTGCTTGCCACAAAGAAGAAAGGAAGTATTTACATGCTTCCAAACAGCTGTTCAGATTTGGCAAAATATGTTTCAGACTGACACCAAGTCTTGGATTTATGGAAAAGCAGCAGCTCTGGGCATGTCATCAAAAGAAAGAATCTAACCGGTTGGCTGGTTTTCTTTGCAGTGCAATAGAAAAGAGTTTATAACCCTTCTCTGTAAATGAAAAATCATGTTGACAGCATGTGAATGTTCGTGTCAGTCTGAAAAGATGCATTAGCAGGCGTTTATTCAAATTAAAATATTTATCGGACCAGTATTTGTCTTAGTGTGAAGAGGCCATCACACACACATTCACATAATTTACCTTGTCGCATCTATGTTTGTCCGCCTCCGTTTGCAATGTCGCTCCTCTGCAGATCATGCTAAACAATAAGGCATGCTAATTTGAGTTCTGCTGCTAACTTCCTTCAGCAGCTAATTACAGACAATTAAGTGGGAGACTGTCAGAACCGACAGCTCTGCCTTCTGATTGGTATTGTTCCAGTGATTGCTAAGAAAAGAGGATGTCACACTCAGAAACAGAGTAAGGAAGAGAATGTGCGCAATGCCTGACTGTCTGTGCATGATCTCATTTTCAGTTCATTTCTCACTCCTTAGGACACTGACAGCATCTACTAATGAACACACGGCCACCCTATATGTGACAGAAAGAAAGAAAGAAAGAAAGAAAGAAAGAAAGAAAGAAAGAAAGAAAGAAAGAAAGAAAGAAAGAAAGAGCTAACAAATGAGTGAAGGAGGATAATGATCTTTCTGCAGAGCCTCTCAGGATGTGCAAAGCATTTGTTTCCTGTGGAGGACAATGATGTTGTCCCCCCAGCCCCTTCTAGTAATAAATGTGGTGGGTGTAATTCTATTTCTAGTATAATTCTCCACTGTGTGCCTTTAATTGCATTCATGTGTTAATTTCATGCCACTTACCAGTGTCTTGCCTCAATTAAAGATGAGGTTGGGTTCACACTGCTTTCCTACTTGGTCATCCATGACGATTATTATGAGTTCTGTCCAAAGATTTAGACTAAGATTGTGGACCAACAGTGAACAATGTGATTGAATGGAAAAGGAGATTTAAAGCTGCTGTAAGTATTTAATATAATTTATTTATTTATTTATTTAAATATTCCTTCTATCTGACCAATAAGCATACCCACCTGTATGGCAGCCCAAAAGGCTCTGTAAAGATACTAAAAAAAGTATCTGAACACAGCCTGTGTGTGTTGGCCATTCAGATATACACTCTGCCTGTCAGTCATTTGGTGCATTTAGGTTTACTGACATGTCTTTGGTGGGGGAGAGAGTTCATGTTGAGGTTAGCAAAATGTTGTAAAATTAGCAGATCATTTCAAATCAATTACAGCACCTAGTGCACTTTAAAAAAAAAAAAAAATCAACTCTTTCATCATTTATATTTACCCATGTGTTTAATTTTTGAACAGATTAATATATTTTTTTATGAAAACTGTGAGATTTCTGTCCCTCCACTGAAAGTCCAGGTAAAGTCGAGGTCAACAAAAAGGTCATAAAAGCATTGTAAAATTAATCCATATGAGTCAAGAAGTTTAATCCAAATCTTTTAAATAGATATGTTTGCTTTATATGATGGGTGTCATGGTTCATGGATTAATTGACTCGCCCTCGCTATGTGGGTGTGCAAGGGTTGAATGGGTGGCTCCGTATGTATTTCTGCCTTGTTCTGAGGATCGTGTTTCTGGTCTCCAGCTTGCCGTCTGCCCACTGAGTTCTGCGTTGCCGAGCCTGGTATTCATCTGCCTGCTCCTATTGGACCTACACTACCTCTATTTCTATTTAGTGTCATTAAACAACAGTATTCACTTGCTATTGAATCCTTGACTGTTCTTACGAGCCATGACAATGGGCTTTAATGGTGAGTAGCTCAGGGAAGCATCAAGACTGGTGAGCGTTGACTTCATTTGCATTTCAATATGTGTAGCGCTGGTTGGTTTAGTTCAATAGTTCAGTTCAATAGTGTTCATGCAATGGACTCAGCACTCCTACAAATTATGTATAGTGCGATGAAATAAGAGGATTAACAGTTGTTAATATCAGGTGTAAACAGTGCCTTCGATAATCTGGTTTCTAGAGACTTCATTTTTTTTTTTTTACCTGTATTATCATACACCATACAAACTATTTATTCGCTTAGAAAAGTAATAGCACAACTTTCCTCAGTAGGTTTCACTGGGTTATCATTAAAGCCTGTAGCACAAAAAAAAAAAAAAGTGGGATGACTTATGCATAAAATGTAATACTTAAGATGACTGTTCAATTCCCTATGTATGAGCTATCGTAACCGTAATGCTTGTGTCAGTAAACGTCACTAAATGTTTATTGAAAATTGCTGTCTTTTATTATAATTCCATTGGAAATGTTTTAGTAAAGCAATGAATTCAGCATCATACTGAATTTACCATGTTTAAGGGGGTCCGCCTCCTGTCATGCAAATAGATAATTCTTGTTTTAAGTATATCTCTGCTTAAAGGGGGGGTGAAATGCTCGTTTTCACTCAATATCCTGTTAATCGTGAGTACCTATAGAGTAGTATTGCATCCTTCATAACTCCAAAAAGTATGTAGTTTTATTATATTCATAAGAGAAAGATAGTCTGTACCGATTTTTCCCGGAAAAACACGAGCCCTAGAGGCGTGACGTGTGGGCGGAGCTAAAGAATCACGAGCGCGAGTAGGCTTTTGCGTTGAGAGCGTTTGGAAGCTGTGACAGCTGTGAAGGCTGAAACTGAACGAGAGCAGCAGCAGCAATGACTTGCTCCGAGCGGGGCTCGAACCCGGGTCTCCGATGGGAGGCGGACGCACTAACAAGGAGGCAGAGATATTTTAAGCAGTTTTACTTACCGCCTGTGGTTCCAACACACAATCGTGACCCTTTTTCGTTGGGATTGCATAATCCTTAAGAAATAAACGTTACGCAAATCCGTCGTCAAACTGGGCTTTGTTTGTAAAACAAGCATGTTAGAAATGCAGGGAACAAACACAAACACTTGCACAACTCCGTTGATGCTCTGTAAAAATAAACTCCACCCACTGGTCCCTTAATGCTGTTTTTTCTTTGGTAATCTATGCAGGGTTGTCTTGCCCTGGCAACCAAAAACACACTCCTTTTGTGACATTTCGCGACGCTCTCGCTCTGATCAGTGATTGTCTGTGCTCAGCCTCTCATTGCTCTGCTATACGGGAGCGTGTGCTCTTCCGGCAGAAGTGCCCTTAGGACCCATATAAGGAAATTCCACTCCATCTAACGTCACACAAAGCCATACTCGAAAAAACACTTTCCGAAACTTGTGACAAACCGGAAGGAGTATTTTTGGAACAGAAATACTCCTTCAAACGTACAACTTAATTTTTGAAACTTTGTCCATGTTTAGCATGGGAATCCAACTCTTTAACAGTGTAAAAAACTCAGTATGCATGAAATAACATTTCACCCCCCCCCCCTTTAAGGTTTATGCTTATTACAAAAAAAAAAAAAAAAAAAAAAAAAAAAATACACTGTTTGCCTATTGGGTAAGAAAGGAACGAATCTCACAATATATTCTCTAAAAACAAGCCTTATTATCAATATAATTTTTGTTTCTCAAATGAGTTGATATTGTTTAGATGTTTTTACTTGAAATCAAGATAAGGAACATTTATTTTGCATTGAACTGTAAAATCACTGTAATGAATAATTTTGTGGCATATCGCTTTAATCTTCTTATCTGAAATGTTTCAAAATAATTGATGTATGCTCAGTGCTGATGAGTCATTTTCTGTCTGATAGTTTTTGAGTTTTTATTAAAGTTAAGCAGCTAAATTTGTCATGTCAGGATCCCACAGTGTTTGTTGATCATATATCCGGGAGATCTAAGAACTTGTGTATGTGTGTGTTTCCTGTAGTATATGCTGAAAAGTCTGCTGGCTAGAAAGAAGCACAGCACTTTAATAAAAATCTAACAGACCCAACAGCTTATTGATTAAACTCAAATTCATTCTAAGATGAAAAGAAAATAATTAAATCTGTGTTTTTCTCTCACAAGCCTTTGGCAAATCCAGCAGTAAGGGTAGTTTAGTGCTGTTGTTTATGGACTGTTTATTGTTTATTTACAGCAGTGCACATATGTTTGTTGATGAGGAGAATGCTCTGGAGATTTCTGGAATACACAGCACATGCAGAAACACTTCTTCCCCTTCATGGATTTCATGTATAATAATAAGAAAAACAATATATCTTACTCTCCCCCTCTCTCTCTATCTCTCTCTCTCTCACACACACACACACAATCATTCCTTCTAAACCCTGCCAAGATTTTTGATATTAGAATCCTCTCCAAACAGTCCAGATATGGTCAGTTACTTTCATCCTAAAATTACAGGCACAGCAGATAATTTCAGATTTTGGTTTACACTCCAGGACATACTATCTATTCAGGTTGACATACTTTCAGTAAAACTGGTATGAAATGATGTTCAGAAACACTTAGGTTGCATTTACAGATATATCCAATTAAGGCTCAGTTGAGAAATATGCTGGTGGTGACAATTATGTAAAATGTTATTATTTTGGTTGTTGCACACATTTCATAACACTAAAAGTAGAGCTAATTGGCCTTCAGTATTATTTGAAACAAAAGAAAGTGAATTTGCCAACACTTTATTACTATGGTTGTTACATGTATTGTGACAGTTCAGAAATGGAATGTCTGATAAGTGGTGCTAAAAGGTTAATGTTCTACAGTGTTTGAACCACCTACACTAAACCTAAACCTAAACCTAAACACTAACACTTTAACCTAACAGTTAGTGTTAACATAAGCTTATCTGGGATAAAAACACATTTGCTGAAGCCACCAAGCCATTTTAGTTTTGCTTTTATACATTTATGAGCTATTTATGTCAGGCTAAATGACTCGTGATTTAGTTGCAAGTGTACCAATATTTATTAAGGACGATAACGTGAACAACAGCAGTGAAACAAGAGAGGCCGTGGGTGCTGATAGTGTACTCGGTAGGGCAGGAACTACAATGGGTGGATGAGTGAAATCCAAGACAGAAGTCCAGTGACAAAGTGATCCACAAACGACAGGCAGTTCATCCACAACAGTGAGGAAATCCACAAACGACAGACAGTTCATCCACAAGGACAGGTAGTCCAAAACACAGCAGGAATACTGGAGCACAGCACATGGGAGAAACAGGAGATACCGGACAAGGAACAAGAGTGAGTAACAATAACAAAAATCCGACAGTGAATGAACAAACACACACTCAATATAAAGCCTAGCTGATCAGCACCAGCTGAGGCCAATCGCTAATCAGCAATAATGAGTTGCATTAGACAAGGAAGAATCAACAGACCTACGAACTGTGACAATTTATCAAGACTCGTGTTGCAAGGGATTCATACCTGAACACTCCACATCAGGAGTGTAATGTTGTACCAGGTGAGTACCAAGCAAGTTTTCTATGTCAGTAAGGTCAAAGGGAAATTTAAGAAAATTATTTTGATAATACAGCCTAGCCGTCCACTTTGTTATTAGTCATGAAAAGCAGCATTTTTGACAGAAGTGTATCTTCTGTTATAGATAATTATAAAATTGTGACCCGTCACGGAAACCAGTGACACAAGTCGGCAGCACAACGTTCGAGCAAAATGAGAAAGATGCGTTTCTTTTCAAAATTGGTGATTTTCATTTTTTTGCAGAATCTGTCAGTTGAGATCACAAAGAAACCTCTCTGTGTTTGAGATAGCAGCATTGGTATATTTAAAAGCGTACATTTTGAGGTTGAAGTCAGCTTGTTTGTCGGAGATTCTAGCACGCAGTAGGGACGTTTCATTGTCTGTGTATTTTCATACTGGATAAGCCGGCTTTTGTATCTTTTGTTATTACCCCGCCCTCCGAGGGAAGCGTGGCTACTTAGTATGCAGCGCTCTGGCCGGCTCTAGCTGATATCAAAATTCAATAAAGATGTATGCCGCAAAGATGATCGCAGACGAGCTGAACCGTGGCCGTTACACCGAAAATGTTTTGAAGTACTTCTTCAACAATCCGGATGCTTATGAACAAGCGCTCACTGATTCTGAAGACGATCTGAGTGACAATGAAAGCGGCATAATAAGACTGTATAATATCCATAATCTACAACTGAGTGAAGATGACAACGAGGAAGAATGTATTCGACTGGCGTCAGACGAGTTGGACCGTAAGATATCAGAGGCTATATCGATAGTAACATTTGATGGGGATAAAGACAGAGAAATGGATAAAATCCGTAACATTTAGAGGCAAACAGACGCACAGTGCAAACTTCGGAGATGGTTACATCCAAAAAGAAGCCCCCGACAAAGAGAAAGTGTGCCCGAACGGGGGGAGCTTTACAGGGGGTATGGCTTATCTAAATGAGATGTAAATGAGCCCCATTGTCACTCGCAGCAGTGGTAACAGGTGAGAACTGCACAATCTTTAGAGGCTATTTTCTGCTTTTTGAGCTTTTTTGAGTGCCTACTTTCAAATGGCCACAACTTCTCCGAATAATTAAAACTCAAAATGTCCCTACTTTCCTTGATTGGTCAAATGTATAGCAACAACAGTGGCAGTACAGTTGAAAGGCAAATGGAGGAAAACATATAAGGCCAGCTGCTATACACAACCAAAGATCCTGTAATGCTTTTGTGCTAATGACTTAAACAAAAAAAACACTAAATAGTGTTAATAATCATGAAAAATGGAATCTACACCCAGCTGCAATTAGTGCTTTTAGTGCTGGCAGAACTGGTATTAAAGGGATATTTCACCCAAAAATGAAAATTCTGTCATTTACTCAAACTGTATGAGTTGCTTTCTTATGTTGAACATTAAATAATATATTTTAGTGATTGCTGGTAATCAAACAGCCATCGTTTTTTGCCATTGATTTCCGTAGTAGAAAAAAAAACTATGGAAGTCAATGGCAACCACCAACTGTTTGATTACCAGCCATCATCAAAATATCTTCTCTTATGTTCAACATAAGAAAGCAACTCATACAGGTTTGGAAAGACATGAGGGTAAGTAAATGATGACAGAATTTAAATTTTTTCGGTGAACTATCCCTTTAATATCACTCTTACTTTAGGTAAGCAAAAGCATATGGCAGCGGCAAGAATTGCTTTAGTGGGTGTTCTATCTTCTATCCAATATCTTGCATGACAAGGGTTAGCAATTCAAAGACCCACAGATGAGAAGTCCAATTTTAACTGAATTAAACTGAAACTCAACTAAACTCAAACTGTCCCATAGCTGAAGTCATGGAGAGCAAGCAGCCTTTTTGTGACGTTTTAAATAAGATTACTGGAATGATGGCTGAGTTGGATGAGAATAAATTCTAGAAGCAGGTGGCTATACACATAAAGATCAGAAACCAGAGGAACAGAGGAACATCCAACACAACTGCAGATGTACTTTTAATGAGATTCTCAAACCTGACTAGAACCTTTAGAAAACAGTTCCATAATGGCACAACAAACTGGGTCAACGATATCTAAGTTTGGATGCAGGAAGAGTATCCATGGGATGTGTACATCCACTGTATATGTTGTAACACAATTTGTTAAATGTGTCTCACCTAAAAACATCTCAGCATCACTGGATGATACATATTATTTTCCTGATAATATACTTAAAAAATGAAAGATTCTTGGCCAGGGCTTGATCAAAAGAACCAAACTTATGTTTCAGCAGACTTGAGAAATATATGGTAATGTAAATGGTTACATTTCTACATGGTGCTTACTTTAAAAGTAAGAGTGTAGTAATATTAGCTAAAAAGACAGTCAAGGACAGTTTAAGGTCAGAGCAAGTTTCTACATAAGCTTTAGATAGCTTCTTTGGGGACTAGTTCACATGCATGCTCATCTTAAGTGCATATGAATATATGTATGTGTAAATGTGAATAAACTTCTTCTTCTACATCAATTTAAACCATAAGGCCAAGTGTCCACCAAAGAGTTTTTTCCAGAGGTTAGCATGTTTTTTTTTTTAAATGGGACCACAGCATTTTATAAAACAGAAGGAGTGTGATGAGGGACTGATAGCTACGTGCCCAGCATTTATTTCTCAGCACTGATAATTAAATAATATTTAACTTTGGGGAAAACACAGCACTCATCACTGTCACTTTTTTAGTCAGCTAGCCAATCACAGTGGATGATGGTTGGGACTAACACCACACAGACCAACTGTCACATCCTGCTTGTACCATGACCGAACAACTGAAAAGTTAATATTGTTGTAAGACTGGATGAAATTCCTGGACTACCACAATATTGTTATGAGAAATAATGTGCCTTCGCACAATGTGCCTTTCATTTGCGATATGTCTGCCATGTTACTTTAGCAGATATTCCATATTGTAGGAGCCAAAACTTGTGCCACAGAAGAGTTCTTAAGCACTCACAGCTAGGTGTTTTCAGCAGAGCGCCTTGCGTTTTTAAGCTGGCTAAAACACTTTTGTGAAAACAGAGTAAAAGCAGAATATCAGCAAACCCAACTTTGTGTTTCCTAATATTTTTGAAGAATTCAAGAGTGAAGCAACTCTGTGACATTCCTCCTTTTTTAAAGTTCAAAATGACCAGCCTGTATGGCTGTGACTAGATTAGTCTTGGGAGTTTTGAAGGTAAACAGCTGAAACGCACATCAACCCAAAGTTTGCTGTATTATTTTCATATGGTGGTTGTAGCTAGCAGCAAACAGTTGCAGAGGAATGGTAGAAACATTTTTGGCTAACATTAATGACATTATGATAATGTAAGCTGAAACATTAAGTATTTTCAAAGCAAGTTATTATTAAAATAAAAAATCAGAATTTAATATGGCTTGACAGTGGAAATGTGTTCTCTGTGTAAAGCCTTTATGCTTAAACTAGGAGTGATGTTCCTGCCACACAGGATGTGTTAAAGCTGACAAGACCCCATGGTCATTATCTGTCTATCCTTCCACTCTCAAACATTCATTTGTCAAACCCTTTTTCACTTTGATTCTTTCCTATTCTCTCTATTTCTTTCTTTCTTTGCAATGAAGGTGTGGTGATCCTGGCCCACGATAGCGGCCTTTGTGCTTTTCTGCTAGACTAAGACAAACAGTCCTGCTCTCTGCATACATACACACAGACACTTGAAGGTTGACTAAGATAAATCTGCGCCTTTGTGCATTCAGCAGGCACAAACATGCCCGACAGCCGGTCAATCAAATGGTGATGAGATTAAATCAGATCAATTAGCTGCCTGCCTCCTCACCCTTTCTAACGAGCAGCTTACCTGTCTGCGTTTGCATTCCTACAGATGAGGATTATTCCTCCCTCTATCCAAACAGCAGCAATTTAGCATAGCCTGCTGACTTTTTATTATATTTGTCTCTCTCTGAGGAGTACTCCATTGATCAGAGCCATGTTGTAGAAGGGATATTGGAGACCTGGAGCATCCACACAGGTACACATGATCTTTCTTCACTCATTCTTATGCTGCAAGCAAGTGATTCAACAAAATTAGCATGGTTCCATTATAATCATAAAATTTTCCAGATGATCATGCAACTTTGGTGCAACATAACTAATAAGCTCAATTTATAAAGCTGTGTACAGTGCAAGTGTGTGATGTCATGGAATTCACAAGATCTTAAGGGGTCAATGAGATTCATCACTCTTCTAATAGACATATAGTATGATATTATGCAACAAAAATAAAACACTTATCTTGTGTATACTTATCTTGTGCATACACTACAAACATGCAACTTTGAGAGGGGACAAAAGTAGAAAGCAGATGTTATAAACATATTAGACACATCTGGCCTTGTGAATGATACGATATATATATTTTAACATTTTCAGATATTTCTATATAATTTAACTATGATATTGCCACTTGATGTGAATTAATGCACAATAAAAAATAGTATCTTCACAAGTAATATTTACCTTCATTTATCATCATATCTTATATTGTCATATCAGACATGCTCCCCAATAATTGCACAACTCTGAGATAGTCATAACTTTTTAAACACTGATGTCACTTTCATACAGTAAAATACTGAAATATTAAATGTTTGTATATTTGAAACTTGCTGTACATTGGCATAGATTTAAATGTAGTAAATCATAAAGGAATGATGGATTTTCATAGTTCATAGATTGAAAGTCTGAGTCAAGAGTAAAATAATAAAAGGCATTTGTACATAAAAGCTAAAAATTCCCTATAACAAAAATGGGTAGAATTTCATACAGAGATCATAAGTAAGCATCAATGCAAATTACAAAATAAAATTTGGTTTAGTTAGATCCAGATATTCAGTTATGACCAACTACTGACATTCTGTATTCACTGTTGTCTATACAGAGCTCTGTTGCCCTCTGCTTTCACTTACTGTTGTGTTGACTTATTTGAGTTTATTTGCCACAGTAAATTATGTTGTCCATGTAGAGTTAATCTTGCCTCTGTGTTTTAAATCTGTTCTCAAAAGAGGCCTGTGAACATTTATTTATTTATTTTCATGCAACCACCTGCTTTTAGGTTCAGCCCCAGACTGTACAGGTACAGTTCTGGACATTCTGGACACAACTTGCTGGACCACATACGGCAGGCCAACCCTCATATGCACATCTTACAAAACCTCAATTTGAATATTAATTAAAGTATCTTTATGACTGTACAGGGCTTCCCAGCACACCAGGAGGACACTGGCCTCTTCTATCAGCATTCTGCACACACATGGGCATTCACGCTTGGTATGCTTGCAGCAGGCTCAACAGATGGAGTTTAGTGATTGTAAAGCAGAAGAATATGATACTAAAACCCACAGACAGGCCATATAATACCGCTGCAACACAACATGAGGAAAATTATCTACAAATATTAGAAAAAGCAAGTGGCATGAAAAGGGGAAGGAGCAGAAGACAGTCTTGTACTAGAGCCAAATGACAGAAGCTGGCCCTGTATGTGGTTTGTCTGATATTAAACGAGACAAGCTGAATACATCTGCCCTGACCTCATTAAAAGTTCTGTTGTGTTTCCACAAGTTCTTGATCAGGATCAATATTAGACTGTTCTTTCAAATCTTAAACTCATGAGCAAACTATTCTGTCAAGTAATGACCTGAATAAACTGTTGATTTGACTGTCCTATCAAGTCCTGTTCATACATTTTGATCAGACTGTACATCTGTTTTCTCTGCATCAACACATGATGACAGCTCAATAGAAAATAATTTTAATGTTCTTGATGCCCATTAGTTGAAATTCATCTACAAACTCTATCCAAAAGCAATCTATCCAAAATCTTCAGATGTTTTACACACAAAATACTTATTGTGCAGATTTATGTTTGGAGTCTGTCTTGCCAGGTGCATGCTCTCAAATGTCCAGAGCAAGCAAATTGTGTCTCCATGCAAAGTTAATATTTGTGCTGTAAGGGCTCAGAGCAGATGTCAGATTTTGTTCTTTATATTTCTTTACAAAGTTATTTCTTTGCTGTCTGTTAGAGCAGAAGAATAATGAATGAATGCAGGGAACATTACTGCAATGTGCAGCTGCGGCTGATTGATTACGGAAGTGAGCTCTGAAGTGAGCTCTGCGTACAATCACTAATGACATTATAATACTGCTTCCAGGAACAATAGAAGAGATGGAAAATGTGACAATTATACTGGATGAATGTGAAATATTTTTAGATATGCTGAACATTTGTAAAGTGGAAATTGCATTAGCATTTTTATCTGTTTCGACTTTTTGGTTGTACATGTAGGCTCATTTGTACAGGCCCATCATGTGCTTAATGCAGTTCTAATTTTGAAAAAATGGTTTAAAAGTCAAAGGAAAAGACAAAAGCAAAACTGATTGCATCTTACTTCTTTACTTTCTGTAGTTATGTTAATGAAGTACAGTTTTCACAGTAAACCATTTTAGCATAGGCCAGGGAATTATTGTACACTGGATTTAATAGGAACTGACAGAGAGATTGCCTTCAGGACTGTTTTAATAAGAGAGAGCTTTAAAACTGCTCAACATCAAACAGACCTGACAATAAACATCTAACCCACACTTTACCTTTATCTTCCTGTACAAAGATCTAGTTAACTAGTTTATTTATTTGGTTCATACAAAATGACATTCATTACAAGAGTAACTAACCCCTGGAGCAACCTGATGTGTCATGAATGAGCACAGAGTTGTTATGGATTATGAATTAGCCCTTACATAGTTTCAACATATATTTCAATGGTCCAGACACTACAAGATTTCTAGACACTACACTACATCACCCTAGATTCCAGTGATAACTCTGCCCTCATCAGTGTGTTTTCCAAACTGATTTATTTTACCTTTCTTTGTGAAATAAAGTTATCCAGTGCATCAAAGTATTAGCATGTGGAGAGTTGCATCGATCAGAGCAAAAAAGGTAGGCAGGCAGAAGGAGAGAAGCAGGAGGAAGGCAGACAAACCGGCAGTGTGTGTGATACTCTATGACTGTGGGCATACTGAGGTTTTATAAGAGTCTCTCTATATTGTCCTTCTCTTGCTTCGTTGGTTGTGTGATTCAGCAACTGTGGGAGAGAGAATAAAGCCCCCAGCACATCAAAGATGTTTCTCTGTCTTGCTCTCTCTCAGTCCGATCCTGTTATCTCTCTCTCTCTGGCAGATAACTGTCAGATTGCCCTTCAGATTGGGTAATGAATCTACTTTATCAAAGCCCTTTATGGCCACTTGCCTCTCGCCAAATCTACTGATGTAGAGAGAAAGACTTGGCTGCCATTACTCCAAATTCCATCTTTCTGTACACTAACGAGAGAGTACCAAAATTTATCATGGTAATACAATGGGTTTTTTCGCATTTATAATATGTACAATTTGGGTACAATAGCAACTTTTTAATTTCATTCATTCATTCAAAACAATCCTATCTAAATTATTTCAAATTTTAACGGATAAACTTTATAATATAAATTAAAGATACTTCAAACATACTACTTAAAAAGCATTGGACAACTTGTGCAATAAAGAGAAGAAGCTTCTGACTATTCATAAAGATGCCAGTACAGACGTCATTAGATTGCAACAATCTCTGATCTTTGATCTTTTTTTTTTTTTTTTTTTTTTTTTGGTAGACAGTTTATATGCTGTTGAATTGAAATTAAACAAATTAAAGGAATACTAGCTCACAAAAAATGAAAATGATGTTATTAATTACTCACCCTCATGCCGTTACAAACACGTTAGACTTTTGTTCATCTTTGGAGCACAAATTAAGATATTTTTGATGAAATCCGAGACCTTTCTGACCCTGGAGAGACAACAATGCAACTACTACATTTAAGGCCCATAAAGGTAGTAAGGACATCTTCAAAATAGTTAGTGTGACATTGTTGGTTCAACCTTAATTTTAAGAATCTATGAGAATATTAAAGACTTGATTTAACAATTTCTTCTCTTTCATGTCAGTCTTTGAAGTTCATTCATGACACATGCTTGTATATTCCTCTGATTGCACTGTGCATCTGGGTTGTACTTCACAACGCTGGCTCCTGCATCAGTAGCGCCAAACACATACGTTGTGGTACTCTTGTGAATGCGCGTTGACTGAAACAGAAGAGAAGTTTGTTGAATGAAGCTGTTATTTTTGTTTTCTTTGCGCACATAAAGTAGTAATTAGGTAATGTTGAACCACCAATGTCACTTAGACTAATTTAACAATGTCCTTACTGTCCTTCTGGGCTTTGAACATGGTAGTTGCTTTGCTGTCTAATTTGTACTCCAAAGATGAACAAAGGTCTTACGGGTTTGTAATTAATGAGTAAATAATTTTCTTTTTGTGTGTGTGTGTGTGTGTGCGTGTGTGTGTGTGTGTGTGTGTGTGTGTGTGTGTGAACTATCCCTTTAATTACATAAATAAATGATACTTAATATACGTTACATCTTTGAGGTTCTTTCAGCTGTGTAAAGGCAGGCAGCTCAATATCAAACTATTAATTGTGACCTATTGGGAGTACTCAGCCTCATGACTGACAACTGGGTGAAGGGGGCCATATGGCCTTTGGGCACATGGTTGTAGCACATACCGGCAGAGCCACACAGAGCACAGCACTGGCATTGGCCAATACCACAGAAGATTTCTGAGGAGAAGTCTTTACACACACACACACTGGCATATTTGTTTCTGCTAATTAACCTGCTGCATTCTCTAATTAAAGTGTGCGCTCTAACAGAGGGAGGGTTGAGAGATTTCATGACAACTGCTGTCCCAGCGAGAACAGATTTTTGAAACACTTCCTCAGTCTGCACCCTCACTCAGTCCTCCTGTCACTTTCACCCATGCTCCTCCATTTCTATCTATCTCACACCCTGAGGTAAAGTAATTAATTTTCTACATATACCATATTAGCAAAGACCTGCAAATAAGCTTTAATTAAGGTTAAAAGTTAGTGTTTTGGGTTTTGACACCAATTCTATCTAAAGCAATAGGCCTATATGAAATGTGTGAAATATAATTTGTATTCTATATTTTTCTTGACTTGGATTGTTTTACTTTGAGTTTGCCAAAATGCATTCTTGGCTTGCTCAGTCTGTGAAAGATACTTGAGATTCTGACTTGGACAAAACCTTATATATTTAGAACCTTTTTATATGTGTCAGGTGTGCATACTAATGCTATCATGCAGTATTCGTTTAAATTGGTTACTTTAAATTTACACAATCCAGTCAAATAATTCATGAGCAAATGTGAAGATTTTAAAAATCCTTATCTAACAAGCAGTCCATGGAAATGTGACTGAAGTTGATTGGTCATAATCTGAGAATGCTATACCTTTCTATGGCTAGTGCCTACATAACTGGCTTTTAGCTAATTATTTAGGAATACTGAACATTAACTAATAATAATAATAATGACCCCCCTCCCCTACATATTTTTTTTCCAATGGACCACTATTGGTATAGCATTGTTTTTAGTAGCATAGAGACCCATGGCATTTTCAGAAGGCCAAGGGGAAGCAACCATTGAGATCCATTTTCACAAATATTCAGAATTTTACATTGAGCCACAAACCGCCATATATCTTCACCGAGGATACAGAGCTATAGAGTATGCTTTTATTCAGCTTTTTTTAGAAGCACTTCCTGTTGGGAATGGCTCTGTGGCGGTTGCTCATTTTGTTGTTCACCACACTGGGAGTAATGGATGAGGAAGTTCTCTCACAGCATATGCTAACGCCACTTTTCTTTCCATCTCACGTCAGATGCCTCAGAGACACACCAGCTTTGCTTTGCTCGGAGCCGGTGCCGCTCTACGAGCTTCCTCTTAGTCTCAGTGTTTCATCAAACAGACATGGTTCTGTCAGCTGAGGTTTCCATATTTTTCACCATTTCAGATGTGTCCTTGGCTCTTGCAGAGGAGCAGACAGATTGAGGAGAATGATTTGTGTTAAAAATGGATATGGTGAGGAGGAAGAAGACGAGGGAAGCAGATGGTATCGATGAGGAAGAGTGATTCATGATAATGTGGTTTGCAGTGGGGTCTTCTCCTGGCACTAACGGTGCCTGCAGCTCCTGCTGTCTCTGGGAACACTGGCAGGGTGGCTGGGAGCATCATCTATCATATACTTGTATCTTCTTTTCTTCTTTTCATTTTTTACAGTACCTCACAAATGCCCCCATTCTCAAAGACTCCAGCCCTCGCCGTGATCCATGCCCCCCTCATTCATCAGCATCTTCTCGGGCTTCTCCTCTGGGCTCTGACAGATCTCCATTAGCAGAGTGAGATGTGGCACTTTGCCGAACAGACCCTACAGTCACTCTCTCTGTTCATGGAGTCCACTATCCCTTGGCACTGCGGTGGGGGCGAGTTTTTCAGTTTGGAACAGTCCTTATCTTCTGCTTTCTTTCAGACTTGTGTGTTTTTGTGTATGTTTTTCTTGCTGAAGTTTCTTTCCATCCTGTGGAAATAGAGAACTTAGTGTGATCCCTCTTGGCGGACTCTGTTAAATGCTTAAAGGAATTGTTCACCCAAATATAAAAATTCTGTCATGATTTAGTCAACTTAATGTTGTTCCAAACAGTGTGTGAATTATTCAATGACTTTCAGAGAGGTTGACTTTTAACCTGTTTCTGTCTGCAATTTCCAGGGCACAATCTGTTGAGGTTTGTATTACAGATCTGTATTGTGCTTTGGCACCTTTACTATAGTGAGCCTAAAGCCTTAAAGGGATAGTTGTCACGGTTCGTGAATGCACCGTCTCCAGCTGTATTCATGTTACGTCATGTTGATTGTTTCATGTGGGTGTTGCCGCTGATCGTCTGAACTCATTCCAACTGCCTATTTAACGCCCTGTCTTTCGTCTCCTGTTTGTCAGATCGTTGTTTGAGGTTCCGTGTCTGATGTCTGATTCATGTGTTTCTGCCTTGCTTTGTCTCCTGTTTGGTTTCTGTTGGATCATTACCTTCACTCACGGATTATCGTCATCTCACTTGGATTTACCAACGCCGTCATCATCATCAGCGCACTCAATTCACCAACTCACCAGTCTGTGCTTGTGCCATCGCGGTTCCTGCGTCATTCTCCAACCTACCATCATCTCAAATATTATAATAAACTCTGTTAACGTGCTTTTGCCTCCAGTCCTTCATAATCCAGCATCACAATAGTACACCCAAAAATGACAATTTTATGTTTATCTGCTTAGATTTTTTAATTGGTTTTGATTCCCCTTTTCTGAATGCTCGGTTTCTACGAACCTGCTCCTTAAAGGGACAATAAGTAACTTTTTAGGTATTTTATTATCTAAAATCAATATTTTTATTCATAAATATGCCCTCAATGGTGTACAAATACCTATGCCAATGTTTAAACTAATCCTTGTAAATGAAGAATTTATTATCTTTATATACATGGGACGGGTAGGTTGACGGAGGCTTCCATGAAGTTCCGCCATCTTGCAAAACTATAATAGCAGAGAGGGACAAAAAGTACTAAGCCAACGCGTTTCCACAGCGCGTTTTCGGTCAGAGCCAGAAATGCAGGTGCAGAGCAGTGAGAGGCGCTTGAAACTGCACCAGCAAGTTTAAAAGTCTGGATTGCATTCTTATTATGGACCATACATATGCCGCGCCACACGAGAAGAAAACATCGTCGCCAAAACAGTCAAAAATAGAACGTAAAAGGAAACGTGACAGTAGATTACAGAAAACAAGAGTTAATGTCGGGGAAGCTTTTTCTAGGTGGAAAGAGCTAATGCTTGATAAAGATTTCAAAAGAGACACTGAAGTGGCCAGTTTTCTTCTCGACAGGTAACTCAGTGTTACAGTCTATATTATAATATTTTTTTTATATCTAACAATGCATATAATTCAGAAAATATAACGAATAAATTAGACATAACTACTAATTACAATATTTCATGTTTTCCACAGTCAGTAATTCATACTGTTATATTCGTTTGTTAGTTGTCATGTTGCAGTTTGTTTGAAATAACACACCTGTTCACCTGAAGGAAAACTCGACGAAGTGCTATTAGAATACATCCTGTCAAAGCTTTTTGGTACATATCGCCTACCGTAGATGCAACGCGCATTTGAAAAAGCGAGGCGCTGGAGAGCAAAATTAGTTTGAATGCAAAATACAATTTCACCACTAGATGGGAGTAATTCCTACTCAGTGTCCCTTTAAATCCCAAAGATGCTAGTCGGTGTGGTAATTAATTATCTGCATTATTTTTTTCATATTTGTGATGTAGTTAGCTTATTACATTATATTAGTGTTTGACTGAACACACTACAGAAAGCTGTTTATGCTGTTATGTTGATAACATTTACATTTTTATTTCTCCATTCTGTCACTGATGGAGTTTCGGTTCCTTGCCGCTGTCGCCTCTGGCTTGCTTAGTTGGGGTCACTTCATCTACAGCGATATCGTTGACTTGATTGCAAATAAATGCACAGACACTATTTAACTGAACAGAGATGACATCACTGAATTCAATGATGAACTGCCTTTAACTATCATTTTGCATTGTTGACACACTGTTTTCCTAATGAATGTTGTTCAGTTGCTTTGATGCAATGTATTTTGTTTAAAGCGCTATATAAATAAAGGTGACTTGACTTGACATGTTTAATATTTCATTGGTTGTAGCTAGGGTTGCCACCTTCAATATAGAAAAATTTGCAGACAGTAACACCATCCAAACAGTGAAACCACATAATAAATAACCGATCTAAAAATAACCGATTTCTAAATTCATGTAAAACACACATTTTTTTATTATTATTGTTAAGTTGATCTATTTTATATAGTCTATTGTTAATTCTACAGTAGCCTATTGAAGAATGAAATCATTTAAATTAGTTAAGTTGTTTATTTGCTTCACATAGGCACTGTATTTGTATTATTAAATATATCTCTCTTATCTCTTATTAAAATAATCCTTATGTGTCTGACTGTACACCATAATAAAAAAATCGCAACACTTTGTACTCATCATCATTTGCACATCATCTTTGTTCATGTTAATTTTCACATTTAATAATTCTTTATTAAAATCGAGTCTCTGCCAACAGACCCGCCCTCCTCTGAATCTGATTGGTCGTGAACCTGAAACAAACCAATCAATCCAACGATGGCAGCTAGTATTACCCAATCAGGGGCAGAATAGGCCGAGTCTTCACAGAATGCCGGTGGGATGATGAGATCCTGCATTGCATTGATCTCATTGCATTGAAGACAACTCTGAAAATATAGGACAAACCCCATCCCGTATTGATTCAAAATGGGACGCGCTATTTTATTCTCAAATACGGGACGATTCCGTATTTTAAGGGATGGGTGGCAACCCTATTTGTAGCAAATAAAGTTCAGATACTTGGAGTTACAGTTATAGTTGACAAAGGTAAAATTATGCTGTTTAGTTGACAAAGGTTAAATTATGATATTTCAAATTGTACATGTCTGTTTGACAGCCTGCATATATGGCAAGGCACTGAACCCCCAACTGCTCCCCGGCACCACAAAAAAAAAAAAAAAAAAAGTTGCCCATTGCTCCATGTGTGTGTTCAATGCTCTGTGTGCACTTTGGATTAGATAAATATAGATCCCTTATTCTGAGTATGGGTCACCATTTTCGTCCACGACACGTTACTTTCACTTGTACTTTAACTTGTACTTAATCTGTAAAATAAGCAATAGTGACCAGATAAAAACACTGTTATTCACACTTGTGTGTTGTGACATTACTGTTCCAATATCCAATATAGTTGGCACAGCAAAATGAAAAAATCTTGTTTCAAACTTTGTCTTGTTTAAAAACAAATGTGCTGTAAAATAAAGTGAACAAATGAAATTGTAAGGTTCTTACTGATGCAATCTGAAACTGTATTAAAGATCATCCACTCTTTCCTAATGCTAGGATTAGAAGAAAGGCAAACCAAAGAGGCAGTGATGTAGTAGTAGGCATTGATCTTCTGCAGAGGTGGGCTTTCACTGCACTATGATGTCATGTGACATATTCCAAAACAAGTTGTTTTAGCAGCTTGGCTTCAATTTAAGCTTTTTTTTAGAACAATGAAAAAGTTCACCAATTGCCCTATTCACCACTGTTAGCTGCTGGTGATTTGTAGCCCTCCAGTAACTGTCAGCTTTTCCCTTTTCTGACACCTAAAACTCTACTGTCCGAAAGCCAGACGTCGGGTAATATACCATATTCTACTCCATTTACTACCATCACGTTGCCAGGTGTGCTCATTGCTCTAGGCTGGGAGTTGTCATGTGTATATATACATAATGACAAACAGTTTTCTCAAGTGAAACAATATTCACTGAGAAAAAAAAAATGAAGAATATTATTTTATTGAGGAAACTAAAGAGTCATTAGTTCATAAATTAAGCTGTATGTTTTTGATTCAGTAAAAAGAAACAGATCATGTTTGTTCAACTAATTAATCTATGCTGCTTGTTTGTTATCTTTTTGCTTCACTAAAAACAAATGGATCATAAGAGTAATGTGTTCATGAATCAAGCTGCTCTGGTTACCTTGTATTGTTTTGATTCACTAAAAAGAAACGTGAGTGTCATTTATTCATGCTTTGGGCTACACTGATCATACAATATGGCTTTTGTTCACTAAAAATAACTGGCTTATAAGAATCATTTGTTCATGATTTGAGCTACAGTGGTCACAAAGTTTTTGATTCACAAAAAAAAAAAAAATCTGTCTGTGAATCTGACTGGTTGCATCGTATATTTGGTTTGCATGCAGCCTGTGAGATAAACTCAATATAAAGACATATCTTGGGGTTATGAGTCCGAAATCTGTTTATATAAGGGGAAAAACCTGAGCAGGTAATTAGACCTAGGTACGGGGCTGATGGGAAACGAAGTTCATAGGATTCAGTACTCCACAGGGTGATGGTGCCCTCCTGCCATTGGAGAGAGCCACAGAGGCGTGATCTGTGATAGAGCCCTATCCCTGTGAGCGGCTCCTGAAGCGAGGACCAGCGCGACACAGAGGTCTTCCACAGGGTCTGGGGGCAGGCCTTTCAGGGTTCCAGGATGTCCCGTGATCTCACCCAGGATCTTTCCTCTGGACCATACCCCTCTCAGTCGATTGAGTAATTTAATTTCCTGTCTCAATGTCTTGAGTTGGGAATCTCCCGAACTCGATAGGCTTCTTCGTCATTGATGATGATGGAAGGGGAGCTCTCCTCTGGGACTTCATCCTGGTCCCTCTGTCCTCTCGAACGACCGGCGGGTTGGAGCAGAGAAACATGAAAGGTAGGAGAAATGTGATAAGTAGATGGATATGCTAGATGATATTATACAGGGGTTATTTGTCTGATTATCTTAAAAGTACCCACGAACCTAGGACTTAACTTCTTGCTGGGAAGTCGAAGTTGAAGATCTCTGGAAAATAGCCACACCCACTGTCCAGAAGTGTACTCAAGTCCCCTTCTCCTATGACGATCAGTCTTCAAACCGCTCGTTGTAGGTGTACATGAGCAACGTTCCATGTCACCTCACTCCTTTGTAACCAGGCATGGAATGGAGTAAGGACAGTAAAGGGATGGCATAAGGAGTTCTGAGCATATTATGCCCACTTGAGAAAATGACCCCAGTCATGTTGGTTCAGATGTCAATAGGTGCACAGAAAGCATGCAAGGTAGTGACTGAGTCTCCCCACCTGTCAGCTAGCCTGTGGGTGATATAAGGCGGTTAAACTGATGTTGATGTAGAGCTGGCCACAGAATGCCTACCAAACCCGGGAGGTGAATTGAGGACCCCGATCCGAGACAATATCTTCAACCATAAAACCATAAAATTGGAATACCTGTTGTATTAAAAAGCAAAGCTGTGGGTAGTTTGGCCAAGGAATTTAATTTGAAAGCTTTAGAAAATCGATCGATCACAGTCAAGATATTAGTGTAGTTCTGGGAGGAGGGAAGGTCTGTGACAAAGTCAATTGCAATATGGGACCATGGACGTTTTGAGAGAATCAAGAGCTTAAGCAATCTGGCTGGTTTTTGATGGTATTTATTTGGAAATATTGCAAGTGGTGTGTTGGTACACGAAGGTGATCACATCCGCCTGAAGTGTGGATCACCAGAAATTATCCGTCATGAGGTGAGTGATGGCAGTGATCCCGGGATGTCCTGCACTGGGAGTATTATGCACCCATTGTAAAACCAGTGTGCGAAGGCACTGTGGCACGTATGTGCGATCTGGCGGGCATTCAGGTGGTGATAGTTCTCTCCTCTGTGCTGCCGAAATCTTTGTTATGATATCCCACTGCACCGGGGCTAGAATGAGAGTAGCAGAAAGTACGATGTCTGACGTGGGGGAATTAGAAGAATGATCAAACTGATGAGACAGACTGTCGGCCTTGCGGTTCTTTGAGCCTGGGTGATATGTGACTTTGAAGTTGAAACAGGTAGAGAAGAGGGACCACTGAGCCTGCCTGGGGTTTAGTCGTTTGGTGGCTTTAAAGTATTCTAAATGGCTGTGATCTGTCAGGACCATGGAGACCAAACAAGCTCCTTCCCATCAATGCCGCCATTCCTTGAAGGTGGCTTTCATGGCCAAAAGTTCTCTGTCATCCAGATCAAAGATTCATTCGTCTGAGGTGAGTTTACATGAATGGTAGGCACAAAGGAAAAGTTTGGCTGGACTACAATGTAGTGAGTTGTTTGAATGCGGTAACACTTTCGGATGACCAGTTTAGACACGTTCTCCTCTTTTCAAGATTCAATATTCAAGATTTTTATTCATCACAAACAAAATGATATATAGCATATATAATCAGCAGTGAAATGTTAGTGCAGTAGAGATGTGAGTGGCGTTGCCGTAATGCTAAAGTTTCCGACAAAATATCTGTAGAAGTTAGCGAAACCCAGGAAAGTTGTATTTCCTTTATGTTGATGGGCACACTTCTGAATCTTGGAGTATAACTGGTTGTCAATAAGGCATTGAAGTACTGCTCTTACATCCCACATGTGGGCTTCGAAGGTCTCAGAATATATTAAAATATCATCAATGCAGACAATGAGATTCTGGTTAAGCATTGTCTCAGAATACCACATTCATAAATGCCTGGAATACTGAGGAACTGTTGGCAAGCCTGAATGGCATCACAAGATATTCATAATGCCCAGTATTGGTTGAGAAGGCTGCTTTCCACTCATCCCCCTCCTTTATCTGAATCAGGTTAAAATAATTGCGAAGGTCCAACTTGGTGAAGTATTTTGCTGTGCAGAGCTGTTCTAGAGTGTCTGGAACTAATGTCAAGGGATAGCAAAACTTCACCATGATATCGTTAAGATTGCAATAATCGATACAGGGATGCAGACCACCGTCTTTCTTCTTCACCAAGAAGAATCCTGCAGAAGCTGGGGAGGTTGATGGTGTAACAAATCAAAAAATTATTCTCCTTGAGGGAACAGCTCCCATTATGAGATCGATCACACAGTCACTTGATCTGTGAGGAGGAAGCTTGAGTGGCCTTACTTTCACTGAAGGCTAGTGCAAGATTGTGGTATTCTGCAGGTACGTACAGGAGGTCTGGATTCTCGGTGCAGGTGGAGATCTTAGTGATTCTAGTGAGAGGATGCAGATTTTCCTGTTGACAGGTTTTGGACCATTGAATTATCTGTTTATCAGTCCATGAAGTCGTGGGGTTGTGCTTCGCGAGCCAGGGCAGACCTAGGATTATGAGATGTCGTGGGGATTCAGTGGCGAACAATTGAATGATATGGGTGTGCAGAGTGCTTGTGCTGAAGGTGATTTCTTGAAGGATTGGAACTCACAGCAGCTGAGTCTCGGGATGTCGGTCTGTTAGGACAGGTCAACCACATGTGGCTGGATTTTCTGCAGTATAGGCACAAGCAGTTATGTAATGTCCTTTCTCTCTCCTCAGGTATGAGCTGAGTGTAGCCAATCTGCATGGGTTCAGATTCTTTTTTTATTTTTATTTTTTTAACTTTTATTTATCAGTTTCAAAAGACAAACATTAAGTTCCTTTGTTCAGATTATTTTCTTTTTATGAATTTAACTGAACAACCTCCCCCCTTCCCCAAACCCATAATCCACTTATGCATTTAACATATATATATATACAGAGGTGGGTAGAGTACCCAAAAACTTTACTCAAGTAAAAGTAAAAGTAATTCTAGAAATATTTACTCAAGTAAAAGTAAAAGTACTAGTCTTGAATAGTTACTTGAGTAAGAGTAAAAGAGTATCGGATAAAAAATCTACTCAAGTAGTTAGTTACTAGTTACTTTGGGTCATATATACGGAGCCTTTTTTTATATAGATATATAGACAAAAAATGTATGTAATGTATGTGTGTGTGTATAAATGTATATATTTCATCAGCCTTTAATCCAATTTATGTAATTTATTATAAAACCCTGTCTGTTTATTTAAGTAACAAATATAGGTGTCATGCCATAACATATTTTTTAATACGACTGACTTTATTTTAAATGTGAATTTAACATTGAAAGTTAATGTGATATAAATATTGCTACTAATCTTTCATTGTTCAGAAAGAGAGCAAATAACATTTACATTATTAAACATAATTTTCACTGACAGTCTAGATTTCATTCACTCTCAGAAACTACCATTAAAATCACTGAAACTGTTAACACTGTGAAATCCATATCTTAATTATAGATTCGTACACACATCTGCACTTTGTTGTTTCTGACAAGAGAATTCGGCAGAAAGAGGTATTCAGTAAGTGAGCGACTGAAGGAAGCACCGGCATTTCAGCGATGACTCATCGGAACACCTCTGATTGGCCATTGCATTCAAAAGCTCAACAGAACCGTGTGTGATTGGTTAATGCGCAGCGCTGTAAAAACGCGTCTGTCTCTGGCTCAGCGCCAGCAAGCGATCACAGATCTGAATTTAGCAGCTGATGATATGACTTGCTGAACGTACTCGCACTGGTGTGATTGTATTAAAATTAAATAAATCTTAATCGGCTATTCTTTGTCTTTTGGAAGCTGCATTCAACCTGTTATAAGTCACACACGTACAACAAACTAATGTCACAGTGGTATCGTGTACTGTAATCGAATGTAGCCCAAGTTATTACCTGTTAAACAGTAGACAGCACACGCGTTCATCATAAGGATCTCCATCGCAAGCAAAGAATAGCCTTTGCAGATTAGCTTTCAATTCAGTGCAGTTCCATAGCCCCGTTTTCAACGCTGCTAATATTCTTAAACGTTACAACTCTGAGTGAACCGCTTCAGAGCTCAGCGAGTGCAGCATGGAACTGAACGACTCAATCAAACTGATTCATGAACCAATTCACTCGTTTGCCAATTGGTTTGATCAAGCCTTTGAACAGAGTTGACTCAAAAGAATGAATCATTCGCGAATGGGCATCGCTCATTGTCCAGAGAAAAGTAGACGGCGCGTTTGGAATAAACTGAAGCATTTATTGCATTAAGATAAAGTAACGAGAGGGGCGTCGCCCACAGTAACGAAGTAAAAGTACAGATTTTTCCCAAAAAATGTACTCAAGTAAGAGTATAAAGTACCCATCTTTAAATATACTCCGAAAAGTATTCGTTACCCCGAAAAATTACTCAAGTAAATGTAACGAAGTAAATGTAACTCGTTACTACCCACCTCTGTATATATATATATATATATATATATATATATATATATATATATATATATATATATATATACATATATATATATATATGTATATGTATATATATATATATATATATATATATATATATATATATATATATATATATATATATATATATGTATATATAATAAAATAAAATGCAAGAAATATACAAAAACATTTATATGTACTCATACATACATTTATATACACCTATACCTATAAAGTAATAATTAAAGATACCAATGTAAGTTGCTAGTGCTAATCATTAACTGTACAGAGTAAATATCAAACAATTGCTGCTTACTCCTCAGACATCAAAGCAAGTTATCTGCTGTTATATGTTATGTTGGAGTATCTCAGGGTGAACAGATCAAAAGCGGTAGGCTATCTGCCGCTGGTGGACTGCAACAGAAGGAATAGTACCTATATAACCATACAGTAGGACTCTACAAAGAGACTTCCTGAGCTGGCAGCTTATCTAGATAGTTAAGTAGTGGTCTTCACTGAGTATAGAACCTGCCAGTTGACCCCCTAATGGGCTTAGATTCTTGACTTGAACAAAGGGTTTTGGCAGTACGGCCCGGGATCGCATTAGGTTATCGATGCAAATGGTAAGGTCCATTAATTGATCTAGGGACTTCCCCTCATCCCGACATGCCAGTTCCACCTGTAAATCTGCATTGAGACCTTTGCGATAGAGTAATTTGAGCAGGTCCGCCTCACAAACCATTTGTGCTGCAGGAGTGCGGAAGGAAAAAGTGTAATCCGCACAGAGGATCCTCCTTGGTGTAGGGAAAGAAGATATGATACAACTGCTAAAGGAAACTGCTAAAGACTGGTGGCAAGCTGGGAGAATGATAGTAAAGAGTTGGGGGCAATTCAATGATATCTTCCTACAATATTTTCTTAGCGGAGATTATGAAGATGTGGCATCAAGACGGCTGGTGGAGAGAAAGCAAGGGCCAGAGGAGAGCAGGAAGAATATGTCAGAAAAAGATATTGTACTGGCCATTTTACATAACTGCAATCCCTGTCTGGCTAGTTTGTTAAGAGGTACTGTGACAAAGGTTGGCAAGCTGGTTAGAATTGGAACACAAATAGAATGTGATTTTTATGAAGCCAAAAAAATATTGGAAGCAAGTAAATTCTGAAGAGCAAAAAAGAAAAATGCCAGCAAGCACTCGAGTGGTGCAGTCCATCGAAATTCAACATCAAACTGTAACTCTCAGAGATGGATGTCTCCAAAATTCTCCTGTCCAATCATCCTACTACTTGTCCACTTGATCCTATCCCCACTCACCTCCTTCAAGCGATCTCTTCTTCAGTCATACCTTCACTTACTCACATTATCAACTCCTCTCTTCAATCTGGAACATTTCCCTTAGCATTCAAGCAGGCTCGGGTAAGCCCACTGCTCAAGAAACCATCTCTAAATCCAGCCCTTCTTGAAAACTACAGACCGGTATCCCTGCTTCCATTCATTGCAAAGACACTTGAGCGGGCTGTGTTCAACCAGCTTTCTTGGACAGGACAACCTCCTGGACAGCAACCAATCTGGCTTCAAAAGTGGCCACTCAACTGAGACTGCTCTGCTCTCGGTTACTGAAGGCCTGCGACTAGCAAGAGCAGCTTCAAAATCCTCGGTACTCATCTTACTGGACCTGTCTGCTGCTTTTGACACTGTTAATCACCAGATTCTCCTGTCCACCCTCAGAAAGATGGAAATCTCTGGAACTGCTCTCCTGTGGGTTAAGTCCTACCTCTCTGACAGATCCTTCAGTGTGTCTTGGAGGGGTGATGTTTCAAAGTCACACCACCTTGCTACTGGGGTTCCTCAAGGCTCAGTACTTGGACCACTTATCTTCTCCATCTACATGACATCTTTAGGATCTGTCATTCAGAAGCATGGTTTTTCCTATCACTGCTATGCTGATGACACCCAACTCTACTTCTCATTCCAGCCTGATGACCCGACGGTAGCTGCTCGCATTTCAGCCTGTCTGAGTGACATTTCTAGCTGGATGAATGACCATCACCTTCAGCTTAACCTTACAAAGACTGAACTACTGGTGATTCCAGCTAACCCATTGATTCATCACAACTTCTCTATACAACTGGGCTCGCCAACCATAACTCCTTCGAGGACAGCCAGAAACCTAGGAGTTGTGATGGATCATCAATTAAGCTTCACTGACCACATTGCTATAACGACCCGGTCCTGCAGGTTTGCCTTATACAACATTAGGAAGATTAGACCCTTCCTGTCAGAGCAAGCAACCCAACTTCTTGTCCAAGCTCTTGTTCTCTCCAGACTGGACTATTGTAATGCTCTCCTGGTGGGCCTTCCTGCATGTACTGTCAAGCCTCTGCAAATGATCCAGAATGCAGCAGCGAGGGTTGTCTTCAATGAGCCAAAAAAAGCTCATGTTACTCCTCTCCTCATCAGGTTACACTGGCTACCAGTAACTGCTCGCATCAAATTCAAGAAGGTACTGATGCTTGCCTACAAGATGACCACTGGCACGGCACCAACTTACCTAAACTCACTGGTTAAATCCTATGTGCCCTCCAGAAGTTTGCGCTCTGCAAGTGAACAACGCCTTGTGGTGCCATCCCAAAGAAATTCAAAATCACTCTCACGGACCTTTTCCTGGACTGTGCCCAGCTGGTGGAATGACCTCCCAATCTCAATTCGTACAGCTGAGTCTTTACTCATTTTCAAGAAACATCTAAAGACTCATCTTTTTCGCCTGCACTTAACCTACTAACACCAGTACTTTTCCTTTTCTTGTCTTTTTCATTTAATAAAAAAAATAAAAATAAATTATAGATACCTGGCTATGCGTTCTATACTAGACTAACTGAGACTTGTCATGGCACTTCTATTCTGTTGTTGTTCTCTTGTTGACCTGACTGCTTCTATTGTTCTCATTTGTAAATCGCTTTGGATAAAAGCGTCTGCTAAATGATTAAATGTAAATGTAAATGTAACTAAGACGGTCAATATACCTATCAATGATCTTACAGTTCATTGTCTGTACTTCAAGAATCAGTCTGGAAACAACTGAATCAGGGTGAACCAAGTCAGCCAAGAAAGGGCTAAACATTTAATGATGTTTTTATTAACAAGATTCGAGAGGAGCGAGTCAGATACTTAGTCTAATCGACACAGGTGGACCATAATCAAGCTGACTTATTGACGGTTTATCAACATCCCTCCTCCACGCCATCTCCTCACTTTGAGTTCACTTTATAAATAGATGGGGAAGGGGGGGGGGGTACTCTAGGTTCGGGCCATTCCCGAGCTCGGAGCCCTTCCCCGGACAGCACGCCAAATACGCATACCATACCTCATTTGCGATGCAAGATTCTTCTTCATCAGTCTATTTCTACTTGGCCATACTCACACTTCTTGTTTGAATCTATACAAAGACTAATAGATAAAGCACCACACCCCATACAAGAAAAAATTGGAACATCTGTTGATTGATTGGCCTAATGTAAACTCAAAAGAGATTGGACATTCTAGCAAGGCCAAACAGCGAATTATAACCACTGATGAACTGCCAGTCAGAAAAAGGGCAAACAGACTTTCTATGGAGAAATAGAAATTTGTTGATAATGAAATTCAGGAACCGTTGAATAAAAATATCATACAACCATCTGTTTCATCATGGGCATCTCCTGTCATGGTGGCACCCAAAAAGGATGGAAGTTGCAGGTTGTGTGTGGTTAATGAGGCTTAAATGCCAAAACATATTGATGCGTACCCCATGCCACAAATCCAGGAAATATTGGAGTCTTTCCATGGAGCTACTATCTTCAGTACACTGGATCTCAAAAGAGGCTTGAGATGGAAGAGGATAGTGTACAGAAAACAGCATTTGTGACATCAGCAGGCTTATTGAATTCTTACATTTACCTTTTGGCCTCAGAAACTCAGCAGCCTAATTTCAGAGACTTATGGAGACCGTTTGAGAGCCCTAAAAGGCAAGTGTTGTCTGGTATACATAGATGATGTAGTCGTATACTCCAAAAACGAAGAGGAACACATCAACGACCTCTCTTAGGTATTTCATTGTTTACACAATACCGGACTTACACTTAACCTAGGAAAATGTAACTTCATGCAACACAGCATCACTTACCTGGGTCACATAATCTCAGCAGAGGGATTCAAGATGGATCACAACAAAGTCTCAGCCATCAATAATTTTCCCACTCTATAGTCTCTCAAAGACGCACAGCAATTCTTAGGGTTAGCTGGATGGTATCATTGTTTCATTCCACATTTCTCAACAAAAACAGCACCTTTACATGCCCTCAAGCAAAATAAATCCACCTGGATTTGGGAATAATAATGCCGAAGAGCTTTCAATATCATAAAACAGGACTTGGCACAAGCACCAGTATGCATCCCGGCTCCTCAGAGGAGCGGAGAAGTCATATTCAGTATCTGAAAAGGAGTGATTAGCAGTCATCTGGGCAGTTGAAAAATGGAGACCATATCTAGAAGGGAAGACATTTGAGGTCATTACAGATCACACTACACTCACTTGGGTATTTCAACATCCTAAGCCTTCATTATGATTAAGTTGTTGGACAATACGGTTGCAGGATTTTGTGATACACACAAAATGTGATACTTATATATATATAACCAATTGCATTGTAGTCATCTCAGCCTCATTTAACATGTTTACATATTTACATATTTACATGTTTATATCTATTATGCTGAATTCCACAGATTATACTCCAAATGCCAGTGCATTATGTATTACATAAATTTGTAGTAGTGACCCCACTTAGATTAAGAACATGACAGTCAGCAAGTGGACAAACCCATTAGCTCACTCTCTTCCCTGGCCTGGACACAGGATGCTAATGGTTTATTACTGAAATAAATGTGGTTATTCCCTTTTCTATTAGCGCAGCTCAAGTGCACCCCATCTGACACACTAGATTAATGTGTGTGTTAAAGCAGCACAATTAGATAAAGGCTCTTATCATCCAGCCACCTATATAGAGGCAGTCAGCTAATGTCTGTGCTGTGTTTTCCTCGTTTCCTGTAAAAAAGACATATCTGGTTCTCAAATAGATTTTACCCTGCAAAATGACTCTCCCAGAAAGCAATTACTGCAGGTTAGCATTGGCTGATTATCCATGAGCCACTTTAAGCATTTTAGCTTACTATATTTAACCTGACTTTATTTTCCACTGGTCTTTACAAGCCCACAGTTCAGTTGCGGGGAGGGGGCAGGCAGTATGAATGGGCGCCCAATTACCTATTACTTACCTGCTCTTAAAGTGACAGGAAAATTGCAGAGCCTGTCCATATGCTCTATTGTAGAGTGCAAGGCCCGATCCACTTGCAGCCGTTTAGACACCCTCAGTGGCTGTCAACCAAACTCGCCAAGTCTGTGCTTTTCCATGTATTTTTCATTTGCCGTTTTATTGATGAATCATGTTTTGGAATGCAATTTCATCAAAAAAGCATCAACATCCATAATAATTAGAATGCATTCAAATTTATTTATAGATCATATAATCTGAGCTGTGTGATATGATTGTATTTATTCTGAATGAGATCTGATAAACAGACACATTCAGTGATTAAATATTTTTATCATATCCTAGTTTATATTTTTTTATCCTAACTGAAGTTTGTTAATTTTTATTTATTTATTTATTGTTAAGCTTTTGCCTCATAAATTGTATTCAAAGATTAAGCTTAAAGCTTTAGTGATTCTAATAGGAGTGTTCACAGCACACAGTCAGATGCACATTCATTAGAAATGTGTGTGTGTGTGTGTGTGTGTGTGTGTGTGTATTTGAATTATTTAATAAAATAAGTAATCTGATAAATTGTAATAGGAACATTACTTTCTTGTTACATTACTTTTCCCAAAAATAATTAAGTGAAGCACTTTAAAAATGGTAAACGAGCGGTTGTTTTATTTAACATAAATGTGAATCACAATGTACTGCATTTGTATTGAATTAACACAATATCCTATAAATTATTACTGTGTGTGTTCTACAGAAGAAAGTCATATAGATCAGACTTAGTAAATTATAATGCAGCATCCATAAATGCACATGCGACAGTATTCACTCCTGAAAAGTTATGACTGTTTGAATTGTGTAAGAAAGAAAATGTAAAGACTCCACTGTTGATGTTTTATGCATTGAACAAATGTTATTAAATCTGTTTCATAAAAAATAAATAATAATAATAATAATAATAATAATAATAATAATAATAACAATAATTTGTATGTCTTTTCCACCATCTTCCTGTGAAGTGTGGGAGTTTTGGTTGAGGAAGAATCAAACTTTGTTCTCCACATGTTTTCGCACCTCTTTCAAAAAGCAGTACCTTACAACACACTGCATACCAATTAGTTCTCTCAAACCCTCTCTGATTCAGCTGTTTTCAAAAAATGAGGGCATGTTTAATTAGGTAGAAAGTAGACAGTGCTATGTGGGCGAAATATTGTTGGAACAATCTGATTATTATTAATTCACTTTTTCTGATAGTTCCTGTGATTTTTGAGTATATTATTATTTTTTTTATTATTATATCTGCAGTCTATTATTATTATTATTATTATTATTATTATTATTATTATTATTATTATTATTTTCTGTGATTGTGACAAATTGTAATTCAATGGAACTTAAGGAAGCATGTAATTCAATTAAATTCAATGAAACTTAAGGGAGCACGGGTCAGGAAATACTATACCACAATATTTCTTCTTTCATCAATGCAAGCAACATACAGCATAAATTAAAAATATGATTATTTTAACGTAGATGGTTTTTTATTTTTAAGTGAATGACTCAAAAAATGTCACACTACATACCGAGTGCCTACAGCCTATTAGTAAAGATGACAGCTGAGCAACTGCCAATGAGATAAATGGAAATCCAATTGACTTTCTCAAGGTTATATTTTAAAATGTCATTGCAATTTTTGATTAATTGAAAATCAAGTAATTTTGGAACACAAAATTAGACAAGCATCCCACAAGATCCTGGTGGCACTGTAATTTAAGAGTATCATTGGATATCTGTAGTAAAGAGGCTGAGCCCACAGATATCTTTAGTGGTTAGAGTGCAATACAGAACACTCAATGCTATTGATCCTCTGTGTGACACGTTTGCATATTCAGGTGGCCGACGTAATGCCGTGTTTGCATGTGCAAGTGGTTAGAGTGACAGCTCCACAATACCTAATCCAGGCCTGTTAGCATCGATGCCCTTAAGGATTTCTCTATCAATTTCTCTCCATGTGACTTTTGGGGTTTTAGTTTCAAGGTCATATCATTATTGATCTGGGCTGAGGTCATCTCAATGGGCAGGTAAAGCTGAGGTTAGCTGAAAGATCTCTGATGAGGTGGATTTATCCCTCACACAGATCGATCAAACAAAGGGTAGACACTCACAGGAGAGTCATTGTGTTTAGCACTAGGCATTAGCATAGCACAAGAGACATGTTCTCCTTCCTGTATAGATTAAAGGGCTCATGGCATAAGGAATCAATTTCCCCTTGGTATTTTGACATCTACTGTAAAATTTCTTTACCATTAAAACATCCTTCAAGTTTCATAGCTTAAAATATCCTCAGTACAAAAACAAAAAAATCGAATAAATAAACAAGTATAGTCATATTTATATATGACTATATATTTATATATTGCGTACATCACTTGGATATTGCAGGTTTTGTGACCTTTTGTGTAAAATAAAATAAAATTCATATGTGACATGCTAAGCTGTTAACAAACACACGAAGATGGTTTAAAAGGCCTTTAATCCAACACACAGGGTAACATTCACAAATCACGTGGATGTTATATACTGTAGTAAATACAGCTGGATAAAACAAGGATTATTATTTTCTATATATATACATAGTGGGGCTATAAAGTTTAGGCACCCTTTGCAGAATCTGTGAAAATGCGAGTAATTTTCAAAAAATAAGAGAGATCATACTAAATGCATGTTATGTTTTATTTAGTACTGTCCTGAGTAAGATATTGTACATAAAAGATATTAACCCACAAGACAAAAAAAATAAAATAAATAAATAAAATAAAATAAATAAAACGCTGAAATTATTAAAATAACCCCACTCAAAAGTTTGGGAACCCTTGGTTCTTAGTACTGTATTCTGTTACCTGATGATCCTCGACTGTCTTTCTGTTTTGTGATGGTTGTGCATGAGTCCCTTGTTTGTTCTGAACAGTTAAACTGAGCAGCGTTCTTCAGTTTTCCAGCATCTTTACATATTTGAACCCTTTCAAGCAGTGACTTTATGATTTTGAGTTACATCTTATCACACTGAGGACATTTCAGGGACTCAAACACAACTATTTAAAAAGATTCAAACATTCACAGATGCTCCAGAAGGAAACAAGATGCATTAAGAGCTGGGGGGTGAAAACTTTTGAACACGATGAAGATGGCCAAATTTGTCTTATTTTGTTGAAATATATATATTTTTTCCATTTAGTTCTGCCCTTCGTAAACAACAGAAGATACTTGTTTCCCGGTACACAAATTAAGTACAATTTACCTTGATCTTCAAATTCCAAAAATTTTCACCCCCCCAGCTCTTAATGCATCTTGTCTCCTTCCATTTTAACCAAATTCTGATGCCAAATGGCCTCTACATCAAAAGCTCTAGTATGAAAGAGTCCTTAGTAAAGAACTGTGGTGTGAAATGTCTCTTCAGATTTTATTCTGTCTTGCTAAAAGCAGTATAAAGCTCTGTTCTTCAGCCTTTGTTCATGAAAGTCAGCTAAAGCTCAGTCCTTTATAGAAAGTGAGCAAACACTTGCTGTGTCGACTGAAGGTCTGACTCTGAAGGGAGAGATATTAGGAGTTTTCAGTTTCTAAACACCAAGAAAGGAAGAGCAGTGCACAGACATTCAAAAGTAAAATTCAAGCACTTCCAAGGACATTTAAATTTCCGAGCACTTTACAATTGTGGTAAATTACCTGTTTACAAACGTATTCTTACCTTAGTTAAAGCACATGCACAGACACAACATAGACACACCTTTATTTGTAAGTCATTTGGATTTTTGGATTTGCATTGTTCTAAACAAAATTAGCAAATTGCCAGCAGGCAGCGCATTTGGACCGGTGCAAATTTGGTGCAAATTTGTATGAATGTCGTTACATTTGAAGGTCCTTAAATTTTAGTCACAATGACAATTAATATTGATTATATTTTTGGTGGAGGAATAACCAATAGCATAAAACAAGATGGTCAATGCATTCAGGATTTAAACATACAGAACCGAGCAACAAACATTCCTGATTAATGACCGATGATTCCATAGCATCTCGTGGACTACACCACAAATTAATTCTTGTTTACATCGTTTCCGCTGTTTATGATGACTATATTCGAGAGAGTCTAGTCCAGTTGGCACATGATCTGAACACAACTGTAGCATTGAAAACAGTGTGTGATTAATTATAATGCCTATTATACCTACCCTAATGCTGGGGAACCCTGCATAAAGATTGTGTGCATTGCAAGCCGATCTTAAATGTATACCACAATAACACTTTCATTAATTTTCACTTTTCTCTTAAATCTTCAGATTTAGTTTAACTGAGCAGGGAAAATTTTGTTTACCTTTATATGCTCAAAGCACACACTCTCTCATGGAAAACAACCAAGCAGACTTAACAGGGGGCTACTCAAGTATTTAGTTCTTGATTTACCATAATTTGTCATTTCAAACCATTGCTGACTAAAGCAGCAACCTCCGGCAAGAAGGTTTTATTTTATTTTTTTCTTCTTCCCTCTCCTCTATCGGAGGGCGCACATTAATAAAGAGCACACTACAGCCACACGCGCAGACTCAAGCGGAGATGCTAATTTGATGAAAAACAATGATGCGTGAGTGTTATGAGTGAAGTGACATTCAGCCAAGTATGGTGACCCATACTCAGAATTTGTGCTATGCATTTAACCCATCCGAAGTGCACACACACAGAGCAGTGAACACACACACACACACACACTGTGAGCACACACCCAGAGCAGTGAGCAGCCATTTATGCTGCGGCGCCCGGGGAGCAGTTGGGGGTTCAATGCCTTGCTCAAGGACACCTTAGTCGTGGTATTGAAGGTGGAGAGAGAACTGTACATGCACTCCACCCACCCACAATTCCGTCCGGCCCGAGACTAGAACTCACAACCCTTCAATTAGGAGTCCAACCCTCTAACCATTAGGCCACGACTTCCCCCATTAACCATTAACCATTCAGTAAGAAAGCAAATTATTATGAACAAATGCACTGCATTTTCAAGCACTTTATCTAAAAAAAAAAAAAGCTTTTTTTTTTAATTTATTTTTTATTAAACCTTGAAAACAAATGCATTAATTTCCAAGCATTTTCAGGGATTTCAGGCACCCGTATGACCCTGTATAACAGCGAACGCAATGTGTATAAAGCCTTGACTGTTTGGGAAGGTGCGCACACAGTCTTTGGAGGCTCCCAAGTGGAGCCAGGTGAAAGCCTAAATCAAGTTTATGCAACGGCAGGTCTAGCACAATATTGGTACTGGACACATTGATACGAGCAAAATTTACGATCTATTTATAGCACTTTATCAATACACCAATTAGCTTGAGCAACAGCATATCACTTTATTTAAACACAGTGTTTTGGAAATAGTCGGATAAGTTTAATGAAAGTATCCCCAATATATGAGCCTGAAGCAGCATCCCGTTCATATCGACAGCCTTGACAACAGATTAACAAGGCTCATTGGTATATTTAACTGGTAATGTTACCGGTGTGTTAATATGGTAGCATGCCTAGCAAACAAAACTGAACAATTCGCTTTTGACAATGAGCAATGTCTGAAGCATGTTCGCCAACATAGCACTATAGGCAATAAAATGAAAGAAACTTTGCTTAGCTTCGTGAAGATGTCCGGAGATGAATTAAAGGTGAAATGGCCAGTTGCTCATGGATGCTTTGATTCTTCTTGAATATTTTGCTTCTTCCAGCGGGGAAGCAGATCTCATGTAAAGTTGTTGGGTCAGTCGTATTAGTACAACTTCGGTGATGAATAAAAGTGTTTATATCAAGTGCTCGCTTATATCACTTTCAGTCCATCGCTTGACAAACAACACGGCAAATTCACTTAAGTTCATGACTTGAAATCTGGCGAGATACTATGTGGGAATCCTGTAAAAAAAAAAATCATGATTTAAATGCTTCCTATGGAGATCTTATCAGTTCCTGAGTGAGCAATAGCTCTCGCAAGCAGTTTGAGACATTTGAGCATACTTACCGAGCAGTAGTGCCACGTATATATGTCCCATATCTGATTGAAGAATGGTAGTGATTGGAGCTATTTGACAGCTGACCGCATCAGCTGGTCGCAGCCTATACCTCCATGGCTTTACTGAACTAAAAATAATAATAATAATTCTGTTATTCCTCTGGCATAAGGTGTTTGAGAGAGAGACAGAAAATAATGGGAGAAAGAGATAATCAGGCTATGCCTGATGTGTCTGAGCTGTTGGACAGTGTTAATTTCGTTGACGAAGACTATGATGAAAAATATTCACCAACTAACCTTTTTCACGGACGAAAACTAAATTAAAACTAAATAAAAAGTCAAATATGGAGAAGAGATCCAATCAGAGCGAATCTTTGAGGGTAGGTTGATCTATGCAGAAGCAGCCGAGCCATTTTAAAAAGCCGCGGGAAATGCAGGCGCAACAGCTAAACAAACGCAGCAGCAGTTACACAGTTACACAGAAAAGAGAACAAAGATGAGTTTTTATAACGTGCTCCGAGCATTCAACACATCAAGTTGGCTTCAGCCCCGCAATGCGGGACAGTAGAACTGAGCAGCTGATGACTCGCGCAACACTGAACCGAGCTCTCCTTCAGGACGTTTGCGTCCTACTGCACCTGAACGAACAAATACAAATCGCATTTTAAATAAACATAAGAAAAAGAGCTCAATTCAGCAGCGCGGTGTTCTGGTGTTCAGGGAGCAAGCAGAGACGCGTCTCAAAGTCTTCTTGCTTTTGTACCGACAACAAATACATACTAAATATGTCGAAATACCCGTCTTGGAAAGTGTGTTCGAAAAGGTCTGTAGTTATGTCTTCAGTGAAAGTAAAGAGTTGGAAAGAAATCGGATGTGTATCTTTATAATGGATGCATTTGTCTCTTAAAGTGACCGCGCCTAATTTACTAGCTCTGCTGTCAGTGTCTTTAATGTATGAAAATGAAAGTAAATCACTCACTGCTCTTGATTAAATTACTTTGTAGTTTTAACAAGAATTTATCCAAAGTCAATCCAAAAAACAGATAGAATAGATTAGATTGTTTTACTAGTGACTAAAAAATACAACAAAAAAAAAATATTAGGGACCTGAGCATGTTTTGCTTAAGTGTTTCTTTCTTTAATTGCTAATGCAACCTTTTCACACCACAGACTGAACCAAATTAAGCATTGCATCAGACATTATCAAGATGAATTTGTTGTTCTGACACAGTTTAACCCTGAGTTATTGTCATATTTTATTACCAATTTCTAAACTACAGCAAATAAACTGTGATATTGTTAAGAAACGTTGCAGGTGTCTGAATACATTTTGGTTTGATTGTGTATTTTATTTTACAGTGAAGACTATGCAGTGCTATTTTAAATGAACAAAAAAAATGTAAACTTTGTGTAAATATCACAAATAAAGAAATATAATGAACATACAATACAAATATAATATAGGTGGTTGTCTATTTCAATAATACTGTACTTCATCTTGAAAGAATGTCATATGCATTGCATATCATTCAGGACGAATGCATATCTTTTTCAGAGAGCATGTATATTTTTCATTGAGAGCAGGCCTTATGTTTATTTTATAAATACCATTCCATAACAGACTGATGGAAACATTTAGTCAAGTCAACTAAGTTGACTTTGTTCTACTAAAAAAAAACTAGACTAAGACTAAAAAACTTAAGACTAGACTAAGACTAAAACTCTTATGATATTTAGTCGACTAAAACTAGACTAAGACTAAAACATTTCAGATGACTAAAATGTGACTAAAACTAAATGGTGTGTTATTCAAAAGACTAAGACTAAGACTAAATCCGAATTTGCTGTCAAAATTAACACTGCTGTTGGAACATTTTTAACATTAAACTGTGAGGAGATATAAACCAGCAAAAAAGAAATATCAGACTTCAGCTGTCCACTCTGAAGTTGTATAACTTAATGCCAAAGCCAGAGAGAGAGAGAGAGTTATACAAGTTAGTTTCAGTCTGACCTCTGCACATGAGCCTTTGTAACTCTGAAAAATCAAATAACAAGTCTGTAATACAGAATGTAGATTGAGCTAAATAATTCTCATTGAAAACTAGATTCATTAAAATATTTTATCAAATATATGTATATCTATAATTGTACTCACTTTTCTTCTGCATATATTGTTTGTTTTATGCGGTGTTTGTTTATTGTGGTTACAGGTTACCTATATCAGCACATAACCTTGACTCTAGTACACATCTACAAAACATCCAACACCATAGCCTTCATTTCATTGTCCCTGACATTCCTAATATTCCTAATATAATATACATTCATTAATATACTCCAAAAAGTAGTCTGAAAACCCTCCACAATATTGTTTGCAAACTGTCCACACACACAAACAGAAAACTTTCTGCATTTTTACATTAAAAATGTAAATTAAAATAAATAATAAATAAAAACACAAGCAAAAATGTCCCAATAAGATAAAAATATTTATATATTACTACCCTTGAGGGGACATTTTATGTGAACAAACACAAACACACAATATGTCTAACTTAGATAAGTCAGACCTGTCTTCTTTAGTTTGGCTGAATCCAAAAGCTGTCATCTGGTAAGTTTTTAAAGGCAGCATAGCTGTCCTTTTCTGCTGTCACTTTGTTCAATGTATGATTAAATTTGTATGATTGTATCTGTATGGGTGGTTTCCTCACAGTGGTTCAGGCTGTAGGATTGCCGAATGACTAAAGAAACGCAATCAGCATGATGATATAAAACTGTACATTTATAGTCCATTACCACCCACTGCCATTTATACCAATAACAGAAATAAGCGCAGTAAGAATAGCTAAATATGTGGGGGACCATTGCTATTAAGTGACTATATTTTATTGCAATACTGTAGGTAACACTTTAAAGTTAATATTGAATCAAGACTAGTTAGCACATAATTTATCATTGAAATGGTTTAATATACCAGTATTTTGTCATGGTTACACTTTAATTGGTCACACAATGGATGAAGGATGGTAAAATATATAGTTAATTGTACCTAACATGTATGTAAAATATTGCATCCTAAGGAGATGGAGAAAAAAAATAGGGAGAGAAGGCAGAGCCCTGAGAAGAAAAGAGGCAGCAAAGAGAAAGAGAAAAAAAAAAAAACAGATGAAAAGTTAGTCTTATTTTATCCCTTCCTTGGCCATGTGACTTTTAAACTGACCAATCAGTATATTAAAGCTTCACCCACTGGGCAAAAGGTGTGACAATTAACAAAACCACGATGTATACACATGTTAGCCTACAGGCCTTGATCGATAGCAGCACTTCTGTGCCTTCAGGAATGCCAAATGGCCCTTTTGTTACTCAGGATAGGCTTGGGACAGGAAAATTGAAATCTTTGATAATTTTTGACCCTAGAAAGTAATAAAAAAAATTTGCTTTGGTATGAGTAAAGCCTTCCTGGATTTGTTACTATGTTGTGGTCAATGTTCCCTCTAATGCTGCGTTCCAGACAAGGTGGAAGGAAGGAACATCCGAGTTTAAATGTCTCACTTCCAGCCTCAGGGAGTTTATAATGGTGGTGGCCACCCTAGCATAAACAAACTCTTTTACTGAAAATTATCAAGCCCCAGACAGGATTGTTCGTGTCAAAAATATTAAGTTAACCCAGGATAGGCAGAAAAAGAAACCACCTGTAACAAAAAATAAAAATAAATAGTTACTCCAAGGAATAGTTCAAAAGGGAAATGTATTCCATAATGTCCATGTAATAAACTTTCATCAAAAGGAAAAAGAAACACTTGACTTCACATCACTTGTGAAACTGAAATACGTGAAGAAAACTGTGTCATTGTGTCATGAGAAACAGGGGATTCAGGAATTACCTCCATAAACCAGTCCATAAAATGTTCCATACAACTTTCAGAAACCGAACACAGCTCACCCTCAGTCGTAGAAGTGTGGGCAGGGCTTTCCTCCATGCCCTCGATCTCCACTAAAACTCCCACGATGGACGGTGTTGCCGGCTCACACACCAGGTCAGTCGCGCTCTCGAGGTCCTGCTCCCTGTCGATGAAAAGCTCGCTGGTAGGCATGCCTAAAAGTGGGTAAGGCACGCCAGATCGAGAAAGTCCCTGGTATGGTCCTCCACCGAACGGTCCAGTTGCTCCAGGCATAGGAGTCGGACTGCAGGAATAGCCATTCCGGGAGAGGAAGGAAAACAAAAACCAAAAAGAAAGAAAACCCGCGCTAACTAAACTGTTTTGGTCCGTGATTCTGTTACAGTGGGGTGTACTCTACACTGTAAAAACTAAAGGTTCCTGGAGGCACCTTTTGGGGTTCTTCACTTCGCCACGCCGGCGGAACCGTCTGAAGAGCCTCTAGGCACCGCTCTAAATGGTGGTGGTTCTCTGAGGAACTTTCAATAGTTCCTGGAGGAACCCTTTTATTATGATGGCCAGGAACCCCCTCGGGTGCTTCAAGGCACCATTTCAGTTCTTTAATGCCCCCCCCCCCCCCCCTCCTGGTTTATTTGTCCTGCTATTGACCTTTTTAATGATTAAAAATAAAACAAATGCGTATAAAACTGTTTATTGATAAACAACAACAATATCCATAATCACAATACTGCACATCACAGTCCCATTCATGGCAACATCAGTGTTAATACTGCTATAAACAACAACAACAAAAAGCATTTACACCTTGGTTAAAATTAGAAACAAATAAATGTGACTCAATGATCTTAGAACTTAAAAAAAACATTTTACGTACCTAAAACAATGATTTAAATTTTAGAAACAATGCAATTAATAGTAACATATTCTTTCCTGTTCTAAATAGTGGTGACTGATTGGGAGAATTCACACTGGACATTTCAAGAAATTGATAAGCCTCAAGATAGCTGTATTTAGCTTAATAAACCAGTTTCTCAGCAGTGTAAGTTGTTATAGTTGGGTTAACTTCGAGAGCAGTGAATGGGAGAGTATCATAAATATATTTTTGCATTCTCATTTACTCAAATAGCAAAATGAAAAACTCTACAATAGCATTTTCACAACTTTCAATCAAAGGAAAAAATCTGACAGCGACTGATAACAGCAGTCACACTGTAAAAAATTTTGTCGTTAAATAACAGTAATTTTCTGGCAGCAGGGGTGCCAGTAAAGTACTGTTAATTTACAGCTCTTAACCATTAATTTACCACTCTTATTTTTTAACAGTATTTTACCGTAAATTCTACCATGGAAATTAACTCCACTCCCACTGCTTCAAACAGTTCGAGTTTTTAAAACTAGCATTCCTACGATGTTAGTACTATGAACATATTTCATTTGAGTCCACTGAGAAGGAATATTTCTTACACTTAATGTGCAGTAATAAAGTAACTAAATACATGACTTTTACTCAAATCACTGCGGCTCATTGTCAGCTGTATTACACATGTATGTGCTGAAATACTCAACACAGAGATCATCACTGTATCAGCAACTCCACATTTACTGCCTTTATATAAAGCAGCAGAAAATCTGAATTTGTGGCTCATCATTGACTGAAGCACCGGCTCTACTCTCCAGCACAATGGTGAACAACAAAACTACATTAAACTAAACGATCTCTCTTATGCAAACACACATTAATACAGTCAAGTTCAGTATTTACTCTCATTATCAGTGTATGACTTTGCCTATTTTTTTTCTATGGATGTTCACAAATATTTTAGTTAAATTAACTTTTTTTTCATTTGGTAAATCTGACGTTTACATTTTACAGTATATTACTGTTTTTCCTTGACTTGACGGCAAAAAACTGTAGAAAAACACTTTTTTTTGCTGGCAACCATTAATTTACGGCAAGAAATAGTAGAAAAACAGTTATTTACTGGCAGTAGGGGTGCCAGTAAATAACTGTTTTTTACAGTTTGTTTCCTGTAAATTAATTACAGTTTATTACTGTTAAATTATGTTTCATGCTGTTTTTTCTTCATCTTAAATCTTTAACCCTTTAAACCCCACAAGAAAATCCTCAGTTTTAAATGAACACTTATAATGTGTGCACACTACAGAGTGTTTGAGTAACACTGAATCAGTGAAGTTAATGAGATAATTCGGTGATTAATTGATGATTGAGCATTAGTGATAAACACCTGCAGAATCACTGAAGGAAAGAGAAACACAAGATCTACAAATGACTTCAGCCACAGCCTTAAATGAAATCAAGTGAATAAAAGAATACATCAAATCTCTCAAGATCTGATTAAACAACTACTAAAACAGCTTCACCAGATTCACATTACTAACCAGACTGACTTTATTTCTGTCAGATGTCTACAGAAGAACTTATGGAGAGTTAAATAGGTTTAGGTGTTTTTTTTCACTACCATGATGGAGATCAGTGTTTACTTTAGTTGGGCTCTTGAACGTGACTTTTCAACAACTAAGGTTTTTTTTTTTTTTTTTTACATGCTGTAACAATGCGTCTTTGGAACTTGTTATAGCAAAACAAAAGTACACAGAAGAAAAAAAATCTGATATTGTTGTTTATAGATTGACAAGAACAAATACTATTATTTCTGATCTAATCCCGTGTCTCTTCTCTTATTGAATATTGATACTACTGTTAAGAAAATTTCACTCATAATAAAAAAAAAAACCTTAGCTGAAATTTAGACAGAAACATCAAGAATCAGCGTATGAATCACAACAATGGTGACAATCCACAAAATAAATGAAAAGATCAGTTCTGAACATCACAACACATGCTACTAAAACTTAAAACAAATGCAAAATTATGAGCACATAAGAATTCAAGAAAATAAGTGAACAATTCAGGGGCATAATTTATTCATGCCGCAATGCATGCTGGGAATCATGGATGAGTTTTATCCTGTGCTGGTACCCAGCATGCATTGCATCATGAACCTTTTGATTGTCACCATTGTTGAGATTCATATGCTGATTGTTGATTTCTCTCTTTGAGTGTTGTGGGGACTGCTGCCCGAAATACTTTTTAACTAAAACTAGTCGTTAAATCCATAAATACTGGTTATCACACTACTTTTCAATCTTACAAAATTTTAGTGTCATTCACTCAAATATTTCAACACCAAATTAATATTTGATTATCATAGTAACACTTTAAGTCAGTCTAGTAGATCATGCCTGTTAGAAACAACCATAATCACTTGACTATCAAAATTAATACAGTGCAAAAGTCAATGGTCAGGAGCCCAACTAAAGCAAACACTGATCTCCAAAATGGTGACGCTAAACGAAACAGTAACATTATCATCTAAATCTCTTTAATTCTCAGTAAGATCTTTTGATCTCTGTTCTCTGATCTGACAGAAATAAAGTCAGTCTGGTTAGTAATGTGTGAAGTTGGTGAAGCTGTTTGTTGATCGTTTAAATCTTTAGTTGATTTCATCTAAGTCTGTGGCTGAAGTCAGTTGTATTTCATGTGTTTGTCTTGTTATGTTTTTTTTTTTTTTCAGTGATTCTACTCATTAACAGCAGCTGTTAGTCAGTGTCTGAATTCACTCATTAGTGTTCATTCTCTCTGTCAGGAAGATTATATTAGTAAACTCATGTGGAATAGTGAATGAGGGTGTGATTTGAAACACAGCCGCTGAGTGTCGACTTTGAACGTTGTTAATTTACGATATATAGCAGCAGGCTACTTCTCGAAAACGAGGAATATTACCCAGAATGCACTGTTTTAATGAAAAACAGTATTTTACTGTCGAAATTTGGCCGTTTTTTACAGCGATTTTTAACAGTGCAGAAGAGAGAACAATGTCAAATTTAGCATTCATCCCAAAGACTCTGGATTAGAAACACCCTTGCATTAGCATTAACTATTTTTTTCTGTAATTTGATATGAATGTGTTATAATACAAAGTATAGTGTTATAAATGCACATAATAATAAAAAAAATATATATGTATACAAACATTGTGAGGATTTACGATGAAAACACAGCTGAAACACATCATCAGTCTTGTGAAAATGGTCCATGATCTCCTCCTGAATGACCAACAGATACATCAGAAAAACAGTGTGCTTTAGTGTACTTTTAATTGCTTTTCTATATAAGGTTGAACAGAACACAGTTACTCATAGTAAGGTGAACTCATGTCGGCAGGTTCATCAGCAAGAAGCTCCTCACCATCAGTAAAGTCTGCAGTGCTGCTCTCACCAAATGGGTCTCCTGTTATTACCACAGCTGTTCTGAGATTATGTGTAGGCTGTTCATTGAAAAAAATAGTGATATACATCAAATTAAATAATAAAATATTTACATTTATTCATTTAGCACAGGTATTTTTTTATTATCTTAAAAATGAGGAACACCACAGGAATTATTTATGTCATATTATTGCATTGAATAATGGTTGTAGACTAATTAATTACACAATGTGTCTATAATGTGTGTGTGTACACTACATATGTCTACACACATGGACAAACTCATACTTACCTCATCATATACAGTCCAGGACAGCAGGATCATCATGTAACAGGAGAGCAATGGTATAATTTCTCTAAAATAAAAAAAATAAAAAAGAACTGTTAATAACCTATAAATGGGGTTAAGTGAGGTTAACTAAAGTTCAGGAGCAGGGCCACACCTCAAACAATCACCTGACTTCCAAACCTCCATATATACCAGGCCACCTCACACCACTCTGCTAGTCTCGTTCTCGAGAACCCACCCTTCCCTCCCTTTCTCATCCATTCAACCAACCTTATCCCACATTATATTTCTATCAGGTTGTATCAGGCGTGGTCCTAGCTAGTGAAATAATTGAATGTTTTAGAAGGGTTTCTGGTGTGTGTCTGCTACCGTTCACTTATTTACACACCTGCAAAATATGGGGTACGTCCAGAGAGGTCTGTTTATTGTCAACCAGCATCAGACTTCAGCAGCTGTCTGTCCACTGCCTCACAGGTGTCCACTACAGAGCCACATTTCTCCATTAACTGCTGAATAAAAAATAACATATGGGTAGTTTTTTTATTGTTTAATTCAGTTCAGTGTAACAGTGTATCATATATAATTTTGGATTAGGCCAAGCTGAAACACTATTTCAGTTATTTCAATGTCAAATAAATAATGAAATACTTACATGGTGCTGCTCTGTGAAGCTTTTGAGACTTTCAGAGAAGTCATACTGGATTTTCTGAGGAGAGAAAATGATCAAAACCAGTTTAAGTACGTTATGTGCAAATGTAACGTACGTTAACATGGATGTGTAACTATTTAACAAACGTAAATGAAAGAGTTACAATGAATAAACACATAAACACGTAAACAATGAATAAACAAATAAACATTTAAACATCATGCGTACACCAAACTAATAATTATTGTTTGTGACCTTGTGTTTGTGGTCCCCATTTCGTCCCACAAAGTGCATTAGACTCGTAAGCATCGCGGCTATTAAATTAATGGTTAAAACAAACATACAAAAAAAAAAAAAAAAAAAACATACAGTCTATTGTGTCAGTGTGGGAATTAGTATACAAATAATAAACCTGTGTATTTATTTCGGAGTCTTTACTCACCTTGCGCAGCGGTTGTTTCTTACTCTCTTTGATGAATGGAGCTTGGAGCCGTTACTTCTTTGTATTTGAAATCGCTCTTCCACGCACGCGTGACAGGCTTTATTTCTAACGATTGTGCCTTTTATATCTCTTTATTTTACTTTATCTTATATCATATCATCTATCTATCTATCTATCTATCTATCTATCTATCTATCTATCTATCTATCTATCTATCTATCTCTCTATCTATCTATCTATCTATCTATCTGTTGCAGAGGGACTATTTGCGGTGTAGGCCGGGGTGAAACCCGGAATGTTTGTTTGTTATTTTGCTTCCCCCCCCGGTCCTAGTTAAGCTGTTGCACACCGGATGTTTTGAATGTGTTGTTGCCATTTTTGCAAGCCAGTTTCTGTATTTGCTGCTGAGTTTAGTAAAGACGATAAACAGCAATGCCTGCGAGCATCTTTAAATACTCCGGTTATCACACTATCTATCTATTTTTAGGGTTTGCAAAAAATAATATCATTATATTAGACTTGACAGTAAAGCTGCTGCTTTTTGTTTGCATTCAGATGTGAAGAGTAACATAAAAGGCAATCTTACCAATATTATAAATGTAACTCAAAGAAGAAAATTATGATTTGACCCCTTATCTTTTCTATGTTATCAATAACTCACTTCTGGCTAGAGTGTCTATCTGTATTTAAACTCTCCAGTCTTTGTATGACTCCATCATAGTTTATTATGGTCATTATGTTTATTCCAGCTACATTAAAAGTGTGTTACATCACTAACACAGCATGCTAATATAAGCAGTCATTACCAGCTGAACATATGGCTGCTATTATGATTAATTTTTGCTTCAAGAGAAAGGGAATTTCTACATGTTTCTGAGATTAAACCGAGAGAAACAATGCATTTATGTAAATGTGGTGCCATCTGGACATTATACACTGACTGCTCCACTTGTTTCTGTTACTATTTGGATTTAATAGCAAAAATGTTAAATGACACTAGGATTATTTATATAATGTCTGGACTTGTTGCAGTAAATAAAAAGCCTACTGCACAATGTTTCCAAAAGCAATCAACAAGACTCCAGAACATCAATTGGCATATTGTGAAGTGAAAAGCTGTGGGTTTGTATGCAACCCCAATTCTGAAAAAGTTGGGACTTTTTGTAAAATGCAATTAAATTCCAGAATCTGTGATTTGTTTATTCACTTTAACCATCATTTAATTGACAAAAGTACAAAGAAAATATTTCCAATGTTTTCACTGACCATCTTACATGTATTTTGTAAATATAAAAAAATTTAACCTGGTTAGTGAAAACTTTGGAAATCTTTTTCTTTATTGTGATGTTCTTATCAGCTGTTTGGATTCTCATTCTGACAGCACCCATTTACTGTTGAGGATCTATTGGTGAAGAAGTGATGAAATGCTATACTTCTCCAAATCTGTTTGTTTATGAAGTTTATGAAATCCAAGAGTCCAAAAACAAGAATGGTGTCTGACTGAGCTTTAAAATGAGAAGGGAACTGCTAATCCCTGCTGCATGGGTGAGTGGTCTCTTTCAGGTCCGTTTCCCTTGGTTATGCTTAAATACCTCTTTGCTGTTCATAATACACATCCAGGAATCCACAACCTGTTTAGAGTCATCAATCTTAAAATGCACTACACCAGGGTACACAATGAGCTAAAAACATCCCTTCATCTTGTAAAATCAATTTTCAGGTGATGCATTGTCATGGTAACTGATCTTTGTGACATTTTTCTCTCCCATTCTCTATTTTATAATATTAATAATCCCCAAAATCAAAATAAAATAAAAAAATAATAAAATACTTCTGTTTCTACATATTGAATGCTGGATGCCTAATGAAAGACTCTCTGTGAAGAATATCAGGTGTATCATAGTATCATAATAAATAAATCATAAATAAATAAATAAATTAATTAATTAATTAATTAATCTAATTTAGCCAGTAAAACTCTCTGGATTGACAGACAGTTGCACAGCAAATAATGAAATAAAAAATAAGTTTTAAAAGTTGAAAGATATTTAATAAAATCTAAAATTCATCCACCAAACCCCTAATCATCTTTAGAAAAAAAATACAAGCTCATTTTCTGCATTTCACACAGTTTGCATTTAAAAATCATACTTGCAAATCACAAAAGCATGCAAAAACATGTTATGGTGCTCATTTGCATATTAGGCCACATCCACAGTTTGCACGTGAAGGAAGGCAGCCAGGAACATCAGCTGATTAACTAAGCCACTTCATTACCCTTGAAAATCTAAATGATTAGAAACCTAATTTACCTGTTTCAGGGAACAGGTAAGTAACAGCTGAATCATCTTAATTATTGTACTGTAAGACGACATTTGAGGGGGCAACAACCAAAAGACCATGGATAGTTTACATTTATGCAAAACATGGAACCACTGAGGCAACACTTATTTGCAATGGGCTTTGAATTGCATTTTAACTAGGCATGTGATTTCTTTTTTTTCATCAATCTCTTTATTAAATTTTAACATGAAATAGGAACAAACAAAACTCCCCTTCACATACATATATATAAAAAACTAAAATTAATAACAAAAAAATAAATAAATACCCTTACGAAAAATAACCATGGTTTTATTGTAGTAAAACTGTAGTAACCCATGGTTTTTTGGCGTATTGACTCCCATTTGTCTAACCACAGATTTACTACATATACCGTTGTTAAACTATGGTTAATATAGCAAAACCATGGTTAATTTGTGGTTACCATGGTTTAACTATAGTAACCATGGTTTTTTGGTTTCATTTGTAGTAAAACCATGGTTAATTTTCGTAAGGGTACATATACACATATATGAACAATGATGGACAACATAATTATATAAAAACAAAACAAAACAAAAATATGAAAAAATATATATTTTAACTATTAGCTGTGAGTAACGGTCCATAGGGCTACTGCCCATTTATTTGCAGCATAAATGCGGGACGCCAAGTTTACTGAGGATTATCTGGAAAGGTCAACTTTCCAACATATTCAAAAAAGGGATCCCACATCTTACAAATTTTTGCCTGGGAGCCCCTTAACAAATGTCTATTTTTTTCCAGTTTGGTGAAGTACAGAACATCCCTAATCCAGTGAATATGAGATGGAGGAGTAGGAGACTTCCAATTCAAAAGTATCAAACGCCTTGCTAACAAAGGCTATGAACATCTTGAGCTCTGCAGACAATGGCGTTGTGACCAGAGTTACCCCGAAAAGTGCAGTGACAGGATCAGGCACTATTCTTTTCCCTGTGACCTCACTCAATCAAAAATATTTTGCCCTGTTTTAAAGTTGTTAAAACAGGGCAAGACCAAAACTGTCATGTGGAGGGTAAGGAGGAACTCACTTGCAGACAGGACATACTAAACACAGGATTTATTAGCACAAAAAGGGGCAAAAAAATGACTAGGGCAGATACTAATAAAACATAACAAGACTGGGTAGACACGATAAACAAAGACTCAAAACACAAGAACACTAACTACAAATAAACAATAACAGGTCTCACAACATCTTCTTCCAAGGGCAACACCAAGTAACAATATATCACAGGAACATGTAGTAACACATATCACAGGAACATGTAGTAACACATATCACAGGAACATGTAGTAACACATATCACAGGAACATGTAGTAACACATATCGCAGGAACATGTAGTAACACATATCGCAGGAACATGTAGTAACACATATCGCAGGAACATGTAGTAACACATATCGCAGGAACATGTAGTAACACATATCGCAGGAACATGTAGTAACACATATCACAACGTGGAACAATCACAATGAACCGACAAAGGACAGAGCACACTAGGGGATCTAAATAGGAGAACTTATCAAGACACAACAGGTGGCACAGGTAAAGGCAATCACGACAACTAGGATAACAAGGGGGGCGGGGCAAGGGAATGAGACAACACAAGCACATGGCCCAAAGACAAGGCCATGTGCTTGTACACAAAACACGGGTCTGTCATGATCCTTCCTCAAAACTAGAGGAAAGTCAGGACATGAAGGCAGAATCATGACAAAAACATATGTATATGTGTTTCTGCTGCCTGGTGACATCGGTCACAAGTTGGGTGGCATGTGAATTTTGACTGAATTTGCAACTCACTACTTTTCGATTTGATTCAAAACCACATTATGTTCTTTTTTTAAAGATTGCCTGAAATAATAAAAGAACAATGCTATGAATGTGTTCATGTATGTTATAGTATCGATAACAATCAATATGTATACCTTGTAGTGCTACATTTGCTCTCAGTCTGCAGATTTAGTGTTGTTTTATTGTTTCACCATTTTGCATCAGAGATTTATAAGAGAGAGGCTGCTGCAGAACAAAAAAAAAAAAATCATTTTTACAGAAGATTTCAGATTTTAAAAACTGTTTTAAAAACTGGGGGTCGTTATTGGTCACTGTGCTATTGTCAATGCCCCTGGGTTGTTTTCATCAAGAACAATGTGACGTTCCAATGGGTCTGCAACTTATCAATGGACCACATGCAATTGATATTCTATATTATATGTGGTGAAATATCTCTTTTATTTGTATTGTATTCTTTCTCTATTTTTCTATTTTTGAACAGAGCTCTATTTTCGGTGGTCTATTGTATAGTGTTTTAAAGAAGGAAATATTTTTTTTCTTTTCTTTTTTTTCTGGGGATTACTGTCAGGATCCTGCCCTGACAGCCCTGTCCATCTTGTCTCTGTTCCATGTTTCTTTGTTTGTCTTGTGCCTAAGAACATGGTTCTGTCTTTGTTCGTGTCTGCCACTTGCTCCCCTTGTCCCACCTCCTTGTTACCCCTGGTCACGCCCCCTTGTTTAGCCCTTGTCTGCTTGATTGTTTTCACCTGATCCTCATGTGTACTGTCCTATATATTGGGGTTTCTTTCCTTGTGTCTCTGCTGGTTTGTTTTTGGTGTTTACTGGTTTCTAGGGCTAGAATTGATCATTTTGATCTTGCGTAAGTTCTTTTTGATCTCTTGTCTAGTTAATCAATATCCTTGGTTGCGTTTTGGCTTTTAGTTCTGTCTAGTTCTTGTTTTTTGATTGTGCACATCCTAATCTAGTTTTTGTTTTTACCCTTTGATTTATGTTTCACTTACTCAGTTTGTTCCTTTTTGGATCTTGGCTTTTTGATTAAAACTCTGATTTATTTCTTTGGATAGTGTTTATTTTGCCTTTTTGTTTAACCTTTATTTTCAATTGTATTTTTTATTTTGAGTCTAGTCTTGTTTTTGTGCATTGTCCTGTCTTGCCCCACTCAGATTTCCTGGCCACTGAATCCCACTGGCTGGAAACCGCTCACCTCTCACGCCAAGTCTCTGGTCTTGTGAGCCTCTTCCTAGTGACTAGTCTCGTGACATTGGAGTTTCACTTGAAGCTGCGGGTTTCCTTTGTCTACCTGGCCTTTCCTCCTGGAGCTGCCTACTCTGTGCTTGGGCCCGTGGTCATCCCTCCTGCCCGTATTGTTGTTTGCCCTGCCCGTCTGTTTGAACTGTTTCACTGTAAATTCCTCAGCTGTTCCAGTCTTCGTCTTGTTAATAAAATACCCTTGTCTGCTCATTCTGCATTTGGTTCCCATTTCTTGCAGATTCCTGACAATTACAGTACGCTGTAATCAATATTTGAAGTTGTTCAAAAAAAGTTAATGAAAGTTGGCTTTAGGTTTTAGGACAACTTTGAAAGGTTTTAATCCACTTCAAATGCATACTACTATATTTGCAACCTCGTTTATTTTGGAATATCATCATTGTAACAATGTTTCACAGCACCTGATGAGCTGGAAGGAGTTGTAAGCATTTAAACAAAGTCTGCACTATAATAGGCCTTCACTAGATCAGAGGAAAGGTTTTTGTGTCACATTTTACAATAGATTTATTTGCTTTCTGAATCTATGATCTTTTGGGATTTTTCCTTGGAATTCGTACACTTCTATAAATAAAAGATCCAAAATTAACTTTTTAATATTTCAAAGAACCCTTTTCTCTACTTTAAAGATTTTATGTTCATGTTACAATGCGTTATGCATACAGTATATGACTGTAATGTACAGTCGGCTATCTGTGATTTTGTTGTGTTATCAGATTTCGCACTCTGTGGGATCTATTCTGAGCCATGTAGTTAGTTAGGAGCACTGCGCATGGGGAACATAGAAGATGCTATCAGTGTAAAGTGGTTCTCTGACAGGGTCTTTAATCACAGCACAAAGGGTAAAAAATAGTCAACCACGATTCCCTCATATACAGAACATTGACCCTTGCATTACATTGCTGTCTTGCTGTACATTCCAGACACAACTGCATCTAGTTTACTGGCTAAATTGGATTCTCTGAGGGTAATGAAGATAAAAGTGGCTGTCATCACCCTGAACTTCTGAGTGCTCTGGGTGGTGGTAATTTTTTTTTTTGCTTTTCGACATTGAGGTAGTTTATGATTCATTTTATTAATCAGTAAGAATGTGGGAATGGGCACTATTAAGTAGCAGGAGTTAATAGAAGAAACCAATGTGGCTTTAATAGGAGGTGCTGTTCGAGTCAGCCATAGCATGCGGTTGTGCAGTGTCCTATTTAACACGTCCATGCTGGCAGGGTCTGCGACCCATCTGTTTTAATGAAAAGCACACACGTGTGGACACACACACACATACTTGTAAACACCAAAGGTCAGATGCGTTTCTAGTGTGAAATATTTGCTCTTCACTGTGATAAAATAGGGCTAATATTTGTCTGTCATTTTTCAGCTGTCAACTCTGAGTGTGAACACAGCCAAAGCCCTGAATAAATATTTGCTGTTGATTGAAAACATGACCTTAGATGTAAAAACCGGATAATTTTACTAGCCGATTAGTTGTTTTAACTGTTTGGAAAATGTTGTATCCGATCCAACGTCTAACTAGAGTTGTCAGTCAGAAGGAATCAAGTGTTTCTAATACTTTAACAATTCTGTAAATGATTATTTTAATACACTTAATAAATATTTGTAAACAGTAATATAATTCCATATCCCAATTTATATAGTGTCTCTAATATCTGTGTACTTACATAGTAACTAAATGTGTACATATAATGTAACCACAGTGTAAGTACACATTGGTACATTGTATCTGGAATATTTATGTAACTACACACATGTAACAACCGTTATTGTGTGCCAATAACAGGACATGTATAACGACATTCTGCAACAACAATATGTATAGGAGTAGTTGAAACAATTTGATTAAAGGTGTGGAGATGGGTAGGTTTAGGGATATGTAAAGTGGGAAGGGTTGGATCTCAAGTTGGAGTTGGTGCACCACTGGAACACCAGTGTATGTACATGGTAACTCCTCGGGAACTGCCCACTTAATATAAAAGGTAACAATCAGGACACCAACCAAAATGTATATGTAAAGCCTAACTTACTGGCCACTGCTGTGTAACATCCAGAGGTGGGCAGAGAACCTAAAAACTGTACTCAAGTAAAAGTAAAAGTACTTCTAGAAATATTTACTCAAGTAAAAGTAAAAGTACTACTCTGAATAGTTACTTGAGTAAGAGTAAAATAGTATCGGATAAAAAATCTACTCAAGTAGTTAGTAACTATTTACTTTGGGTCATATATACTAAGCCTATTTTTATTTAGATATATAGATAAAATGGATGTAATGTATGTGTGGGCATGTTTTTGTGACATATCAGGACACAACTTTGTATAATGACATGGGTATGACACAGGTATTACAAGGAGAGGGTGACTTATGAGGACATAACCCATGTCCCCATTTTTCAAAACGCTTATAAATCATACAGAATGAGTTTTTTTTTTTTTTTTTTGAGAAAGTAAAAAGTTTCCTGTGAGGGTTAGGGTTAGGGGTAGGGTTGGTGAAGGGCGATAGAATATACAGTTTCTACATTATAAAAACCATTACGCCTATGGGATGTCCCCACTTTTCACAAAAACAAACATGTGTGTGTGTGTGTGTGTGTGTGTATAAATTTATATATTTCATCAGCCTTTACTCTAATTTATGTAATTTATTATAAAACCCTGTCTGTTTACTTAAGTAACAGATATAGGTGTCATGCCATAACATATTTTTAATACGACTAACTTTATATTAAATGTGAATTTAACATTCAAAGTTAATGTGATATAAAAATTGCTACTAATCTTTCAATTGTTCAGAAAGAGAGCAAATAACATTTACATTATTAAAAGTTATTTTCACTGACAGTCAAGAGTTCAATCACTCTCAGAAACTCCCATTAAAATCACTGAAACTGTTAACACTGTGAAATCAATTTCTTAATTGTAGATTTTTACACACATCTGCACTTTGTTGTTTCTGACGAGAGAATTTGCCAGAAAGAGGTCTCCAGTCAGCGAGCGAGTGAAGGAAGCACTGGCATTCTAGCGATGACTCATCTGAGCACCTTTGATTGGCCATTGCATTCAAAAGCTCAACAGAATCTTGTGTGATTGGTTATAATGCGCAGTGCTGTAAAAACGCATTTTTCTCTGGCTCAGCACCAGCAAGCGATTACAGATCTGAATTCAGCAGCTGATGATATGACTTGCTGAACGTACTGGCACTGGTGTGATTGTATTACAATTAATAAAATCTTAATCAGCTTTTTTTTGTCTTTTGGAAGATGCATTCAACTTGACTACCCTCTGTTATAAGCCACACAAGTACAACAAACTAATGTCACGGTGGTATCGTGTACTGTAATCGAATGTAACCCAAGTTATTACCTGTTAAACAGTATACAGTACACACAGTGTTCACCTAGTAAGGATCTCCATCGCAAGCAAATAATTGCCTTTGCAGATTTGCTTTCTAGTTCCATAGTCAAGTTTTCAACGCTGCTGATCCTAAACATTACAACTCTGAGTGAACCGCTTCAGACGCTCAGCGCATGGGGCAGGGAACTGAACAAATCATTCAAACTGATTCATGAACCAATTAACTCATTTGCCAATTGGTTTGATCAAGCCTTTGAACAGAATTGACTCAAAAGAATGAATCATTAGCTCATTGTCCAGAGAAAAGTAGATGGCGCGTTTGGAATAAACTGAAGCATTTATAACATTTATTACATTAAGATAAAGTAACGAGAGGAGCGTCACCCACAGTAACGAAGTAAAGGTACAGATTTTTTCCCAAAAGAATTACTCAAGTATGAGTAAAGGTACCCATAATTAAATATACTCCAAAAGTATTAGTTACCCCAAAAAATTACTCAAGTAAATTAAACGAAGTAAATGTAACTCGTTACTCCCCACCTCTGGTAACATCAGAATAATTACATGGTATATATAACCATTTATATATATAAATGTTTAACATATATAAATATATAACACCAACATGTCATTAGTCAAAAATGACTATGCTATTTGACTGTGATCAGCTGTGGTCATTTTTATTAACTCAGCATGCAAAGAGCTTTCCTGGAGCATTCCATTCTTGGTAGTGCAGCTGAAGCAAACAAACAACTATTGGGTGGAAATGCTCTGTCAAAAGATATTTGGGATAAAATTTTGGAGAGACATAAAAGGACAAGTCAGGAGAAATAGGAAAAATAAAAAAAAGGCTTTATCAATGCCTTTAAGCACTGTGAAGTCTATTGTTAAGAAGTGGAAGCAATTTGATACAACACAGACCTTCCCTCGATCAAGGTGTTGTTCCAAACTGGATGAAAGAGCCAGGAGGAAACTGATCAGAGTAGTGACCAAGAGGCCTACAGAAACTCAAGCAGTTGCAGGATTTTTTACAAAGAGTGATCATTATGTGCATGTGACAACTATGTCACAAAACATCCCCATGCAGTCATGACTGAGCTTTGCCAAAACACATCTTGAAGATTCTGAGGCTGAAAATACAATTAAATGTACAGAGTTACTATTAAGAGTTCAACAGGTACAAATGGAAGCAAATTCTGAACTGGAAAGTTCATTATCAGTGCATGATTTGTACTCGGCAGTAAAAGTCATGGTTAATGGTCTTGCCCCAGGAAATGATGGGATGGACTTTTATAAAACATTTTGAAGTGCAATGGGGCAAACCTGCTGAAAATACCCAATGAAAGCCTTGCTGAACGGCATCTACCTTTGTACCACAGGATGGATTTTACATTACTGCAAAAAAATAAATAAATTAATTAATTAATTAAAAGTACTGATCTTATTGGTACCAAGAATATGATGCCTACATTGCTTGGGCAAAAAAAAAAAAAAAAACCTTTGGTACAACATGTAACTTGGTTAATGACCAAATTTATATTCCTGTAGTGTGTATTCAAATCACAGAAGAGCTTAATCCAGACCACATCAGCATGCAGATGAGTTAAAGAACAGAATGACAGTAACAAAATAATGGAAGATTTTCATCAGTGAGAGTTAATCGGGGTGAAGAAAAGTTTTGGGTTACTGATAAATGAATGGAAAATTAAGGTTGTTTAAATTGGGAAAGTGGTGTGAGTAAATTTAAGCAATGGTTTTACTGTTAAAACTAACTGAGACAGAATATTAGAGATGGATTGCAGGGTAGGAAATGGGAAGTGGCTTTTTCGTCTTTCTAAGAAACACCATTATATACTGCTCGGATGGTTTAGCCCTGTGGTGCATTTTGGCAGTACTAGAACCTCCTGTGGATATTTCAAGGAAAGTGCAAGCAGTGATTGTTGATTTGGGAGAAGATCAACTATATTGGGTACCGCTAAACTGGCACTGATTGAAGAAAATGGGATAAGAGGTATGGGATAAGATTAATTTTATTTAAATGTGTTAATTAATTAATTACATTTTAAGAAGTTATACTCACCAACACACACAAACACAGTCATTACTCCAGTTTAGGATTACTGGAAAAAAGAACAATTGTATGGAAACCAGGGTTCCCTATTAAATAGAAAAGAATAGTTGAAATGAAAGCATTTATTTGAAACTAAAAACTTTAATAACATTGTACAATCTTTTACTGTGAGTTTTGATATATTTAACGCATCCTTGATATGGACAGAGTAAACTGATTTCAGAACTGAACATCAGAATATGTGCAGATATAAAACCGAATCCAAAAAGCCAGTATAGCTGACATCAGTATAGCTGTTTTATTTATTTTTCTCTGATTCTGGATACTAAAAGGTTGTTATTTAAAAATTGTTAATGCTTCACACTCTTTTTTTCTCTTACTCTCTTTCCCTTGATCAGTCATGCACTCGGATACTGTGTGCTCCAGAGATGCTGTCTCCATGACAACATAATCAAACTATTTTCTGATTAAATCAGTTTCTCTCCATGATAATTAGGTCTGCTCTGAGGGATCCATGTGTCAGCAGAACAACTGACTGATGGCTTCAGAAAGACCCATCTCTGAGTCTGGGATAACACCACATCCTTCAGAAATGACTAATTTTCTTCTTTATGGATATATCTAAAAATAAATAAAAACCATTGTGTTAGGTTTTGTTTTAGGGATAGGGAATAAATATACATGATACATCCATGATCTAATATCATGGATGTATTGCGTTTTGTGGAAGAAAAATAAAAATTATTATAAAATTTTATAAAAAGAATTTTGAAAATCAAAACCTGCATTTGAATTGTTTATACTATTATGACCTAAAGATGCTATGTAAAAGTTTTAAGTTTTAAACATAAAATTGTTTTTCATCTTGCCACTTTCTTGCAAAAGAAAACACATTTTTACTCAAATTAATCAAAATGGATCTAATGTGTTTTGGAAACAAGCTCTTCATATATATATTTAATAAATATAGAAAATAAAATAGAAATAAGTGTATTTATGTGTGATTAATTTTGAGTCCTGATTAATTAAATCATTATGATCAATGTATCACTTATTTAGAATTTGAATATTTAACAAAGCATGCAAACAAACTTTTATCATGTTCCTGTGTGATCATGCATGTTCCATTGATTTATTTCTTATTAGTTTTCCGATAACTTCTCTTTGTTGGTGAAATGATGAGGTTGCATGACGTTGTTCCTGAGAGGCGTGTAAAGGGCGTGTTTTAGTGACGCGCAGCAAAGCTTCAGGCTCGACTGTGTTATTAGCCCCGCCCGGCCCGCATTATGCCCTGGAAATGCGGCTATTATATATATATATATACAGTGGGGCTCGAAAGTTTGGGCACCCCTTGCAGAATCTGTGAAAATATGAGTAATTTTCAAAAAATAAGAGAGATCATACTAAATGCATGTTATTTTTTATTTAGTACTGTCCTGAGTAAGATATTGTACATAAAAGATATTAACATTTAGTCCACAAGACAAAAAAATAGCTGAAATTATTAAAATAACCCCACTCAAAAGTTTGGGAACCCTTGGTTCTTAATACTCTGTGTGGTCCCCTGATGATCCTTGACTGTCTTTCTGTTTTGTGATGGTTGTGCATGAGTCCCTTGTTTGTTCAGAACAGTTAAACTGAGCAGCGTTCTTCAGAAAAATCTTTAAGGTCCTGTAGATTATTCAGTTTTCCTGCATCTTTGCATATTTGAACCCTTTCCAGCAGTGACTTTATGATTTTGAGATGCATCTTATCACACTGAGGACATTTGAGGGACTCAAACAAAACTATTTAAAAAGATTCAAACATTCACTGATGATCCAGAAGGAAACAAGATGCATTAAGAGCTGGGGGGTAAAAACTTTTGGAATTTGAAGATCAAGGTAAATTGTACTTAATTTGTGTACCGGGAAACATACAAGTATCTTCTTTTGCTTACGAAGGGCAGAACTAAATTAAAAAAAAAAAATTATATTTCAACAAAATAAGACAAATTTGGCCATCTTCATCGTGTTCAAAAGTTTTCACCCCCCAGCTCTTCATGCATCTTGTTTCCTTCTGGAGGACACTATACTTCATCTGCAGGTAAGTGAGTAAAAGTTATAAGTTATAAAAGTAAAAGACTACCAGTAAAAGTTATAACAATTTGGGTACAAAAATTATTCAGACACTTTGACTTGACCATGCTTTGCTTAAGTGTTATCTGACATTATCAAGATTATTTTTTTCTGACGCAGTTTAACTCAGAGATTTTATTCAAATAATCATTTCTGAAGTCACAATTTAGCTAAAGTAGAATTGAAAGAGAGAGAGAGAGAGAGAGAAAATAGAGTCTAAAAATTTAATTGTGAAGCATTACACAGATCCTAAAAATCCATCTTTGTTATCATTGAAATAAATGTAAATGTTTAAATACATTAAAATAGAAAAATAGACATTGGTACTGTTGTAATAATTGAAAAAAATAATTGTAAAATTGCAATAATATTCCACAATATAACTGTTTTTACTGCATTGATGTAAATCAATGCAGCCTTGGTAAAGCATAAGTGTATTCTTTCAAAAAGATTACAATATCATATTTATTCATAACTTTTGACTGGTGGTGTATGTGTATGAGGCTGTATTTAAGTAAATGTGTAACTGAATATAATAGTGAGCATTGGTGCAGCAGATGGGGCTGCAGCAGGTGGTGTGGTGTGCTGGGACCTCTGCAGCCTTCATGAGCGCTCGACTGTGATTCTGTCTGACAGCGCCGGGAATTCATGTGTCTGACAAAGATTTTCAATCCATTAGCAAACTCCCACACAACACACATACACACAATCACCCTTCATTAAAACCAGAGACTCCAGATCTTCATAACCACAGCAAGACAAACACTCCCTTACACTGACCCCTGTTCCAGATTAGCTTTCCCCTTGTTGGATTATTGTTGTGCAGATGCTTGGTGTCCGTCAGGGTAAGCACATTATCTATTGAGAATTAGATTGATAAAACGTTTTTTATCATTCAAATTTAAGCAGATAAACAGGCGAGGAGTGTGTGTCTGCGCTGATAACTTGTAGGATTTCAGCCAGAGATGAGCAGCCTCACCTAAGCTCACAGACAGGAAACATGGCTAATCTTTCTATTAGCTCATCTCAACACTGTAGCCAAAGGTTCATTTAGCCCATTATATTCTGACTGACTACAAACACATGGGCCATCTTGTCTTTGGTCCAGCACACAGTCTGAGTTGGTAGGGAAACCCTGCTGAAGAGATCAGGTTATACCACTTTGATCTTCCAAGCTGGTTTACGTTGATTAGTGTTGGTTTGGTACATTTCGAGCTGGTACAGTAGATAATCAGGCAGGCAGGAGTGGGTGGGAGGGCGGACATTTCGGAGGAGCGGCCACAGGAGGGCACATTCTAGGAGCGGGCACTGGAGGACACATGCTAGGAGCTGACACTGGAGCGAGCTCTGGGGCAAAGCCGACACTTTGCTTAACGGGGGAACAGGAGCCCATCCTGGGCTTATCTGGGAATCAGGCACTGGAGCATTGGAAGCCCCCTCAGGGCTGGACAGGGAAACCAAGGACGAAGGAGAGCTGGATGGGACCAATGTAGACGTCGGAGAGAGGAGAGGGGGCAGTTCATCCTCCAGTTCAGATTCCCAGGCCATAAAATCCACCTCTTCATTTTGGCCCTTTTTGCATTCCATATTCCGCTAACTGGAACTCCTCTCCGCACTCACCTTGTCTGTGTCCCTTCTACCTCACGGCAGGCAGTGTTGCTGGCTCACACACCTGGTCTGACTTCACAGCTTCTGGCTCGGCGTCAATCCTCAGCTCTGTCTCTCTATGTGGTGATGGCTCGCCGGTTGCGTTGGGCTCAGGCATGCGCTCCGCAGATTGGGGGATGGAGGGCTGGGCTCTGGGCCTGGAGTGGACCAGGCGAGATCCTCCATGGGGCAGAGAGAGACTGGATATCCACATGATGTGATTTCTCATGACCCCATATAGAGATGTATACAATGGATAGTATTAAGATAAATTACACACCCATTAAACTGAGCAGGTTTTGGGGAAGATCTCATTGAGTGAATTTAAGCTTGAGATTGCTGTGATTTGTGAAACTGTATCACAATGTTCCTCCCAAACTATTTCATCCTTAACCAATTATTCTTAAAGAGTATCTTTTTCTTGTTTTCCAGTTAACTTAAATGTCCTTTAAACATTATTAATTCACAACAAAAACTTCTATCGTGTCTTTCAAGAAGATTCAATGGGAATCGTGCTGTGAATGTTTTGTCACGTTGAATGGGGCTAATGCAGACTCTTTTGACACCACTCTTTTCTGGTTACTAAATTAAGTGAAGTGTTGTGCTAAAAATCAAATAAATTGGTGCATTTCTTGACTCATTTATGAATTCTGATGCCAGTCTGACTCACTCAATGGTAGTTGTTGACCAGTGGCCAGGTAGCTTAAAGAGCAAACACAAAGCACATCATCACCGTCAACTAACAAGTAATTTAATTAAATAACAACTGATTTACTAACAAGTAATTTGGCCAAATGTGTGATCCATCAAATGGGTTGTCATCCATTTCTTGTTTATAGCCAGCATAATTAATTAATAACTATTTTAATTTGTTGCAAATTTGTATGAATTCATACAAAGTTAGATTTTGCCCAGCTGTGTATAGAGGGATGGAGCTTCATTCATGCTTTTTTCATATGAACTGTATATTTTCTAATCTAGGCTCACTGGAAAAATATTCCAAAACACCAAAAACATACCTATAAAGTTCACTGCAGATTCTAGCTAATAAGACCACCATTGACAATAAAATACAATTTATTTGTAGAACAATTAGGAATGACCTTAAAACAGTTTTATAATAATGTATGATTTGTGAAGTAATCTTGTCAAAATCAGCTGAAATCATTTTTTATCAATTTTTTTTTATTTAATAAACTTGCTCTTTAGCTCACCTGGAACAGCACCGAGTTAAATGCTGGATGCAGAGCACTCAAGCCGAGTACAAATCACGTTAAAAGAGTTCAAAGACTTGAATCAAGCTAAAATGCCATGCTTTCTTCTGCAAATGTGTTTGTATTTCATTTTTCCTTTTGTTTACACTATCTGTTTTAGGGTAGGGTTTGGCATAAGCAGTAAGTTATTTTAAAACACAATAGTATTTGATTACTAACATAGCCTTGGTTCCCTGAGATATGGGAACGAGTACTGTGTCTACTAAGACGCTATGGGGAAAACTCCTTTTTCTCTGAATACTGAAGCCTTTTCAATAATGCAGAGTAACTGCACAGCCATTGGTTCATGCAGTGAATTAACCTCCTGGGGTCGAAGTGGTGCTGGTGACACCACTTGCAGTATCATGATCCGGCTTCCTCCCTTCTCTGTCTCTCTTGTGGTCACACTACACACTCATTCACTACACCATCACTTTAGCCTCATCAGTCCCAGCTGTTCCCATTTACTTTTATCTCCACCCTATCCTCTCACCTGTTCCCCCTTTTCCCCTGATTCTTCCTACTATTTCTTACCTTCTCTTTCTCTGTCTCTTTGTCAGTTTATTCTAAGCTATCAATGCCGATGACGTATCTCTTACTGCTCCTGTCGAGTCAAGTCTTGTCCTGTGTGATTCGTCTGGAAGCCTTACCTCTAGCGGGTAGATTTACCCTTACTCTTTCATGCTCTTTACTCTGCTCTGCCAAATCAGACGCAGTGCTCCTGAACGGACGTTGTATCCAGTCTACGGAACCCTCTCTCTCTGCGGGCTTTGCTTCTCGCTGCAGTGTCCACTGGGACCTTCAACTTCGTCTGGCGCGGCTGCCGTGCATCATGTGTTCCAGTAATTGGTTATCTGCTACCTTCAGGTTATGCTCTGTGTCTACGAGTGAAGAATTCTGGTTGCCTGTTACCTCAGTTTCCGGAGAAGATTTATGTTCTTTATTGATTCAGTGATTCGCTTCTTATTTCCATTAAAGACTGTGTGATTGTGAATCTCGCCTTTTGAGAGTAATATATCATTTAAATTTGAAAAAGGGTCTACTTTTATTGTGTGCTTTCAGCCGTCTAATTCTTCACACATATCTGTTTGAAACACATCACTAAAATGAACAGAAACCAAACTAAATATTTGACACACATGAGAGATATATATATAGAAAGATTGACATGTCTACTTTTAAACAAAGTATGTCATGTTGAAAACAAATATTTTGTGAAAAAGTAATCAGTATTAAACCAATGAGATGTCAAGTCTTGCAAGTCTGCCTTCATTATTTCTAATTAGATCATGCCCACGAGCTGATCGTGCTTTTGCTATTACAATAGTCCACATCACAGCACACCAAGCAGTGTGCTTTTCGTCAAGTTCATCTCGGCTACTGTTTCTGGAAGAACTCTCTAGGAGGAGGGGTACTGTCACGGTTCATGAATACATTGTTTCCTGCTCGTCTCATGTTACGTCATGTTAATTGTTTCATGTGAGTGTTAGCAACTGCCTATTTAATGCCATCTTTTGTCTCTTGTTTGTCAGATCGTTGTTTTGAAGTCCGCCATGATTCATGTCTGGTTCATCCTGCTCTGCCTTTTGTCTCGTGATTCTGTTCTGGTTCTATGTTGTGGATTATTCGTCATCGCTTGGATCTTTCATCACTCGTCACCAATGCACTCAATTCACCACCTCACCATCCTGTGCTGCCATCAAGGTCCTTGTGTCACCCACCATCTACTAAGCCTTCCTCCTTGTCTCGCAAATGAATCCATTACTTGCATTTTTGCTTCCTGTCTTTTATCGCCCTGACAATAGTACCCAATAGTACCCCCCCCCTCCCCATTTATTTATAAAGTGAACTCGAAGTGAGGAGATGGGGTGGAGGAGGGATGCTGATAACCCATCAATGGATAGAGGTAAGTCAGCGATATACTGACATTATACTATGGTATTGATTACTTGATTGTGGTTTTGATTAGGCTAAGTATCTGACACGCTCCTCCTGAATCTTGTTACTAAAACATAAATTCACGAGTTCACGCTTACATATAAATAAGCACCTGCTATTCAGAGGGCGAAAGGCAAATGGCTGACCGAGAGGGCCCATGAAGCCTCCGACTTGAGATTAAGACTCAGGACGACGGACGTCTGGGTCCTCTTGGTTTGGCAGATAAAAAGGTTTTTGGGCTGACAGACAAGGAGACTCTTGCGACATCCGATGGGAGATCGATACTCACGGCATCAAATGGATGAGACTCGCTTGTGGGCAGCAAGTATGGAACCCAACCAGGAGAACTCTCGCTGACATCTGACGGGAGCACACACATCAGACAGGTAAGCCTGGCCAGATGGGAAGAGGAAAAGAAAACCCATGCTGGGAGGCTCTCACTGCATCCGATGGGGTATCAACTCAAAACATCAAATGAGTAAGCCTCAACGGGTGGGGGGAAAAGATGTGAGTATAGCAGAGAGAGTTTAGACAGTTTTTGACGGGAGGTTGAGAGGTTGGCGCCAGACTGTTAAGCCTCACCTACCAATGAATGGAAAGGTAAAGTTATGTGGCCAGGAGGCTCTCGCCGATGTCTGACGGGAGCACACAGGATCGAACGGGTAAGCCTCTCTGACCATAGAAAAGGAAAAGGTAAGTTTGTATAGCCGGGAGACTCTCGCCAACATCCGACGGAAGCTTGTACTCACAGCATGAAACGGGTAAGCCTCTCCAGATCTAAGACAGAAAGGTAAATTTGTGTGGCCAGGAGGCTTACACCAGCACCCAACAGGAACTTCATGCTCGCTGTATCAGCTGGATCAACATCACAGGCCGTAGGATGGAAGAGGTAAGTTTGGGTGGCCGTGAGGCTCTCGCCGACGTCCGATAGGAGCTTGTACTCACGGCATCAGACGGGTAACTCTGCCAGTAGTTTCTCAGAAAAGGCAAGGTCTGCTCGACCGGGAGGCTCTCGCGGCATCTGACGGGAATTCAGTAGTCTCTGTATTGGATGGGTGAGCCTTGCCGGTAGTTGGAGAAATATTTACTCCATAATAATGTTGGAAATCTTTTATCGGCTTGCATTCAAATTTAAGCGTACGACAAAGTACAATTTCTTGTGCTGTCAGTGTACTTCAAATAAGTGCCATGAATCTGGATGCATGGGCATAGCTTAAAAGTTAAGGTGATGTCAACCTTTCCCAGCCAAGAGCTTAAGATTTTTTTCTCTCCATATTGATTGCATGATCATTGTTCTATGGTTGGGAGAGAGAATTCATCAAGAGCCATTGAGGTGATTATGCTTTGAAACAGCAAGTTACTGTATGGAACTGACAGATTCATTAAGGGTTTCTTATCTCAGAATTTTCAGATTAACCACTCCAGCGGGCTAATGAGAAACCGATCATGAATCGGTTCTGCTGATCATGAACCTTTTTTTGCCACCTATAAGGGAAATCTGAACAGATTATTTCAGTGAATAGCTGTAATAAAAAAAATAAAATAAAAAAAAAGTCAATATTTGAGGTCACGTTCAATGTCTTATGATTGCTGTAGCATGCCTGTTGTAAAGAATTGTCCAATATTAAATATAGTGTACATTTGAATTAAATGTTTAGCAAAACGAGGACTAAATTGTACAGTGATATGTAGAAACTATTGTCGGGACATTGGTGCCCTTGAAGGCTTTTGATATAATGAGCATGTACATTAGACTGATAGTGATGCATTACGTTAAGTTTGTTCCATGGAACAGTATAATTAATTGCTTTTCGAGAGTAGTGTCGAGCCGTGTTTTTTTTTTTTTTTTAAGAGGCTCCTGTGGGAGCGAGAACTGCTGTGGCAGTAGGGAAGGACGGAAAGGGCTCCTGCAGGAGCAGACACTGCTTTGGCACTAAGGAAAGTACAGAAAAGAGATACAGACACAGCTGCGGCAGTGGAGAAATATAGATAGAGGCTCCTGCGGGAGCAGACACTGCTACGGCAGTGGGGAGATACAGAAACAGGGTGTTCGGAAGGATGGTTAGGGTGTGGCAGAACATAGAGAAGTAAAATGGGAGCATGAGAGGAGGAGGAGAGATAGCTGCTTGAGCTGCCTGAGGAGCTTGCTTCAGCTGCTGCAAAGTAGAAGGGTTAGTAACCCTGATGGGGCAAGCTAAAAAAATGACTGGGTAGCCTACTGTGTGGCCAGCTTAGCAATTGGTTGCCTGATTTGACAATTCCTCAACCCTTGTCCGCATTAGTACATTCCTGTTGGAAAAGCATGTTTTGGCCTTCTTGCCTTTTTAAACAGTCTCCAGAGCGGATAAATTGGGAATGCTGTTTTCACGTTGTAGTATGGACTGTGGAAACAGAGGCTTTTGAAAATGATTAAGCATGTTTAGTCTTGTAAAACTTTGTACCGATAGACATGATTATTACACTAACATTAATTGCAGATATGTGCTTTTCAATTTCAAATGGTTTCTAAAGATATTTACTTTGCATGCTTTTCGTATTACAGTCCTGAAAAGACAACATCAATTTTACTCACACTTGCTGTCCTGCGGCAAAACACGAGGGTAGTTGCGTTTTAGATCAATTCTGAGTGATCACGCAAGTAAATGGTGAAATATGTCCCTAAATAAATTGGTCCTGCCAGAATAATTGCATGCAACTGTAAGGACGAAAGAACCCGAGCAACTTTGATCTCCTGAGAAACAGACAATACTAACATACACAGGCATCTTCGAGACACCCCACAGAGTGGAGGAGCAGGAGACCACCTCCTAGGGCTGTAGTACTCGAGTCCGGTTTTGGACTCGAGACATTTTTCTGTCGTCTCGGACTTGTCTCGGACTCGTTGCATTTGCACTCGGACTTGCCTCGGACTTGGCCATTGGACTCGCCAAGTCTTCTAGTTGGTCTCGACCGAGTCCAGCAAAAAAATAAAAAATTTATCCTTCAAAACAAAACCACATTTGCATGATGTCGCGACTGAAAACATGTGGAAAACGCTAGGCGCGCAGCTCTCCTTATTTCCAAATGACTCTGTAATCTACGCTCGCGCTCCAGTGGCGTCTGCTGTTGCTAGGCAACCATGACCCGCTCTCCATGAAGACGCAGAAGTTTCAGCAAAGAATAAATGGATTTCCAGCACTAAACATCCCTTTCAGTTCTCTGATAATAGATTCATTTTAAAAAATGGCTATCCTTGTACAGCTATGATCATCTGTTTCTCCATCTTCTTAACTTTCAGTTTTGTTCCGGGAAAGGATGTGCATGACCAGCGGTGCACTGCGACCTGAAAAGTTTAGATGTTTCTAATTAAATTTTCTACCTGTTAGATTGTGTTTTATTTACGTCTACACCTTTATAATAATGAAATACTAATTATTGTTGTACAGTATAGGGGTTGCAAGAGATTTCTACTAGTCTTTTTTTTTTTAAATAAAAAATGCTTGTGTTACTCGACTACTCGTGGGTAAATGAAAACACATTAAATAGTTTTTTTTTAAATCAATAAATGCTTATTAATGCATAGCCTTATGCAACAATTACATATGTTAATTTTAAAAAAACTTTATAATTATGACATTACATATTTAAATTTTCATGTAAAAGCCAGTATTTGTATCTGTTACAATCACAACATTTTTCGTATCTGCAGTCGGAGACAACATCGTACAGTTACTCTATAAGACCGTTATGACTGTTATGAACAAGTAGGCTATGTCGTGTTAAACTAAAATAATTATTAAATACTAAAATAATATTGATCATGCAAGCAGAGAGATTTCATGACAAACGTTTAGTGATCATCTGAACACGACTAAATCAATTCAATGCGCACATTACGCAGAACACTTTAAGCGAGTCTTAATGTTAATGAACTTCACTAAACAGATGTGTGTGTGCCGCGCAAACCAGCAAAAGGTAAAGATGCAAACATGTAGGACAAGTAGACAATGTATCCGTATCTAAGCTGATTATTAGCCTCTTGAGAGAGAACTGATTTTTGAGAGACTGAGACGCGCAGCGTGGCTGTTTGATTGATGAGCGCGCTGTGCTTATTCCATTCATTCGTTTCACATCGTAGCCTAAGCTTTAAATCATTGCCTTTTTAATATATACAAATACTATAACGTGTATGATGTATTATTATAGGTAAAATTACTTTCGCAACGCTCTGATTTCTGAGAGATGCACAGAGAAGCGACAACAATGCGGTGTTTGATTTGCGCTCTTTTCATTCATAAAGTTTACATTCATTCACTTCAGGCAGAATTATTCCTTGTCCGTTTTTCGTTTTTTAAGCCATTATCCTTGCCATTCCGAGTAAGGTGTTCGGCTTCAGGCACAACCCTAATTATTACATTACATATTTTATTTTTTACAATCAACATAGATAAGGTCATAAAGTAACAGCTCCATGCAATATTGTAATTCTAAATTTCACGTCGTACTTGCAAACACTTGCAACATTATGGTTGATGCATGCTGGAGTAGTTGATTGTTTCGATTCCAAAATTTCGCTGTATTTATGTGCGCATGCCCAGTAGAGCCAAACGTATCCCAGCCTTGCTGCGTTCATTTGTCATATCTCGAGCTTTGCGTGTGTCTGTGCACTGTGCCAAGGCTTCAGTCATATACATTTTTGACCACAGACATAATGTCAGCAAAAGCAGCGTTATTGAGTAAATAAAATGAAAAAAAAGTACATAAAAATAATTTGACCTTGCAGCTCCAAACTCTGTTCTATAGGGCCAGTGTCCTTTATAGTTTAGCTCCCAGGGTCGGACTGGGGGTAGAGAAGAGGAAGAGAGGGCCCTTGAAAAGTATGAATCTGAAATATATTTTATTTTACCTGGATACTTTCATGGGTGGGGGGCATGGGGGCCCATCAGGACTGCCTATGCAAAGGGCCTGGGATCTTGTGTAACGCCCCTGTTAGCTTTAACAAAATAATTATACACACTTGAACCAGCTAATCAAGCTCTCACTAGACACACTAATCTTCCAGGTGTGTTAAGGCCAGTTGGAGCTAAACTTTTCAGGACATTGGCCATCCAGGATCTAGTTTGGAGACCCCTGTCCTACAGAGTTGTTACTTTGCACATGCTTTTTGATCATTACAAAAAAATATTTACAATTATTTTCTTAGAATAGGAGATATGCTTTCTCTCGCAACACATACATTATCAGTAGTTAAAGTATGTGGTCTTGAAGAGGACCCTTTATTCTCTCATTTGGACTCGGTCTTGACTTGGACTCGAAACTTTTGGACTTGGACTTGACTTGGACTCGAACCTCTTTGGACTCGGTCTTGACTCGGTCTCGACTAGTCCTGGACTTGGACTTGACTTGGACCCTACAAAGCTGGACTTGACTACAGCTCTACCTCCTCCCATTCTGGCCATTTGTTTCATTTTAAATCCCTTCACCCATTCTTCCTTCTACTCAGTCTGCTCAAAATGATTACATGAAAATGTCAATGCAAGTGAACTAACACTCATGTCTAGTATCATTGGAAATGTCTCAGTGCAACTGCTACAATGGTCTCACTCTCACAAAAGTAGATTAGAAGATAATACAGATCTGAAGAGTCAAGAGATATCTTGATTACTATGATGGGAGTGCCCTTTCCTAGGGTCCTCCATGTAAATTACCCCCTGTTCCCATTGAGTTGTAAAACCACCCAGGCTTGGGACCTGAGGTAATGCAAATTCCAATTGTTAGTTTCTGTCTCCATCTCGGGGGATGTTTGTCTTGGTCTGAGGTATTTAAAGGATTGCAGGAAAAGGATCAGGGCGATTTCTGTAGCCAGAAAGCCCGTAGTGTGTTGTGTGTCTCTTCACTTCATACTATGTATTTTCTAAGGTCAGGTATGCATATTTTACTTTTAGATTCATCTTTGAGAATTTGATGTTTTGTATTGATATGATTTGATGTGTTTCAATTGGATATGTAATTGGCAAAATACATATCTACCTGACTGTAAATAAATTGTTACATTTTGATTCTATTCTGTCTTACTCTGTAATTATTGACTAGTAGATTACGTTGGATCCTTGTTAGCAACATGAGCACCCGAATGAATGAGTTAATATAAAAATAGAGTTAACTAGAATAATCAAATGTCAGAAGAATATTAATTAAAAGGCATACAACCAATTTGCATTTCAACCTAAATTCGAGGTCATACTGAAATGGAGTCAGATTAAATAATAAAATGGAGTCAGATTTGAGTTTAACCTACAATGAATAACTCTACGCGCTGAAAGACAGAACACGCAGGAAACCTTCATCCAGCACCGGATACCTTCCTTGGGCCGAGTGTCTGGACCTTACACAACTTATGTCTGTATCATCTCAGTGAGGTTTAAAATGCAATGTTTTCAGACATTTCAGTGTGGATGACGACTCCATGTGCCTTGGCTTCGTGGTTAAAAATGGCATCGTCATCCGACAGAATTACGTCATAACATTGTTTAACAAACTTTAGCCGCGAAACCTGCATTTAGTGTCTTCACCTGAAAATGTATTGATTTACAACACGCGGTCTGCACCACTAATTGAGGCAGTTTAATTTCTAGAAAGCATTGTTATCCAACTATGGTCGCAATTTCCATCGTTACCAATGTAGTTCAACGATTTGGTGTTTCCCAAAACCATAGTTCAAACGAACATTCGAAAAACTGCATTGCAAACTTGTGTCGTTCTGCAAAAAATTGGAGTGTAGCTAACAACTTAATTTAAAGCGTTGTTTTTTCTTATTGCCCTCTGAAGATGTGAAGCCTGATGTCGAAGGGCCAGACTGGAGAGGGCCTGATGTTGGAGGCCTAAACTTTAAAGGCAAAGGCCTGGTTGTTTCACATGTATCTATATCTCCAAGGATCCTTCCACTGCAACAGGCCCCAGGATGGCCAAAACTTTCTCTTCCTCTGTAGGGACAAGATGAACTGTATTGATACCCCATCAGTCTTGTTTGTTAGCTCTTACATGCCACAGCCCTCCGTTTTGACACACTTGCGAAGTCCCTCCACTTATTCCTGCATTCTTATGGGCTTTGTTCATATCCATAGGCAGCATAATTAATTTTTTTTAGTGATTTCTGCCCAGACATTTTTGTCAGCATTTGTAATGCTATTTTTTCAGCTTTGAAAATACCTGGACTTGATACCTTGGTATTTTCCACCTACTCCAAAAGAACTGCAATTTCATGCTTTGAAAATTTGGGTTTTCGTGTCATTTTCATTAACACGTCAGAATGGCAAGAAGACATAAATAGGCAAAAATTAGCAAAATAAGCAATCCACAACAGTACATCACAGTTTTTCAAAACCCATATTTTTTTCAGTTGTGTAGCCTATCAATATTAAATAAGAAATAGTATTTATATGAAATTTTGAAATTACTGACATTGGGATCAGAAAAGAGCATATTTTAAACTCTGTGTGTGTAAAATGTATTGCAGAACAAATTAAATATTCGTTATTACTCGACTCCTACGTAACGTTATTTCAAAAGTGTAATTCAAGTCGAAGAAAAGAGAAAATTAAACCAAATTACTGTAGGTGGCGCTATGTGCTCATGGCTCCAGTCAGCCATTAGATCGAAGAAGAAAAACGACGGCTCAAACCAACGTAGTTTGAACCATGGATCTGCGACACACCTACCATGGTTTCGGAAACAGTCGTGACAAGGTCGTTCGGTTTCATAACGATGCATCATACTATTGTGGTTAATCTGTGAAATACGTCGTTGTATGGGAAATGCACCCCAGGCTGGTTGAATGCCTGCTGCTGCTGCGATCCAGGCAAGCTCGGGGCTTTGCACGGTCTATTGGCCACAACATGTGGCTTGGCGAGAAGAGCAGCTGTTGTGATAACGCTTAATGGTGCTCAGAGGCTGTGTTTGTTGAGGTAGGAGTGATCATGGTCCGGCAAAAGCGGCAGATCTGAAAAAATCCCTGGTATAGCTCTCATCGTTGGAAGGAAAATTGGGTCTGTGATAAGATGTTGATTAGGCTAAGTATCTGACACGCTCCTCCCGAATCTTGTTACTAAAACATAATTAGTTGTGTTTGAGTCCCTCAATTGTCCTCTACATATACAGTTACTACTGGAAAAGGTTCAAATATGCAAAGATGCTGGAAAACTGAAGAATCTGCATGTGGCGAGTGGGGCGGGGCCGAGAGGCGTGGGAACGAGGAGTGAGGCCAGGTGTAGTGATTGGAGATGAGCTACACCTGAGCCCCACCGCTAGTATCGAGTCCCACGTAGGAGATGGAAGGATATAAAACTGGAGCGACGACCGTGAAGGACGAGAGAGGACCAGGCCTGGGACATTATTTTAGGTTTTGGTTTTTATTTATGCGCACCAGTCGTCCGTGAGGGGATGGTGCGCCGTTTTGTATTTACTTTTGAATATTAAAATGCTTTTTGATTGTGCGCTGGTTCCCGCCTCCTTCTTCCCGATGATTACAAAGGGAAGATTGTTACAGTGGTGCCGAAGCCCGGGAGAAGGAGGGACGCGCTGCTGAAGATCCCTCGCCGCTGTGGTGAATCCGCGGTGCCCTCGAGCTGGCGAGGTGTGTGCCGCCATGGACGCTCGAGGCGGTGGGCTGGAGCGAGTTGCCGGGGACGGGCGAGCTCGCTGCCGACCGCCCACGACAAGGAGGGGCGGCTGCCGTCCGTGAGGGAGCGGAGGAGTCGGCGCCGTTCGCCAGGGGGCCGGAGCCTGCCGCCTCCGTGACGGAATCCGGAGGGGCAGGGAACGGGGGACTCCTGCCGCTGCCCAAAATCGGAGGAGCCGTCGCCGTCCACCGGGCGGCGGAGGAGTGTCGTGCCGTCCGCCGAGGGCCGTCCAGTGCCACTGCCGGGCACCGCGGAGGAGATCACCCAGCCGGTGGAGGGCCGAGCAGCAGTGCGTCTGGGAACCGGATTTTTTTTTTTTTTTTTTCCTCTCTCCCCTCTCTCGTCCCTGTCGCTCCTCCTTCCATCTCCTTTTCTCTCGCCTCGTCTGTCCTACCCCCAGGTTCCCGCAGGTCCCCGTGAGCGGTCTCCCCCGGAGGGAAGGGGGGGGGGGGTAGAGCGCAGTCTCGGGAGTACCCCCCGGCCTGCGAGGGGCGATGGGGGTATGTGGCGAGTGGGGCGGGGCCGAGAGGCGTGGGAACGAGGAGTGAGGCCAGGTGTAGTGATTGGAGATGAGCTACACCTGAGCCCCACCGCTAGTATCGAGTCCCACGTAGGAGATGGAAGGATATAAAACTGGAGCGACGACCGTGAAGGACGAGAGAGGACCAGGCCTGGGACATTATTTTAGGTTTTGGTTTTTATTTATGCGCACCAGTCGTCCGTGAGGGGCTGGTGCGCCGTTTTGTATTTACTTTTGAATATTAAAATGCTTTTTGATTGTGCGCCGGTTCCCGCCTCCTTCTTCCCGATGATTACAAAGGGAATATTGTTACACTGCACAACCTTAAAAATTTTTCTGAAGAACAGTTCTCAGTTTAACTGTTCAGAACAAACAAGGGACTCATGCACAACCATCACAAAACAAAAAGACAGTCATGGATCATCCATAACAGCACACAGTATTAAGAACTAAGGGTTTGCAAAGTTTGAATGGGGTTATTTTAATAATTTCATTTTTTTTTTTTTTTTGTCTTGTGGACTATATGCAGACATATTTTATGTAAAATATCTTACTCAGAACAGTACTAAATAAAAAATAACATGCATTTAGTACGATCTCTCTTGTTTTTTTTTTTTTATTATTATTCACATTTTCTGCAAGAGGTTCCCAAACTTAAACATGCCACTGTACACTATCTGCACCATTTTCATCATCCATGTGAAGTGGGATTGAGTATGGGTTCTTCTCTTTGTATCTGACTGAATAGGTCTCTTACAAGCACTTGCTCAGGCACTTGCTCAGGTGGATCATCTCTCCTTGGCTCTGTCAAACTGGCTGTGACTCTCAACCAGTATCCTCCCAAGTCACGATCCTCATCTGAGTCTGTTGTGTCACTGTCTCTGATAAAGTTACTTGTGTCTTTGTCTCTAGGGTCTTTGTTTGTAAGTACACAGTACCTGTAGTTGGGTAGTTGACGTGATGTGGCTTTTTCACCGTCACAGAAGATAAAAAAATAATAATTTATTTCACATTTTCATCATTTGGAATACTGTAAACGGTTAAATATTATTATTATTATTATTTTATGAATTTGTTGTTTTAATACCAGAGTTATTTTAAATTTTTTTACAACTTTGAGCCAAATCTCAAAATCGTCCTATGGTGTGACAGTAGACAACATTATTTTTATAAAAGTGAATATTTATGAAATAAAGAAAATCTTAATGAACACCCCTGGCATAATTGTGCAAGTGTCTATTTTACTAAGTGGCCATCAATTTTCCTACTGTATACATACATTTCTAAAAGTGTAGGAATTTCATAAAGTTTGTCACAGAAAAAAAATGTCCTTTGGTATTATGCAAAAACCTGATATTAAGTTGGGCAATATCATGGACAACTACATTTAGTTGAAAGACCCCATTCAAGGTCATGTGACTGAAGACTCCTATGAAGGCACATGGTAAGTATTTCTCTCAGAAATGTTCAACAATTCAACTATGTTTTCAGACCACTGAAGTTCTTAAGTTTTTTTCATCCTTTGTTGTGACACCCCTTAATTTCATTTTATTTTATTCAAATTTGTATTTTTAACAGCAGGACTATGTAATATTATGCAAATGTATCATGCTAATTGCTAATGACAATTCAGCTAGTATTAGCATTGTTATTAACTGCCACAAAATCTCAAATTTCCTTTGGTGTGACAGGAAATGTCCTTTGGTGTGACACTTTGGCCTGTCACACCATAGGACACAGATGTCACACGATAGGACAAGAGCTCATTAAGAAGCTATTAAAGCAAATAGATAAAGTTAGTTTACATACTTTTCATTCTTTTTTTGACCAGTTTTGATGATTTTAAATTCAATAATGACTTACATTTTAATGTTTATTTCCATTTTTTGGAGACTACATAAAATGTTCTGAAGTGTTACAAAATATATATATATATATATATATATATATATATATATATATATATATATATATATAATGTAACAACTATAAACAAATATAAAGTACAGTGTAATAAATAAATACAGTGCTAATACTTATAATGCTACTTAACTTTTTTTTAGAATAGAAAGAACTGAGGGAGAAATGAGTGCAAAAGAGAGGATCAGACAGTATAGGCAGCGAATTAAAAAGGATCTACAGAGAAAGGAGGTGATTCTAAGAGAACGACGGAGAAAGTAAATCAAGCTGAAATGTTGCCATATACATTTTAAAATAATTAATGGATCTTGCTGAGTGACTTAATAACTGCTTAATATTCAGTATCAGAATAAACCTGTGTGAGGTTCAGGTTCAACAATAGTTACATAATAAGCTTGTTATTACAGAATAATAATCTATCTTTTGTTTTATAAGAAATTGACAAGTATTGTCCTCCTTTGTAATTGTTACAAACAATTTTAACAATTGTAACACTACATATTCTGACTCTTTTTATGCAGTGACTATCTTTGTCCTTTGGTGTGACGTTTTGTATGGTATGACAAACATAAAACAACAGAAAAAATATCTTTAAAAAAAGAGTCAAGTTCGGCATTAGGGGAGTTACAATAATATCTCCTCTTAGATAGGTACAATTTCAAACAGTTTTGTACGGTTGACATAAACTTTTCCCTACGAATGTCAATAAAACTTTTATCAACTTCATCTATTCATTGTGAAAATGATTCTAATTAGTACGTTCATGTAAAATAAATATCACTTTAAGAAAATAATGTTTTAATAATGTGAACATTTCTCAAGTATTTTTATTTTTATTTTTTTTATATAATTTCTTAGTACTTTTTTAAATATCACACCATAGGACACATTTACAGTACTGTTGAGTGAAAACGTGAAAAAAAAAAAAAATATATATATATGTGAAGTCATTGACAAAATGAGTGACCACTACTATTTTCTGTAACTGCAGTTTTTATACTCCACAGATATATGTATTTTTGTCACGACTGGGATACAAGGATACACGGAGAGAGAACCAATTGCGGGTATGTATTTATTAAAGGGGCAATCCAAAGAAATAGTCCAGGCAGGGGTCGATATCCAACAAATCCAAAACATAAACAAAACACGAACACAAGGCAAGGGCACGACTAGATGATGGACATGAATTAACAAGGACTCTGTGACACATACTAAGACAGACCGGGTTAAATACACAAGGAGAGACAAATGCTAATGGGAATTAGACAGAGTGTAATGATTAGTAACTAGTGACAGCTGGGTCACTGCGTGAGGAATGTGAGGAATGTGATTCATAAAGTGACAGATGGGGAAGGAGGACACCTAGTGGATTTCCAGGGAATACAACCCAGACACTGTAACAACTTTTTCTTGGCCATTTGTCAACTACCCAGTTGCAGTTTTTATTGAACCGAAGCAAATTCTCCAGGGAATCCATATCTCGATAATGCTAATTTTCTTCTGGGTTTTAAGACTATAAACTTAACATTCAGCACAACGCAACCTACTGAACCCATTATAATCAGTGATGCTGTCTACACTGAATGCAGCACGATACAGCAATCATGCGTGTCCTCGTTTACTGTGATGTGACAGATAGACCGTATTACTGATTATAATGGGTTTTATAGTATTTTGCTTAGCCGCACTGCACCGATCACTTCCGGTGTAACATGGTGTTATGCCCACCCCAAATGCTCTCATTGTTTGATACGTGTGATTACTCCCATCCCAAAGCAGTACTCGTACTCGTACTCGTATTCAACATCCCACCCCACCTGTGTGCCATGGTTTGTCTGCATGTGTTTTCAGAGCCAGTGAGCAACGGACTTTCAAAATAATAATAATAATAACTGTGTTAATGCATAATAAAATAATTGTTTGCATTAACATGATAATTAATGCAGCCCTAAAAATTACAAATGTCTACTATGTAACAGATATGCAGGTCATCGATTCATGGGTTGAATTCAGGCATATAAACACCACTCTTTCTAAACTAAACCAAATTTAAATTTAAACTAGATTTAAATTATTTCCGAAACCCGTGCGAGCCTCAAAGGAGAAATGAAACACATTCCACAACACACACAGACACACACACACACACATAAGCACACACGCACAAACAAACCTTTCTTAATGTTCTTTACCTTCGTCATTTTATTAATAAGATGTATTTTGAATAGGTTTGTGTATTGCATAAAAATGGTTAATCCTGTGTAAATGGTTAAAGTTGCTGACTTGTAAATGGGAAATGTTTTTGGAATGAATGTTCTCAAATAGAATCTGAGTGTAACCCTACCCCTGACCAGCTCATAAAACTTTATGATCCCACTGGGAAACGGGACAGGAAAAAGCCAGTTCACCGGTACCTTTTTCTCAATGTATCTTAAACTATTACTTTTTTTTCCAATGTATTCTTAATGTATTAAGTAGCCTATTGCTTTTTGGTGCATTAGATGTTTTCCATAATCAAAAATTGAAGTATCCACAATTTTATCGTGTGTTAATCTTTAAATGTGTGTAATTCTGCATTTGAATATAACTTCATGTTTTGATCATTTATATATGTTATTTTTGGTATCTGTTTAATCGTCATGCTTTGATGGACTCACTTATATAAAGGAAATGAATGAAAAATGTATTAATCTGGAATTACGAACTTGCTAGAATATCACTGCTGAAATCTCATAAGCAGAATTTATTAGGGTGGGTGTTTCCACAGAGACAAAGGAACTTTTTCCCGCTTCAGATCGCAGACGTTCAATGGTTGTTCACGCGAACAGAGCCGTGAACCATTTCAAGCCATAAGAGCTGACCCAGGAAGTTCCTCGCCCTCTTCGACCCTCTTAGCTTCTTCGCTTCCACGCTTCCCTGGCGCTCATCCTTCGTCGCGGCCTCGGTCCGCTCTCCTATCGCCATTCTCATGGCTCCTTCGGGAGCTTTCATTTTGGTTGTTTTTGTTTATTTTCCTTACTAAGTTTAGTCACCTATTCGCCTCTCCACACGAGGAAGACGAATTCTAAAACATTGCTTTGTTGGACCTTTCAAATACCGCGCGATTCTGCAGCTGCCCCGGAAGACACAAGAAAACACGCCCAGCCACAAAGACCACGCTCACGCTACTCCAGCACACAAAGCATAACAAGAGACACGTGCAAGTATCATTCTCTATGGAGATTTAAAAGCTGCTTAAAGTTTGTCTATGATTTGATTCGTTGTTGTCTTTCAAGGGTTACTGTCTGTGAGTTTGCATAACTGAGCTCATTCTGTGATCATGCTCTCTCTCTCTCACCTCTCTCTCGTTCTTTCTCTCTCATTCATTCTCTCTCATTCATTCTCTCTCATTCATTCTCTCTCTATCTCTCTCTCCCTTATTGGATTCCGTTAAGTCTTGTACAAAGTTTACTGTCTGTATTGTCGTACACATATTTACTCTGTGTGATTTGTAGTTGGATGTATTATTAGTTCAATTATTAAAGACCAATATATATTCATGATTGCCTCTGAACCGCTCACATTACGAGTCAATGAAATGTCTGATCTTTAGCTACACACTTCTTAATTTTAGTAACTAAATTTTTCATAATGATAGGATAATGTTTTCATGGCCAGAGAATATTTTTCCTTGAATTATAAGAAGTGATAACTTTATTTAAAATTGATAAGTTAATCTTACGGCCGTTAACTGGACAAACCAGTGTTTGATTTGCGGTAATTTACAGTAAGAGATATCACCATAATTGATATGAAGAATGGAATATTGACATATTAATGAGTAAATTACAGTGCCCTGTAATGAGTTATTGATATATGCAATTGAGCTATTTTTCATCTTCAATAATTTTAAAGGGGGGGTGAAATGCTATTTCATGCTTACTGAGTTTTTTACACTATTAAAGAGTTGGATTCCCATGCTAAACATGGACAAAGTTTCAAAAATTAAGTTGTACGTTTGAAGGAGTATTTTTGTTCCAAAAATACCTCTTCCGGTTAGTCACAAGTTTCGGAAAGTTTTTTTTTTTTCAAGTATGGATCTGTGTGACGTTAGATGGAGCGGAATTTCCTTATATGGGTCCTAAGGGCACTTCTGCCGGAAGAGCGCCCGCTCCCGTATAGCAGAGCACAGCAGAGACATTCACTGATCAGAGCGAGAGCGTATTGTCACAAAAGAAGTGTGTTTTTGGTTGCCAGGGCAAGACAACCCTGCACAGATTACCAAAAAAAAAAAAACAGCATTAAGGGACCAGTGGATGGAGTTTATTTTTACAGAGCATCAACAGAGTTGTGCAAGTGTTTTTGTTTGTTCCCTGCATTTCAAAGCTGCTTGTTTTACAAACAAGGCCCAGTTTGACGCCGGATTTGCATATAGTTTATTTCTTAAGGATAATGCAGTCCCAACGGAAAAGGGTCACGATCGTGTGTTGGAACCGCAGGCGGTGAGTAAAACTGCTTCAAATATCTCTGTGTTGTTAACTTAGCAATCGGCGCGTAAGCACATCAAGTAAACAACATGCGATGTTGTCATCAAACTGCACTTTCCACATGTACAGCTTAAAAAAAAACAAAACAAAAAAACAAGGGGACATAAAGTGGAACTTAGTAATTTTCCAAAACCGCTAAGCAAATATATACAGTTTCAATGCATACTAGGGCTGTGCAAAAAATGGAATGCGATTTTCATGCACCTCTCATCAGTAAAGACGCTCCTGTAATTAGAAGTATATCTCCAGCGTGTGCGTTCAGATCAGGGTTGCCAGGTTTTCACAACAAATCCTGCCCAGTTGCTTCTTAAAACTAGTCCAAGACTAGCCCAATCGCGTTTCCGGGAGGTTCCCCGATAAAAATTGCTTCCCGGGGGTTAAAATATAAATTTTTGGGAAGGGTTTCCCTGGTAAAATTAGCATTTTAGCGCCTAAATATCACGTTATTAGGATTGGGATTGCTTCAAACCGCGGACATGAAAAACAACCACAGACTTGGCAACACTGGTTCAGGTGGAGCGGCAGTTACTACACAGAGCCGTAGTCTACCGACCACTAACACAAAATCACTTTTAAAATCGACAAAGAATCGCCTGCGATTTTAACATCGATTTTGTGTAGATTGTCAGTGAATTACGGCTCGGTGTAGTAAATGCCAACCAGTGTTGCTAAGTCTGTGGTGGTTGTTTTTCATGTCCGCGGGTCACAGCGACTCCAATACAAATAACGTGATATTTAGTCCCTAAAATGCGAATTTTACCTAGGCAACCCTGCTAAAAAACATATATTTTATGCAAAAGCCTACTCGCGCTCGTGATTCTTTAGCTCCGCCCACACGTCACGCCTCCAGGCACTCATGTTTTTCCGGGAAAAATTGGTACAGACTATCTTTCTCTTATAAATATAATAAAACTAAAGACTTTTTGGAATTAGGAAGGATGCAGTACTACTCTATAGATACTCAAGATTAACAGGATATTGAGTGAAAACGAGCATTTCACCCCCCTTTAATGTAACTGTCATATGAGATATATATTAATCATATTCCTGATTAATTATTCAAATTCCCTATATATGGTAAATGGACTGCATTTATAAAGCGTTTTCAACAGACCACATGGCCATCCAAAGCGCTTTACAATTTGCCTCACATTCACCCATTCACACACTCATTCATACACCGACTGCGGTGTCTGCCATTCAAGGCGCCATCCAGCTCGTCGGGAGCAGCTGGGGTTAGGTGACTTGCTCAAGGACACCTCTACACTTGGTCAGGTTGAGCCGGGGACTGAACCAACAACCTTCCGGTTTGTAGACAACCTACATGAACCACTGAGCCACTGCCGCCCATTTGAGTTAATATCATTTGAGTTAATATCATTTGAGTTAATAATTATGTACAACCCAGTGCGGCTTCAACTATTAGTAATTCTAACCACTTAAACATACACAGAACATAGCACATGACAACACTCACATTAACACTAGTCTGGCACAAAAATCATTCAATCAATCAACAATACTTTATTACAGACTCAATGTCCAAATTTAAAAGACAACAACACAACATATACAATAATGTTCAAGGGTAGTAACATTTAAATGAAATTATGTGAGATTTCAGTTAAATTGCCAGAAGTTCTTATTGAGCTATTCAGAGAGAGCGATGCGAGTGACATGATCTCTGGCCAAGATAACACAATATGAAGCTAATTAGAGAACTGTTGAGCCTTGCCTCGGGAGAGGGAATTTTCTCTCATTCTCTCTCTGGCTAATTCACAGATAGATGCCATGTTCCACTCCTTTCAAAGTCATCCAGTCAAAGAGATAGCTGAGAGCATTTGGGCAGGCTAATTATTTTACTGTCACACTGGCCTTGTTACTAATGGGGGGGGGGGGGGGGGGGTTGGGGGTTCACAATCCAGCACACATTATAACAGTTAATGTGACCCATGCACAATTGTAAGTATGGAAAAAAAATATATATATTTTTTTCTTTTTTTCTTGTTTATGTGTGTGTCCATACATGTGACAGGAGCACAGCATGAGGGACAGTGAGTCATCTAGCCCAATTAATAAACTTATGCTCATTATTCCTACGATACTTTCCAGTCTTATTTTAACTTTTTTATATCTTGGTTAATGTATGTAAATTTGTAAATGTATGTAAAATAATAATAATAATAATAATAATAATAATAATTTGATTAAAACTATATGCACTTATAAACTTCTAACTCAGAATTTCTTCACGGTCTGGTTTAGGCTTACTATAGCTGCACATGCTTATGCCCTTGTCTGCCATACATCCCCCTTCTGACAAATCACCCACAAACTTGCACTTTACATGCATGTTGGTGTTCTTCAGCAAAATCAATATAGACTTAATGAGTTCCATAATCAGAAATAGAGCAGAGAAAGAGAGAGGGAGAAATGGGCTAGATGACACTTTTGTCCTGAAAGTGAAGAATTAGGGGACAAGAAAGCCCATCCCTGCCCAGAAACACACACAAATGAAAAACAGTGCAGTGCGGTGTCTTACTTGATTGATTCTGTCACCTTGAATTTTTATTCTGTAGGACACTTGCATTACTAAATCCTACAGAATGAATGTGCAATTGTGGGAAAGACAGATGCGTGAAAGAAGAATGTGTATTTGATTAGATATATTGGGCAGAAAATAATGAAGAATAAATAATCTGGTGAATGATGATAGAATAATAAATATAGTGTTAATTCTGAAATTTTGATATTTAATGCAATATACTTAAAATGAAGATAGAAGTATGTACAGTATATGCCTAATGGTTCTCGAATATTAATGGAACATATCCATATCCAGTGTGTGCAAATATTCCTGCAGATTACTTCGATTTGAGCAGTGGCACAGAGTAATATTTCTTGCATTAAATATGAGAGATCACAAGTTGGAATATTGCTAAAGTGATTATTTTTTTATATAACTTGAGCATCTGTCTCATGGTGTCATATTTGGCTGCATTTTATAGAGTGATTTCACAGGAACATATTGAAATGGAACAGGTATCTCTGACAGGTATGTGTCTTCTAGGCCCACTCAGAGCCTAATAAGTTTTTTTTTATATTATTATTTTTTTTCTTCAATATGGCACTATAGTTGAATTTTAGCCCTGAAATGTACAAAAAGCAAATAAACAAACAAACAAAAAACAGACTATCACAGCTCTGCCTCTAAAATACAATTTATCTGTGTTTCCTTCACGGAGTTGCAGTGGCAGCAGTCTAAGCAGGGCAAGTCAATACTTCCCTTTACCCGACCATTCTCTTTGGCTCCTCCTGGGGAATCCTAAACCATTCCCAGGCTAGCTGAGATATATAATCCCTTCAGCATATCCTGGGTATGTCCCAGGGTTTCTTCCCAGTTGAATATGCCTGGAATATGTCCCCTGGAAGATATTCAGGAGGCATAATAACCATATATCCAACTGGCTCCTTTCAGTGCAGAGGAGCAGTGGCTCTACTCTGAGTGCCTCCCTGATATCCAAGCATCACATTGTCTCTCAGGGTATGCCCAGACACCTTCCAGAGAAAACTAATTTTGGCCATTTGTACCCTTGATCCTGTTCTTTCGGTCACTACCCAAAGCTCATGACCATCTTTGAGAGCTTTATTCCTAGTTACTTCTTCACAAAAACTGCTCTGACCTACAGTATTGTTCAAAATAATAGCAGTACAATGTGACTAACCAGAATAATCAAGGTTTTTAGTATATTTTTTATTGCTACGTGGCAAACAAGTTACCAGTAGGTTCAGTAGATTCTCAGAAAACAAACAAGACCCAGCATTCATGATATGCACGCTCTTAAGGCTGTGCAATTGGGCAATTAGTTGAAAGGGGTGTGTTCAAAAAAATAGCAGTGTCTACCTTTGACTGTACAAACTCAAAACTATTTTGTACAAACATTTTTTTTTTCTGGGATTTAGCAATCCTGTGAATCACTAAACTAATATTTAGTTGTATGACCACAGTTTTTTAAAACTGCTTGACATCTGTGTGGCATGGAGTCAAACAACTTGTGGCACCTCTCAGCTGTTATTCCACTCCATGATTCTTTAACAACATTCCACAATTCATTCACATTTCTTGGTTTTGCTTCAGAAACAGCATTTTTGATATCACCCCACAAGTTCTCAATTGGATTAAGGTCTGGAGATTGGGCTGGCCACTCCATAACATTAATTTTGTTGGTTTGGAACCAAGACTTTGCCCGTTTACTAGTGTGTTTTGGGTCATTGTCTTGTTGAAACAACCATTTCAAGGGCATGTCCTCTTCAGCATAGGGCAACATGACCTCTTCAAGTATTTTAACATATGCAAACTGATCCATGATCCCTGGTATGCGATAAATAGGCCCAACACCATAGTAGGAGAAACATGCCCATATCATGATGCTTGCACCTCCATGCTTCACTGTCTTCACTGTGTACTGTGGCTTGAATTCAGAGTTTGGGGGTCGTCTCACAAACTGCCTGTGGCCCTTGGACCCAAAAAGAACAATTTTACTCTCATCAGTCCACAAAATGTTCCTCCATTTCTCTTTAGGCCAGTTGATGTGTTCTTTGGCAAATTGTAACCTCTTCTGCACATGCCTTTTTTTTAACAGAGGGACTTTGCGGGGGATTCTTGAAAATAGATTAGCTTCACACAGACGTCTTCTAACTGTCACAGTACTTACAGGTAACTCCAGACTGTCTTTGATCATCCTGGAGGTGATCATTGGCTGAGCCTTTGCCATTCTGGTTATTCTTCTATCCATTTTGATGGTTGTCTTCCGTTTTCTTCCACGTCTCTCTGGTTTTGCTCTCCATTTTAAGGCACTGGAGATCATTTTAGCTGAACAGCCTATCATTTTTTGCACCTCTTTATAGGTTTTCCCCTCTCTAATCAACTTTTTAATCAAAGTACGCTGTTCTTCTGAACAATGTCTTGAACGACCCATTTTCCTCAGCTTTCAAATGCATGTTCAACAAGTGTTGGCTTCATCCTTAAATAGGGGCCACCTGATTCACACCTGTTTCTTCACAAAATTGATGACCTCAGTGATTGAATGCCACACTGCTATTTTTTTGAACACACCCCTTTCAACTAATTCAACTAATTGCCCAATTGCACAGCCTTAAGAGCGTGCATATCATGAATGCTGGGTCTCATTTGTTTTCTGAGAATCTACTGAACCTACTGGTAACTTGTTTGCCACGTAGCAATAAAAAAATATACGAAAAACCTTGATTATTCTGGTTAGTCACATTGTACTGCTATTATTTTGAACAATACTGTACCATAAACTCATGTGCAAGATTCCGAAATGCTTGAACTCCTCCACTTGGGTACACAAATCACAACCTTGACCTTGAGATCCTATACATGAATATCACAAACAGGATGAGTGATCTTTCAGTGTGGCCATGTCCTCCGGGTTAAGAAGCTCTTTAGATATTCAGACTACATCGCCAAATGAGTTCAGAAAGTACTCGTCTCAACTTATAGACTGGACCAGTTCATGCTTTCTCCACCTGAGCCACCTCACGATTTGCCAGAACCTCTTTGAAGCTCACCAAAAGTCTTTCTCCATGACCAAGATTTTGTTTCCAAGACCACTGCAGCTGCAATCTTTCTAGCCTGCCAATAGCTGTTGGCAGAATCAAGAAACCCACAGGATAACAAAACCCTTTTATTAACTTTTATCAGCAGTCAGACTATCTGAGACTGTCAAGGCATTGCTACGGGTTGCTTCTAGCTTTTGGATTTGACTGACAGAATGGCATTCTGACACTTCAGGTTTTATGCTTTCTGTGTAAAAAATTATTATTGTCTTTTTATAAGGGATCCTGTAGGCTGAATTAATTTGTGGGAAGTTACATTAACAACATTATTTTGCCATACCCACGTGCATATTTATTTGAACGGTCCTGCTTTTTGGCATTCGATTTATTATTATTATTATTATTATTATTATTATTATTATTATTATTATTATTATTATTATTATTATTATTATTATTATTTTCATCTTTATGTGACCTCTAAGTAACCTAATAATTAGAATGTCCTTTAGGATTTCCACTGTGGTTGGATGCATTGATTAAACACATATTCTCACCATCGTACCTTCTGAAAATGAAGCTGATTAGGCTACTGGAATGGAAGGATGCCAGATGGAAGGGTAGTGCAAGATATATGCCTTAACTACCATCACAGCTGTTAAATAAACACAAATTATTCACAATTTATCTTTATGTTCTACAAATACAAAAGCAACAAATTATTATATTCACTGTTGGATTTTAGCAACACGCATCTAAACTAAACATAGTGCTCTATTCCTGTGTGCTGCACCTAATAAGATTGAATTTAATATTTTGTCACATGCAACCAATAGCTGCAGTTCTCCCTCCAAATCAAGTCTCTGTAAAAATATGCAAACCACAGTGTATGAGCAGTGCGATGTGTAAAGGAAAAACCTTATGCTTTAAAGATTTAGTCAAATCGAGTGTGTCGCAAGCAATAAACCATGTACTGTAAATTGTGCAATGTTCAAAAGATTATTAATAGTTATAATAATAATAAAACCATACATCAAAAACGCTTAAAACAGCCCTAGGGTCTTGTCCCAGAATCACTTCTTGCAACTATTTAAATAAAAATAGTTACAATTCCCAAAAACGTAACACATTTATGCCATTTCATGTTATCCCAATTATTAAAGCAGTTTAACAAGGTCTGGATTTATTTTTTTTACAAATAAATATTTTTTTATATATTTTACATTTAAATATTTTTGTCATTGTTTGTTGTAGATGTTTTAGTTATGTAGATGTTTAGTTTTCTTTTTTTTTCTTTTTTTTTTTTCACTGAATTTCTAATTCTTTACACAATGCTTGAATGTTTATTCCTGTGGTGGATGTAATTAGTAAATGTATTTTGTTTTATCCAAATATTATTTACTAATGGGAAAACAAATTTTAAAAAAGTAAAAAAACTTATAACAATTTTTTAACTTAACAATTATTACCACTTTGCTACATTAAAATATGATTTAAAATGGCAAGAAAAAGAGTAGGAGCGGGAATATTTTGTGAGCAGTCCTCTTGTTGAAATTTAAAGTAAATCTCAGTATCTGTGTCCAGAATTGACTGAGCTTTGATTACTGATGATCCAAAAAATGCAAAAATATTTCAAGAATTGCTGAACATAAGTTCACAAATAAAATATTTTGTTTCAATTGTTACTGCCTTATTATTTTTGAGTAAATATAAAATGCTTATAAACACTAAATTGATGAGATTTATACTTGATTTAATGATCAGAATATAAAATATTATCAAACTATAAAGTTTGTGTGCTTATAACCATCAGAAATCATGGGTCAATTCATCATGCCTCCACGTCTACAGTGATCTGTTCAGCTGACACTGACATTCATTGCTGGGTTAATGTATACTGAGCGTGATATAGCTCTGTCAGTGCTCTGTGATATTGGCTCTGTATACACTGACAGGAGGGCTGTGTCACAATTCGGTGACATTTCTCTCTGCGACAGTCACCCAGGGTTAGCAGAGCAATATGCTCACAAACTACTATATTCAGTAACCTGTAAAATCTGTCCCCAGCAGGACTGAATGAAACACAGGATGAGAATGACACAGAAAGATTGAGAGAGATTATTAGAGCGCAAAAGCTTTTTGGTCAATAAAGGGGGTATTGTTCAACATCCTTCAATGACAACCATGTTCTTGATGACCAGTTTTTAAAAGAGAAAAGTATTCACAGTGAGAGCAGTTTGAACATCGATGGGTGTTCACATGGGTATGCAAAGAGAGGTGCATAACATATCATCATAGAAACAAAACGGCAAATGAACTACAGAAAAAAAGACATACATGCATACATGTAGATGGTAACCATGCTAAGTTGGTCTCTAATATATTGTCTCGTTGTCCAACTTAACCATTTTTTATTCTTGTTTTAGCTTAAGACTCCACAAGCAACACTTGGTTAATCAGCAACATTTCTTACATCTGTTTCACTAGTGTCATCAGAATGACCATACTGGTTGTCCATCCAGTTTTGCTATCAAATTTGAGAGTTCTGCAGAATGATGGTTACCATCTGAACTTGACTGTATATTCCACCACATACCAGAATCAAAACAGTACTCGCTAGTATAAAGCTAGTAAAAGATATAAAGAGTGGACCAAAATTCAAATGAATGTTAAATTAGTGATCGTAATCAAATACTATGAAAAATATATGAATATATTTTAAACAAGATGAGTTAGAAGAAACTGTGATATGAAATCTTGTCATATATTGTATACAGATTTGTATCTTTCCATTTCTTTTTCTTGTTTAAGCATAAATTAAGCACACACAGACACAGACACACACACACACACACACACACACGCACACACACACACACACACACACACACACATAAATATATATATATATATATATATATATATATATATATATATATATATATATATATATATTATTATTATTATTTTTATTTTTATTTTATTTTTTTCTGGCCATTCTGTTGTCCTTTTGTTATTAGATCTCACTGGGGCCTTTGACACTATATCTATACCATGTTTTGCCTCTTTGTGTTGGTTTCAAGCCAAAGTTGATTTAAAACTTAACATTTTTGCTTTTAAGTTATGGAACAACCAACCACTTCATATCAGATCTGCTGCTACATTGGTCATTTAAAATGCACTTCCTCTCTATAGCCTTTGCGAATGAAGAGGGTTGAGTTTTATGTTTTTTTATGGTTTTGTGTCGTTGTTTTATGATGTGATCGTTCCCTTACTAAAATGTTTTATTAATGTCAAACTCCTTGTAATAATAATAGAAATAAATTAACTGAACTGACCTGAACTGATAAAAATCATATGGGTTTATGCAAAAAAAAAAAAAAAAAAAACTAAGAAAAGGAAACCTAATTTTATATTTATATTCTTCCTTTCTTTACTGCAACATATTTATATTTTGATGCCTTCAGTGTGAATCTACAATTTTCATAGTCATGAAAATAAAGAAAACTCTTTGAATGAGAAGGTGTGTCCAAACATTTGGTTTGTACTGTATATATAACAAAAAAGTGTGAAACAACTGAATATATGTCATATTTTAGGTTCTTCAAAGTTTTGCTTTGATTACTGCTTTGCACACTCTTGGCATTCTCTTGATGAGCTTCTAGAGGTAGTCACCTGAAATGGTCTTCCAACAGTCTTTAAGGAGTTCCCCGAGAGATGCTTAGCACTTGTTGGCCCTTTTGCCTTCTGTGTGCGGTCCAGCTCACCCCTAAACCATCTCGACTGGGTTCAGGTCCGGCAACTGTTGAGGCCAGGTCATCTGGCGCAGCACCCCATCACTCTCCTTCTTGGTCAAATAGCCCTTGATGCCTTTATGAAAATAAAGAAAACTCTTTGAATGAGAAAGGCTGGTAATGGATAATTCGATAATGATAACACACTCAGACACAGACAGCAGATCTCTCTTATATTGGCATATGCAAATGTGGAACCCAAATGTTAATATTCTAGTGGTAAGCTTGCTCTATTTGTGCTGCAAAACCAGGAGTCCTAGTGGTAAGGTTGTGCTGAATGTACCAGAAGCTTAAACTACATGTACAAAGGGGCCTGGGGCCCCAAGTGATTAGATGTATTGAGGGATCTACTGGTGTACTTGCTCTGTTTGTGCTGCAGAGATTGAGAGTCCTTGTGGTCAGCTTGAACTATATGCACAGAAGGGCCCGGGGGGCCTAGTGATCAGGTTGATCTATATGCACAGAGGAACATAGAGCCCCAAGTGGTTAGAGCCTGATGGTGTGTTTGCTCTTTTTTTTTTTTTTGTTGCAGAGATCAATAGTCCTGGTGGTTATCTTAAACTAAATGCACAGAAGAGTCCTGGGGCCCTAGTGATCAGGATGAACTGCATGCACAGAGGTTCCTGGGGTGCTATTTGTGAGCATGTTTTCTTTGTACTGCAGAGATTAGGAGTCCTAGTAGTCATTTTGTGTTGAATGCATGGAAGGGCTTAAGGGCCCTAGTGTCAGCTTAAACTGTTAGCACAGAGGGGCCTAGGGGCTTAGTGGTGAGTTGCACTGTATTTGCTGAGAGACCTGACAGCTCTAGTGGTCAGTTTGTGCTGCTAGCTCCAAGGGGACGGTTTCCTTAAGAAGGCTTTGGAGGCCTCTGGCAGGAGGAGACCTGAGACACTTACCTTGATATTCCTGTCCACATTTATGTCTTGGTCCTTTTAAATATTGTAACCATAGTCGAAGAGTAATATAGACCAGTGTTTCTCAGCTGGTGGGTCGCAAGACCATTCTCATAAATTGGGTCACCGGTTAATGATCATGAGAAAATGTGGGTTCCATGGCCAAACCAGTTGAGAAGCACTGATATAGACTACTTTTATAAAGATTTTACTGATTTTTTATGAGTTTGGGAGCTTGGATAGTCTGTAATCACTATATGTTTTTAATGTATGGAGTAGAGAAAAAGACACTTGGAATGTTCTGCCCCACATCTTCTTTGGTGTTCCAGATCAAAAAGAAAATCATACAGGTTTGGCACAACATAAGGGTTAGTAAATCTTTTTCATTTTTGGGTGATATGTTTAATTCAAAATCACTGTCCAAAAGATTCCAAAAATAAATGAGATAAAAAAATTTATAGAACTGTGTCTTGCTTAAGGTTTATTGTACCGGTTCCACCAATAATGTGCGCTCACCTGTCTAACATGAATTTTCACTATTTTTGAATCTATCAGTATTCCTCCTTTTCTGCGGAATAAGAAATTAGCATTTTGTATCTATAAACTGATAGAGCTCTCATGCACACATGCTCACACAGCAGTTTTCACACACTCTGGAGTTGAGAGATTGGCTCTGGGGAGAAAGGTAAAGCGATGAAGCAACACTGTGAATCGATATGTCTTTCTATTGCAGCTTTTTCAAATCGATGTCCATGGGAAATTAAGCTGTAGTCTTTGAATAAATTGAAGACACTCAAGCAACAAACAACAGAAGCCTAAAGAAAAGAAAAACTATTCAGAGCGAACAAACCTAAAAGAGAAATCAGAGATATCTGTGTTTGATCTCCTGAAGAATATATCAAAATCTGTGAATTTCTCTGTGGTTTTCTCTGTGAATCATAAGTAGTTTAAGAACAAGGAACCAGTGGCTCAGAAGTTTTTTGTTAAAGATGGCAAAAGTGGTCAAAGACCACTTCTAAATACTAATATTAATAATAATAACAACAACATTTTTCTCTCAAACAGCCATAAGATCAGATAATGGATCAGATGAATGTGTAATATGAAACATTTGCTTTTAATTATTTTTATTGTAATATCAGTTTATTTTGATGGTATCCTTTAGACAGCGACAAGTAACTGCAAATATCTATCAACTAGTGGTCATTACAGTATTAGTATGTCTACTACTGTAAATATGTGATAACACTTTATTTTGATGGTCAATCAACAATTAAACTGACCTACTGTAAGTGTCTTTGCAAGTATGTCAGCTTCTACCATACTAGATTCTACCATTCTTGAGCATACTAATATTCTAATGTGAGTTAGTTGGCATGTAGTTGCAAAGTTGCTTATAGTCGATTGATTAAGGGGACCATCAAAAATAAAATGTAACCATATAAAACATTGCATTTATTTATTAATTAATTAATTAATTTATTTTATTTTTCTTTTTGAGTATTATGCTCACATCAATTAATTAACATTAGCTCCAAAAGAACCACTCAAATAACACTTAACATCTAAGCTGTAGTAAGATACTGTGCAGATCTTAAATAAACAATGTCAAGATACGACACAGTCCATTATACTGTAAATGAAGTAGATTTAATATGGGGTTCATTGTGTGTTATACATAATATATTCATTGTGTGTATTATGATGTATTATAATTGTTCAATGTGTGTATTATGATGTTGTATTATAATTGCTGTTATTATTCATGAGTTGATATAACACACACACACACACACACACACACACACACACACACACACACACACATATATATATATATATATATATATATATAAATATATATTATAATGCATTATGCATTCATTACAATGTCTTAAGAATACCCTTATAATGTATTATAAATAAGGGTTTCATAGAAAGTGCTACCAAATCTTTTTTTTTATATATTGATTATGATATGTACACATGAATTTACCTGCTGGTTACACCACTTACAGTCATTAAATCAAAAACACCAACATCCTGCAACAAAACTACCACGATAAAATGCTACTGCAAATATACCTAAATTTCAACTTTTTTCGGATAGGTCTATACCTGTGCACATGGCCTCACTTTGTTTCCTGTGTCTCCTTCATTTTACTGTCATTCATAGTCATAGGGTAGCTTGCAAAATCACAGATCTTAATTAATGCATAACAGAAACAAGTACTGTAAGCAATAATTACTCTGCTTGTTGTGTACATTTTACACATTAATCAATAATTAATGTCACTGAGCTGAAGAGACCAAAAATGATATTCAGCTATGATGTCTTTGTTTGGAGAAATCCCATTTGCCAACTTAAATAAATGACAGCTTGGGTGATGTCACCACTTCTATCTGACAGTCATAATCCATTAATGCATTACCCATCGTGCTCTTTTCCACAGAGGGAAAAGCAATTGATTTCCAATAATTTACCTTTTTTTTTATCATGCCATTCTAGATTTTAGACCTAATCTATCTAATGTATCTAATAATGATCTGATGAATGGACATGTTTCTTGTTATTCCTGTAAGTATGAAGCGGTCAATAATTGAAGCAGTCCATGAATTAAAGATTTCCCAGTTTACCTTTCATGACTGCTGGCGTCTAATGGAAAACAAGACAATGTAAATGCTGACACCCAGCACACACACACACAGACACACACACACACACACACGTTTGTTTTTGTGAAAAGTGAGGACATCCTATAGGCGTAATGGTTTTTAATACTGTACAAACTGTATATTCTATGGCCCTACACCAACCCTACACCTAACCCTAACCCTCACAGGAAACTTTGAACATTTTTACTTACTCAACGAAAAAAAAAATTCTGTATGGTGTATAAGCATTTTGAAAAATGGGAACATGGGATAGTCCTCATAAGTCACCCTCTCCTTTTAATACCTGTGTCATACCCATGTCATTATACAAAGTTGTGTCCTGATATGTCACAAAAACATGCCCACACACACACACACACACACACAGACTGCTTCTCTATGTTTCCTGGGGACTGCATTTGACTGAACTCTGTGGAAGAGTGTAGTGCTGCTGGGTTATGGGCGGACTCCTACTTCCTGTTGGCCAGCAGATACATTCTGAATAGTCAACCATAATGGATTGTTCACTCCGCGAAGAGACAGACACACACTCTGGCCTTTGCTCGTAATATCCAACTGACCCCCATCAGTAAGATGACATTTAGTGTGACAGAACAGCATTACTTTAAGGTCAAGAGGGGACATCCACGTGCACACACACTGTGCACTCCAAATGTTGAGAATATGAAATGTTCTGTATCGATTCCAGCTCGACCTAATTTCTGACATACTCATTACCTCTCTGTTTGTTTCTCCATTCCTCCTCTGTTCACATCATCCCTATTTCCTGTTTCCTTTTATGACTCACTGGGGCTGACATTTCCAGACTCACAAACCTTTGCTCTCTTCCGAACCATTGAGCCCCCCCCCCCTAAACTTCATTTGAGCCAGCATAGGCAAGTTTAGGACATGAATGCATACTACATTTCCAAAAAATTTGTCAACCAAATTATGCTGCCTCATAAAAAAGTTACAGTTTATTTACAGTCACTTTGTTACTTTTTTTTAGAACCTTGATGTCATTTTTCAAAACTCTAGACACAAAACTCACAACCAATGGTCAAAATGCATATTTTTCAAAACTCTAACCTTATAACTTTTCTCAATTGCTTGGATGCAATATACATAAAACCTAAATCATTTATTAATTCAACAAAAATCACCTGTTCAATATGACACAACTTAACATCAATGTACTACTATTTCAAAAGGCAATGCACACATTACATTTCAAATGAGTGTCTATTAATTTCCTTACAATGATCTAACTATCAATTGATACAACTGCTCAAAATGATAAGTAACTGTTGCATTACTCATAATGCATAGTTGTATGGAAACAGACAAACAATCTTCCATGTTTACTGTAAATCATGAAAGTTTCAAGATAACGAGATTCATTGTCACCAATCAGCATGGAGCATAAACCAATTAGACAACGATATCCATTGATGTAGCCTAATATTTTATCACAATGCTTCATCAGACACTGTGTCTATGGCCCCAAATACTGTACTACCTTTTCAGACTATTTACAGTATTGACAGTACTGCACTGTATAGATGCAGGCCCTTGTAATTGCTTGTCCAATTCTACCAACTTGTTACTGATGATTGAGTGCATATTGTGGAATGAGTATATAGTAAAGAGTTGATTGGGATCCAATTGCAAGAGAATAGTGATATGTAACATGGAGCCAGCAGATGATCCAGTTCACAGTGGAGGTTAAGCAGTGGTGGGAGGAAGATGAGGAAGATGTGTTGGTCAAAGGAATGGCAGGGTACAGGCACCCCTTCTGAGAGGGGGTCATGGGCCTCATTTGAGAGGTGTGAGGGAACGTGGTAAAGGATAGGCACCCCTTCTGAGAGGTGGTCGTGGGCCTCGTTTGAGAGGTGTGGAGGAACGTGGTAGAGGAGAAGGCCACGGACCAAGACAGCAGCAGTTACAGCATAGAATGTCCAATGAAATTCAGGCAATAGTTGTAGACCATGTCATAAATCATGGCATGACGATGACTGAGGTAGCTACAATGAAACGACCAAACCTCAGAAGGTCAACCATGGCCTCAATAATCAGAACTTTCTACAATGAGAACCGGTAAGTTATCAGCATGCACTAAACATTATGCTACTCTCAATTGTCAAATGACTGCATAACAATGTGTATTACAGAATAGGTGATGTGACCAAGTGTCTTCTTACTCCATTGTTCCCTGTAGAATTGTGACCAGGCCAAATAGTGGAGGCAGAGGCAAAATTCTTACTGACCACCAAGAGCAGGCTGTGGTCGATTTGGTTTGGGCCAGAAATGATATTCGCCTTATAGAAATTCACCAGCATATCTTGGACAATAAAGACATGTTCAACAATGTGGGATCCATAAGTTTGCAGACTATTACATGCATGCTGAAAAGGCACCAGGGATCTATAAAACAACTATAACGTATGCCTTTCGAAAGAAATGCAGACAGAGTGAAGCAAATGAGGACTGAGTATGTTCAGGTAAGTTCAGTTTCAAGATGGCTGTTGTAAAAACATTCCCAAAAATTCGACTTTGTAGAGTAATCTCTAAATCTCGTTCCAAAATGTATTTTTAGAGGGTGAAGGACCTGGATGCTGATGATGACCATCACAAATTCATATATTTGGATAAGGCAGGTTTTAATCTGGCCAAGACAAGGAGGAGAGGTCGGCATTTCATTGGCCAGGGGGCAACCATCCAAGTACCTGGATAACATGGGGCCAACATTACCATGTGTGCGGCTATATCAAAAGATGGTGTGGTGGCCGAGGAATTTTTCTCCAAGATGTTTGGCTAATGAAAACATCCAATGTGATGTAGATGAGATTGAGTTGATGACAATGTCGAAGTATAGTAATCACTCCTCTTTTGTGTCTTACAGTACAAGCAAGCAAGTTGAGGAACACTGCATTTTATGTTTTACAGTACTGTCTTTTCTTTTCTATTTCATAGCTAATTATTTCTGCTTTGATTCAAATAAACCTATTTTGTGATTGTACTGTAGAGATTTACATATATTACAAACTTTGTTCAATGATTCCACTGTGTCTGTAGTATTCTCTCTACTACTGCAGTACTTTTACAGATATGTTTTTACTGTACATGTAGTACCATAATGAAACCTGTATCACCTATTTTGTTCTACAATATTTAATGATTGTATGAACAATGACACAGTGAAACTATTGGTTGCTTGTGTGTGGGTGATTTATAGTTATATTTCAATGGTATTTCAAAGTAAATTTGTGTTTTGAACCAATGATTGTACAAGTGCAAGATTTCTTTAAAGATGTGAATGCACAATGCAATGTTTTGAACATTAGACAGCCTGTGTTACGAGTGATAACCATTTTGTGTCTAGAGTTTTGAAAAATGACATCAAGGTTCTGAAAATAGTAGCAAAGTGATTGTAAAAAAAACTGTAATTGGCCGAAGTTTTTAGAAAAAATCGGTTTTACAACACATGTACAGGAACAGACAAAAGGGAACTGGAGCACTGCTGGTATCCCTTGTATCCTCTGGTTCTCATGGAAGGGTAAACTGTTCATGAAAAAGAATTTGGAAAAAATCCAGATCCAGGCACTCAGTAGGATACAAAAGTTAAAAAGCCTTTATTGTTTAAAAGGGCTAAAGCATAAAACACTAATGCGTTTCGGCCCACTGGCCTTCATCAGTGTGTTGGTAACAAACAAAAAGAATCAAGCCATACTTATAGTTGCATTGATTTTTAGGTGTGCCACTCTGGCACTTGCAACACAATTTCTTTGCCACCAAAGGCAATAGTTCAGATCATGTCTGATACCAGAGGTTAAACCAAACAGGACCAAATGAGACATCTCCAAGTGGAAGAACAGGAATGACACTACTGAAAATATACACCAAAGGTCAATGTACCTATGCTCAGCTACCCTGTCCCTCAGTCTCCTTTTAGTAAGGCCTACATAAAAACAGCCACATGTACACTTGAATCGTTAGAGAACATGGGTAGTATTTTAATTAATTAAAACTGTTAATAGTGTAAGTCCTATTATTGAAAACATCCAGAAATGTAGCAGTTTTAGCCATATTCTCACAATAATTACAATTACCACAAGGAATGTGTCCCTTAGGTTGACAAAGCCAAGTTTCACATTTAGGAGATGGGAGGTAACTTCTTACTAACTTGTCTTTAATTGTAGGGGCCCTCTTAAAGCTGATACCAGGGGGTTCCATGAATATTTCCTGTAAAGTCGGGTCACATTCAATAATGTTCTAGTTTTTCTTAATAATGTATTTAATCTGGACATCCTCCTTACTATAATGAGTGACAAAGTAGGATTTCTGAGTTAACACTCTTTATGGTCTAGACTTAAGAAGACTCTTCATTTCAAGTGATTGTGCTCTATTATGAACTTGAACAAGACTCTGTGTTCGATATCCTCTTTGTCGAAAACGCTGCTGCATTTCCATCGATTGATTTTGGAAATCCTGATCACATATACGCCTTATTCTCTATTTTCCCAATTCTTTTTCATAAACAGTTTACCCTTCCATGAGCACAAGAGGATACAAGGGATACCAGTAGCACTCCAGTTCCCTTTTGTCTAGTCTAGTGGATCATTTAGGGTGACCCTGGACAGGAGCAGCTCCATTCTACTTTTGAACATGGAGGACACGCTATAAGATCAACATGGCCACAAACAAATCTTTCTCCTACACCAAGGATGAGGGTAAACACTCTTCTGGCAGTGGATTTGTACAAGGGACGCATACACGTAAACTGATTGATCTTCAAAAACTTTCTGAATAAGAGGTAGAGCTGAATCTTCATATTATCACCTTATCTGACTATTGAAGGCAGGACATGATTCCAAGAGGTTTGAGACTTAATACATTTCCCTTATTTGGTTATGATAATATGGATTTCAAGGATAAATGGGAAGCAATTCTCAATAAATGCTCCATAGACTAAATCCTCTTGTTAATTAAAGAAGCCAAAAATCAGAAGTCAGCTTTACAATCTCAGATTTAGGAGTTAAAATCTGAGTTTACTCAAACAGAATCAGAGGAACACATGATATATGAGCCTATGTTACATATTTGCTCATTTTTCCTTAAAAACATTAGAAATGCTAATTTGACAGTAATAGTCATGGCAAAAAGTTTTAGCAGGGACACAAATGTAGTATTTTGCAAAGTTTGCTGTTTCAGTATTTGTATATTATCTTTTACCATGTTTTACCATATTTCTATTATATACTATATATATTATATACTGAGGCCTATATATATATATATATATATATATATATATATATATATATATATATATATATATATATATATATATGTGAGAAGCTCTTTTCCAAAACGCTATAAATCCATTTTAATCATTTTGATGAAAATTACTTTTTTTTTTACCTAGACCCATACATTTTGTTAATATTTAATTCATACTTTTAAAAAGGTATATTGGCTCAGTCTGAACATGTTAAAAAATGATTGCTAAATGAAACAACAATATTTTTGATAACAAATTCAAAGTTTATTTATTTTTTCTCAAAACGCTACAAATCCATATTTTTTTCCAAAATGCTACAAATTCATTTTTTTTTTTTTTTTTGGTTTTATGTCCTTTTTTATAAAACAACAACAACAACAAAAGAACACACAACATATGACAACAGGGACTCATACTATAAATTAATATAAATAAAATAAAAGCAAATTCATGAAATAAATAGCAGCCAAATAAATAATACAATTTAAATAAAATAAATATTTGTCCACCACATAAAACAAATAATTTAAAAATAACACGCATACATATACTACCAATTAAATAAACCTACAACAATGTTAACATTACATTCAAATAATTTAGTAACACATTTAGGTTAATAGTCATTCAGTGCCGAACCTGTAAAAAGTAATGATAGTAATTAGGGGTGCTCGGATCACGATCGGCCGATCGTTAATGCGCATCTCATCAGTAAAGCCGGTTTTCTAATCAGCGGTTAATTCCATCAGGTGCGTGATTTCACATAGAGCAGCTGTTACTACACAGAGCCTTTGTAAACTGAGAAAATGCGCCAAAAAAACGCTGAAAATGAAGTGGATTTGCGCATCTTCTTTATTAACAACGGCTCTGTGTAGTAACAGCTGCTCTATGTGAAATCAAGCACCTGATGGAATTAACTGCTGATTAGAACCGGCTTTACTGACAAGATGCTCATAACGATCGGCCGATCGTGATCGGAGTAGAGGTCTTCACAGTGCACCCGAGACCCGTCAACCCCGGACCCGACCCGGGACCCGTACGGGTTCGGGTCTATATTTTAAATCATCAGCCGGGTCCGGGTCGGGTCGAATCTATTACCTCGGGTCCCGGGTCTGTTTAACATTGTGTGTAATACCCGTGCGATCGCCGATCGGAGTCATCGGACTCGGAGAACATCCGGCCGTTATCAAAGACTGCTTGTGTTTTTTGTAACTTGCAACTTGTAAAATTAGGAAAAGAAAAGAGTGAGCCAAAAAAAGTGATCTCTCTCTCTTGCAGACTCAAGAGTTAATGCAAGTGCACACACAGTAATGCTTGCAGACTTGACACACTCATGTTTAATATATTTCAAATCAGCAACACAATCTGAGGTGAACTGTCACACGAATGTTTTCTATTACGCTCAAATTGCGTTAAGGCATTTTAGGTTGATAAAGCTAGCACGCATGTGCAGTCATGTTTCTATGGCAAGCAGTGAGGGACACTTTCGACCGCCAAACAGCGTTTTACATTTTTTCCCATTTTTTTAATATTATAAATGAACCGTTTAATCTTAAAGTTTTAGTGGTTCAGATTCAGACTCGATGCTGAGCAGAGAGCACAGACAGAGATCAGATGATAGCAAAAAAATAATGTCAGCGGCCATGGCACGAGCGATCGTTATTATAGTTCAAAAGGCAAACAGTGTAAGTTATTATGCGAATTAACTCGAGTCAGAATGTACATGTGCACAGTAGCATTTGTCACCCGTCACCGTGACATCAAGTGGACTTCTGAAGCTGAAATAATGATTGGATTCAGCTTGGACTTGGAATAACGAGAGGAATAACATGAATAACTTTCTTAACGGAGGATTGTAATGCATCACAGGCAGTCAGGTACAAGGAAGAGAGACCACGGCTCTTTAAATTAGGTAAGACAAAAAGCTGTATTCTTCGCAACAGGTTTATTGACTTGTAATAGCAATTTAAGGTGGAATATGTCAACGTCGGGTCCAGTCGGGTCTGTGTCTTCCCGGCGGGTTCGGGTCCAGATTTCAAGTAATATACGTGTCCGGGTCGGGTCCGGGTAGGCATTTCTCGGATCTACATGGGTCCGGGTCCAGCTTTTGAAATAATAGACGGGTCCGGGTCGGTTCGGTGTAGTACATTACGGGTCTCTGTCGGGTTCGGGCAAGAATTTTTGGACCCGTGAAGACCTCTAGATCGGAGCACCCCTATATATCTGGAAACAAACTAGAAAAGTCTATTAACATCTGGGTTAGATCTTTATTTTGAACCTCTGTCAAATGTGAAAACAGAGCATCTAAATTCTGAAGAGTCTCTGAATTCTTTAATCGAGGTAACAAAACACAATCTTCAGGAACAACTGTATCCTTCTTAACCATATCTTCTCCTCCAACAACAAAAGGCTGATAAGACTCAAAGGAAGCTGTAACAACTGGAGGAACCGTTTTAGTTGGTTGATCCTCAGACTTTCGAGAATAATAGGCTTTAAGCAAATTTACATGGAAACACTGCTTAGATTTATCAGGAGTGGCGACTTGATAATTCTCATCTGACAGTTTCCAAATAACAGTATATGGCCCTGTAAACTTGGCATAAAAAGATGACCAAGAAGATGGCAACAAAACTAACACCTGATCCCCTGGTGTAAAAACACGACCTTCAGCATGCTTATCAAAGTGTTTTTTTATCTTCTCTTGCGCAACAGCAAGATTCTCCCGTGCACTCAATCTGGCCAAAAACAAACGCCGACGAAAACCATTCACATACTCCAATGTGGAGTAAACCAAATTTTTACTTTAAGCACCTTCAAAACTTCAGCAAACATATGAGACGTAAAGTTAGTACAGTTATCACTTTGAATAATTGTAGGTATCCCGAAAATGGATATAAACTGAGTTAAAGCCTTGACAACTGCTTTGGTGGTAATTCTTCGAATAGCATAAGCTGCTGAATAGCGAGTTGCCTGACACATTACGAAAAGCAAGTGCATTTATTTCCTTTCGGAAACAATCCCCACCTCTACACTGCCTACCAACCCACTAACCTAACCTATGCCTAGTCTTCATGCAACTTTCAAGAGCAAAGCGACATTAAACACCAAGATACCGATGGTTTAATAATTGAACAAACAGCTCAATCCAAAACCACGGCGGTGTACTTCGCCCAAAAGCCTGCACAATAATAAAAAAGGCAAAGTAATAAGCCAAACGCAAAGCGTTGCTAATTCCTAACAGGGAGAAAATGAACAATATATCACCTGAAAAGAAAACGAAAAATGCACTTACCTTTAATGACTAATTTCGAACTAATGAGATGGTTTAAATACAATATCGATATACATGTCTCAAAACAACGTGCATACCGAAAGCTCAAAATTTTATTTATCTTTCTCCAATCGAAATTATCCCAAATATGAACCAAATTTCATCCTATGATGTAATTTTGTTTTAGGACGAGCCCCCATTAGATACGATCTCTTCCGAGGCGCAACAAAATAAGGGAGTCACCACACACCACAGCTAATTTAATAAATGGATTTATTAATCTGTATGACAGAACACCATTAAGAATCAGTGTAAATGATAATCAGTATGTCAGTATATGAGTGCAAATGTATATGAAAGTCAGCAGTCCAACCATCCCAGAGGAGATGGATCAAAGGTAAAAAATCTTTAGTAAAAAATGTAAGGCAGTGAGGTAACATTTGTTTACGATTATTAATCCAAGTAAAACAAAAAAGTCCCTGTTGACACATGATTTAGGTTGACTGGACTAGAAAATAATAGTCGTCAACTTAAAGAAATTTGTTACCTGGCCTAATTCCACTCTAATGGGAAGTTGTTTCAACAATAAATATTTTTTCAAGATAACAAAACATTTTAAGCAGTGGGGGAACAAAGCACTTTTGGTTGACTCAAAAAATAATTTTTTACAGTGCATGCTGTAAAATGCACGGATGTTTCGATACCATTCTTTATTCTTAGCAGTGTTTTTGGGAAGAATTATGAGAGCACCTACTCCCTTGGTTGAAAAGCAACTCCACACATGGTCTCAGGATGCTTCACTGTTGGCACATCACAGGACTCATGGTAACATTCACCTTTTCGTCTCCAAACAGTCTACTTTCCAGATGTCCCAAACAGTCAGAAGGGAGCTTCGGAGAGAATAACTTTGCCAGTCTTCTGCTGTCCAATTATGTACTTCCTGCAAAATTTCAGTCTGTCCTTGACATTTTCTTTTGGAGAGAAGTGGCTTTTTTGCTGCCCTTCTTGAAACCAGGCCATTGTCCGAAAAGCTTGGCCTCACTGTGCGTACAGATGCTCTCACACCAATCTGCTACCATTCCTGAGCAATTACACTTTGCACATATTTTTTCGGCGCGAACGTTGATCTTTCTTCAAAACAGCCGGTAAAAGAGTCACGCGATAACACGTGTCATCACTTCGACACGGCATTAGATTTGGCTTACGTTCACACAGCGCTCGTACCAGGTTGAACCTGGCAATGTTACTAGGTCCCCGAAACTCCAGAACTGTGCCAACTGGGTAGTTAGCTAGGTCAAGCTAGCGGTCTCTGCACTTCCTCGTTGAGGGCGTTCTGGCTTGGAGAATGGTTTCAACAACCACGGTTGAGAGGCTGGATGCTATGAGTTGTGCCCCCTCAGGGGCCACACCCACCGTTTTCATAACTCCAGGCAAGGGTGAATTATCGTGCCCTGCGCCTGAGAGAGTAGGTCTGTCCTGATCGGTATCTCTCATGGAAGCCGTCGAGGAGCGAGACCAGATCTGCAAACTATACTAGGCCCGGCCAGAATGGGGCTACTAACAACAGACGGACCCCAGAGCACCCTGTTCATGATTGAGAAGTCCCTTTCACAATTTAGCTTGGTCAAAACCTGTCATTCGGTGATGATTGGACTTTTGATGATTGTCAGGGACAGGATGCGCAGCACTTAACACTGTTTCACACATACTCTGTCTGCAGTGCTTATGTGTTGCATATTTTTTAATGCACCCATATTAACGGATTTCAGCATTCACACTGCAAGCGGTTGTGGTCCGTCAATGCACTTCACGAGCAGTGCGTCTGCAGCAGTGCAGCGATCATTTATGTACAGAGTCTATTTTTGCTGTGCTGCACGGTAGGCTTGCCGCGATAGATGGTGTTGACGGTTTAACCGATTTTAAGCCGCGACCCCGGTTACATCACTTTCCCACCGTGACACCATCCCCACCGTCATTTTGATTTTTGTAGTTTTTTCTTCATACACTATAATTAAAAACACAGCTACAATGCCGAGAGACAGTCACATCACAGATCAGCATCACCGCTTCATCTCTTCTCCCTGTGCTGTGTCTCATTAAAGAGGAATCATTGGCCTCATCGGATGAGGACGGACAACAGACAGCCAACCTGAAAGGCGGCATCATATCTATTTAAGATGAGAGAAATGAAGCTTTGCCAGAAGCAAGCCACCAGCTTATGCGCTAGACCAGTGGTTCTCAACCCGCGGCCCGTCACGAATTCAAATGCGGCCCACCATGCTGAACACAATAATAATAATTTAAAAAGCAGATAACATAACGTTCCGCATTTAACAAACACATTCACGCGTGCACTTTGGCAGAATTCAATTCAAATAGTCATCAAATGGAGCATCAGAATGGACAAATTTGTTTTTAAGGGAGAAAAAAAGAAATATGGAAAAATACCAGCGATTGAACAAATACAAACAATAATGGTTGCTGTATCAATGAAGGACAGTGCTGGATTTTCGGTTTGTTCCGCAACTCACTTGAAGAAGTTCAGGCAAATGGAAATACCTATACAACGCAGCAATCATCCTTATATTGAAAAAAATATTAAAGTCGACACATTTTATGCAATGTCGTGCGTCAAGTAGAGGAGTAGGCACAATGATATGCGTGTGGCCCGCGAGACTTGCACTTGGACCATAGTGCAGCTCAGTGGAAAAAAAAGGTTGAGAACCACTGCGCTATAATGTTCCTGAACCCATGCTACCAGGGTCACTATGACCCGAATGTTGAAGAGATAAAGAAGATAACACATGAAGAAACTGCCATACTCCGTATGAGGCGCATTTAACGCACACGGGGAGAGGAGACATAGAACATGAGGAGGAAGCCGATGTCAAGCCGCAGCCCAAAGGAAAAAAAAAAAACTGCACACACTGTAAATAAATGCCAATTTATAGTTTTTTTTTTTTTTTTTTAAGAGTACTGGATTTTCATTTATGTAGTCTAAGGTCATTTTGAAAGTTTTTATTTTATATTCGTTTCTTATTTATATGGTTTTATCTTATTTAAACTTTGTGTTATCTATTTATGCCTATAAACTTTCATGGTTCTTTTTTGTTTGGTAGCCAATGCAGGGTGGAATTTTTTTTTGTTATGTTAATAAAAGGTCTGTATTTAATATCAGTGAGTGTTTTTTTTTTTTTTTTGTTTGTTTTTTTTTTGTCCGTTCAAGCAATCGACGCTGAACTGCCAATTGCCGCTAATTCAAAAGTGAAAGTATAACGCGTACACATTTATAAGCTATATATTTAAAAGCGATGAAGCAAGGAAAAAAGGTTCAATAAGACCTGTGGGATTGCTTGTAATAAAGATTTTAAATGCAAAAGGCACAAGAGTCGACTGTTTCTGTCAGTGATGAGTTTTAATTTTAAATATTTGGAATATCCTAACAAAGAAAAGTAGGCTAATTGTTGTGTTTAAATGTTTTGCCGCTTGCTTGAGCAGCTTATTATACAAACCTAGAAGTCAAATGCATTAATAAAGCATTTTTTATATTTATCGAGTTTAAACTATGTCTATGACTATGAAAAATTATTAAAATTATTACATAATTTGAAATAAAAATCATCAACAAAGTTGTGTTTGTGGACTAAACAGCTGCGGATCTGTAGCGGACTGCAAACTCATCCTGTGTGAAAGGACAATGAGTCTGTGCTGCTTCTGCACCAACACACGGACTGCATACGCACTGCAGACTTGGAGCAGGAGAGCTACTCCGGCTGCTACTCGCAGTAGAGCACGTGTTGCCATCTTCAGTTCCCTGTGAGCATATAAAAAACGCAAATATTTTTGTCTGATTTTCATCTGTTTGACGCAACATATTTCCCACCGCGCACTCTCTTGTCTGCTAGTGCTCATCTGTATGTGAAGCAAGTGTTTGTTTGTGTGTGTTACTCATTGGGATAATTGTAAACGCGCAAACACAGACAGAAAAGACTTGCCATCGTGAAAATAAGATAAATAACATATTACTTAAAGGCTATTTAGTTTGTTTAATAAAATGACAAATTGTAATCTGGCGCTATAAAGAAAATCAAATTTACTTGACCTTCAAGGGGGGCGGGGCAAGCCATTAGGAGGGTGGGGCACCCCCTTATATAATGGCAGGGGAAACCCGGCGGTGGTGCAGAGCCGAACTTAATAAGGTAGCCTTTTTCTACTGTGCGCAGGACCCATTGAGATACAGTTGGCAGTAGTTCCACGCTGCTAAATAATCTACTAAGGGAATCAGTCTCTCAAGACTGACGTCTGGAGTAAGAGGCCCCCACAAGGACGGCGAGTGTCTCAGCTCCGCTACGCGTGCGGGCGAGTGGACGATACTGAGAGCGAGGCTCGCGGGGGACCGCTGCGCACTGGAACACTGGCAGGGTTGGCAGACCGGCCCCCAGAGGGCACTGAGGCGAGACGGACACCGTGTACTGCGGTGTATACTTCTCTACCCCAGCAGAGTCTGCCCTCTGAGGCCCTGACCTTCTGGCGTCAGGGCTTCTTGCCCGAGGACTTCTTGGCCACTCCACAGACCACGGGCAAGGTGGCCACTCATGACCGCACCCCAACCAGTGAGGGATGCAATTGTGTCGATACCTCTCCCTGGGTGGAAGGAACCGCAGAGCGTGCTTCCGACTCCAGAGATCGGGCACCGGATCTGGCAGAAGTGGAAGGAGATAGGGACTCGCCCATCTCCATTCCCTCTGCCAGATCCACTTGCGAACCCCACGAGTGCAGCTGCCGTTCTTCCTCAGCAGAAGCGGGGCCAGCACCACGGGGAACGATGGCGAAGGCTCCCTCCTCAAAGAGAGCCCTGGGAACGAAGCAGTCGCATCGACAACTCTCGCAATGCGGGCAGTCGGCTCCCTTGAGAGCTGACTCAGCATGCTTCGAACCCAGGCAGACCACGCACAGACTGTGTGTATCCCCACTCGTAATATATCGTGGGCAGGGAGGAACACAGAGCCTGAAACGTGGATTCGCCTTTTAAATGCTTTGTTTTCGCCTTGCTCTTAGACATGTTTTGGAGCTCTACTGGACAGACAACAGTAAATAAGACTCACAAGACAAACTGAGGACATTCACACACAGAGCACTTGCTGAAGACGCCAGCTGACGCCAGCTGCGTGGCATGTGCTTTTATAGCTTCCTGGTCACATACGTCACCCCGCCCGTGACCTCACGCTCTTCCATTGGACTGATTACACATGATATTCAGAGTCGCTCACGCTAGACTCGGTCCCTGTAGCGCTTCGACGCAGCTCGAGTTCCTGAAGAGAAGCATTCTGTCAGAAGTGGCTTTCTGTGCACACTTATGTGTCATATGCCTGTGTTCAAAGAGCGCTACTGCACATACACTCCACCAATACCAACAATAAGTTCTATTTTTGTGCTTGTGTACCATTTGGATGCTCGTATGTGCATTTGCATTTTGTACCGGATGCTCGCATATCTAATATGACGCTAGCCAATTGATCTGATGATCCATATATAAAATACTGTATCAATGCAAATGATCATTAAAATCTGCTAACTGAATGAAGGTTGTCAGTTTAATTGGCTAGCTTTTACCAAATTATTATTAACCTGAGCATAATTCATAATCACTTTGGGGAAGTCGTGGCCTAATGGTTAGAGGGTTGGACTCCCAATCGAAGGGAGTTTCGGGCCGGACGGAATTGTGGGTGGGGGTAGTGCATGAACAGCTCTCTCTCCACCTTCAATACCACGACTTAGGTGCCCTTGAGCAAGGCATCGAACCCCCAACTGCTCCCCGGGTGCCGCAGCATAAATGGCTGCCCACTGCTCCGGGTGTGTGCTCACAGTGTGTGTGTTCACTGCTCTGTGTGTGTGCATTTCGGATGGGTTAAAGGCAGAGCACAAATTCTTAGTATGGGTCACCATACTTGGCTGAATTTCACTTCACTTTCACTTTCACTAATTCACACAATTACACCCCAGTTTTCGACGCAAACATAACCACTGTAAAGTAAAAAAAAAAAAAAAACTCTATGCTAATAAACCCCAATGTATGTTTGACACTATGAGTGTCATCATTAATTGTGTCTGTTGCAAGGGGAAAGCAGAAGGTGAGAGACAGAGAAAGAAACAGTGTGAAAGAGATATGTTTGTAATTCTGATTTGCCCTTCTGTCCTTGCCTGGAACCGAGACACCGCCGGTATCTAGTAGCAACCCATCCTGCGGGACCTGCATTTAGCCATCAATCACTGACCTCACGTCTGAACCCAATTTCCCATAATCCCTTGCCATGCAGAGCTGTCACTGCCCCCAGCTGCCACTGCTGTCACAATGGTGAACCATGCCCTCCTCAAACCACACAACATGTGGAGTTAATTACTGACTGAATTCTCAGCAGGCAAACACTAAATGAATACACACAATATCTGACTCTTTATCTGTTATTGTCAATAATATATATATATATATATATATATATATATATATTTTTTAAGAGCAGTTCAGTTGTTCAGCAGTTCAGTTTGGGCAGTGGTGTGGGAGGGGGTGTTCTGTATTTGAAATCTTAAATTTGAATGTATCCTTAAATTAAAATTAAAAGTTATGCTCTATCTGTCAGTAAAAGTTTTTTTTTGTTTTTTTTTACTGTAATGATCTTAAAGTTTAAGTCTATGGGTGAGACATTTCACTGGAATAAATGTTAAAATACAAACTTCTAAAATACAGACTTTACACACACAAAAATTAAAAATAAACAATAATAATAATAATAATAATAATAATAATAATAATAATAATAATAAATAAAATAAAATTGTCACATATACTGTAACTTCACTGGATCACCGTGATTAGCTTTTAGATCGTATTATAAATACGTTATTCAATAAGTGTTAAATGAAAAGGAATTCGCAATGCTAATATACTGAGGATATATTCAAAAATGCTTCACTTCACACTGACACACACACACACACACTTTAACAGCAGAAGGGCATCATGATCTTGATCAAATCTAGCTGCCAAATAATGAATTGCTGACCATGCACTCAAGAGCAGAGAGCAAAGGTGTGTGTGTGTGTGTGTGTGTGGCTCAAAGCAGAGCAGGATGGGCAGAGATTCCTGTGGAGAGGTGTCAGGCCCAGACACAGGTGAGATCTGGCCCAGGTAGTGTTCTCATTTCCTCATCCCTGTCTGCAGCCCACACCCCCATAGAGAGACATCCTGAGACACAGCTGTTCACAGGTGGTCTTCTGAAATTAGGCAAATTTCTCTTTCCATGTTTGGATTTTTTAGTGTAATGGAAATGTATGTGCAATTTGACATTTAAAAAGGCCATTGGGCACACATTTTACATCACTGATGCCAATGGGTTTTTGATGGTCGTATGGAAGACTGCAGTGCAGCACATTTCAAACACTGTCAAATTTTGATCCAATATAATAATTCGTGCTTTCCATTGAAGTATGTGAATGATAAAAAGATCCAAAATTCAAATTCAAATTCAAATGCAAGGGATAGTCTCAACAACATTTTGACAATCTTCAAAAGCATTTTATAGCGCTTTTGGTTCCTGTCTGAATTGTTTGCTGAATGAGCTCCATGTAGTGCTGTCTTTCTGTTGTAATCTCTACATTTTACAATCACTGTCTAGTTTTAATATAGCATCACTCTCTAGTTTTAATATTATAATAAAAACTTATTTGACATAATTCGCTTTTTAATCTAAAAAGCTAGTGCAGTGCGCTATTTAGTATTTTGTTAGCCTGTTAGCTTGTCATTTGCAACTACCGCTATTCTTTTCTCTCTGTGTTCCTTTTCTCTCTCGCGCTCTGTTTTTCACAAGTTCATCAAACAAAATTTTGTGGTAAGTAGGAATCATCCAGCAATCGCGATGAGTAATGGCTGCTTCTCCTGTTATTGGGCGCTTCTCAAACGGAAGGCTGCATCCTACAGAGGCTGCATATATTGGCTGCCTGGTCATCCAACGTCGCTGAAGGCCATTTCAATTGGAAGGATCCTTGGGAGGCAGCCTTTGTTTTGCATCCTTCATTCAACTGAATTTGAAAGATGCATGGTATGTATCCTCCACGACCTTCAGTCACACACAATCCTTTCTACTCATTCCATTTCATAAAAATAAACTGATGAAAATGAGTCAGTACTGAGCTTGTCTGAATTTATTATGAAATGTAAGACAAAAATAATTTTTTCAGGCATGAAAGGATAGATGTTATCTTTTGTTTTGGTGTAAATTACTTATTAAACGCAAAACTGACGATAATTTAAGCAACGGGGAGACAAAACGACTGTGATTCATTTTACTGCATTAATAGAAAGCAAAAGAATATTAATATTTAAGTTAATATTAAGTTTGCGGATGACACAACTGTAGTGGGTCTCATTAGCAACAAAGATGAGACAAACTACAGGAGTGAGGTGAGCCGCCTGGCCGGATGGTGCAGTGACAACAATCTCTCTCTGAACGTGGAGAAGATGAAGAAGATTGTTGTTGACTTCAGGAGAGCGCACACTCAGCATGTTCCTCTGACCATCAACGGCGCAACTGTGGAGAGAGTGAGCAGCACCAAGTTCCTGGGTGTGCATATCACAGAGGACCTCTCCTGGACTGACAACACCACAGCACTGGCCAAGAAATCACAGCAGTGTCTCTACTTCCTCCGCAAACTGAGAAGAGCCAGAGCCCCGCCCCCCATCATGGACACCTTCTACAGAGGCACCATAGAGAGCATTCTGACGAGCTGCATCACTGTAGTATGGCGCCTGCAACACGTCCTGCCAGAAGACTCTGCAACGCATAGTGAGAGCAGCTGAGAAGATCATTGGTGTCTCTTTCCCCTCCCTACAGGACATTTATGGAACCCATCTCACCCGTAAAGCCCTCTGCATTGCAGGTGATCCCACTCACCCGTCACACAGCTTCTTCAGTCTGCTGCCATCAGGGAGGAGACTGCGGAGTCTCCAGGCCAAGACCAGCAGACTGAAGGACAGCTTCATCCTTCAGGCTGTCAGGAAGCTGAACTCGCTCTCGAACTTGCCCACACCCCCATTCTGCCCCAGGCACCACAGATTTATGACATGCCCTTATTGTATAGTTGTATCTTATATTTTATATTTGATCTAGATTTTTAGGCTCTACTGTTAGTGTTATCTGTATGCACCAAGGGTCTGAGAGTAACACAATTTTGATTCTCTGTGTGTATGTACTGTACATGTGGAAGAATTGACAATAAAGCAGACTTGACTTGTCTTGATTTGTAATTTTTCCAAAACTAATTTTATTCCAAGTTTTTGTACTGTGACGGTGAGGGTGGGAATATATGTAATGTAGTCCACCCTGGCTTCTCCTGCCTCCTCTTGAATCCTCCCTGGCTCCTGCTTCCATCTGGTCCACCCTGGACTCTGTTTGCAGTCGTCCTCCTAGGTCTCCTTCCTCCACCCGAACCTCCTCTTGGACATGTTGTCTGGGAATGGGGCGAACTGTCACAACCCTGGTCTCTCCATGTGTGTTTCCCTCACCATGACCCAGTTTCTCCCTTGTGTGATTGTTTGATTTAGTACATGGATTGTCTCGTCAATTACCCCCATTTTTAGTGTATATATAGTGTTGTCTGTTCCTGATTTCCTTTGTCTAGTGTAAACGTCTGTACTACTGAATGTGCTCTGTGTGTGTTCCTGCCTTCCCTTTTTTACCCCTATTTGGATCATTAAAGACTATGATTCGTGAGTTCCCTGCGTCTCAACACCTTTCGCTCCTGCAAACACTGAGGCTGAGCAATAATGATAATTTTCCATGAAGTGGACATTTACTTATGTGAATCATTGAAACGAAGTGTGCTTTGTTGTATTTACGTAACTAGGAGACTATTTATGCATGTTTATCATGTGACTGTATAACTATATTAGTCCATTACTGCTAGCGTGTTTATGTACTCGAGCAGTGATAGCAATTCATGTGTCCAAGCTTATCTGCCATATTGGTTTCTTAATATGACAGACACACACTGTCAGTTTAAACCAAGAGCCATCTTTTACCCTGGCATACAGATAACACACAATCACTTTTCTTTAATACAAATCTGTTAAAAGGTTATTAGTAAAGCTGTAGTCAAGTCCAGCTTTGTCGAGTCCAAGTCAAGTCCAAGTCCAGGACTAGTCTAGACCGAGTCCAAAGAGGTTCGAGTCCAAGTCAAGACCGAGTCCAAATTAGAGAAAAAAGGGTCCTCTAGAAAGACCACATACTTAACTACTGATAATGTATGTGATGCTCGGGATATGACAATATGCGTGCGGCAAGGCTAGAAGGGATACGTTTGGCTCTACTGGGCATGCGCACATAAATACAGCAAAATTTTTGTCATACTATACTAGTGCTTGCATAGACTAGTCGAGCGATGTCAGAAATAATCAACTACTCCAGCATGCATTAAACATAATGCATACAAAGTGTTTGCAAGTACTGTACGACGTGAATTTTAGAATTACAATATTGCGTGGAGCTGTTACTTTCTATGACCTTATCTATGTTGCATGTTATAATAAAATATGTAATATAATAATTAGGGGTTGTGCCTGAAGCCGAATACCTTATTCGGAATGGCTCGGATAATGGCTTAAAAAAAAACGTATAATGGACAAGGAATAATTCTGCCCTAATACTTGCTGAAGCTGACACAGTCTGGTGTATGCTGGATAACAGGTGAGCCAGAGGATCAGCACAATATTATTCGGAGAGCTCTAAAGTCACAAGTGTATAAAAGTGAATAAATAAGAAACGAATGAATGAAATAAGCACAGCACGCTCATCAATCAAACAGCTGCGCTGCGCGTCTCAGTCTCTCAAAAACAGAATAATTTCTCTTTCAAGAGCAGGCTAATAATCAGCTTAGATACGGATATATTTTCTACTTGTCCTACATGTTAGTTCACTAAACATTATAGACTTGCTTAAAGTGTTCTTTGTAATGAAAATGTGCACATTGAATTGATTCAGTCGTGTTCAGATGACCACCAAACGTTTGTCATGACATCTCTCTGCTTGCATGATAAATATTATTTTATAAATTAATAATTATTATTTAAGTTTAACACGACATACTTGTTCAGTGATAACTATAAAAAAAAAAAAAAGATAAAAAGTCATAACGGTCTTATCAAGTAAATGTATGACGTGGTATACGAATGCAGATATGAACATTTTTGTGATTGTTACAGACACAAATACTGGCAGTTGCATGAAAATGTAAATATGTAATGTCATAAGTACAAAGTTTTTAAAATTTACATATGTAATTGTTGCATAAGGCTGTACATTAATAAGCGTTTATTGATAAAAAGTTTGTGTTTTCATTTTCAATAGCATAAACCACGAGTACTCGAGTAACTCAAGCATTTTTTAATTAAACAAATCGACTAGTAGAAATCAGTAGTCTTGCAACCCCTATACTTTACAACATGGTATTTCATTATTGTAAAGGGTACGTTTAAGGCCATCTAGGTGTAGACGTAAATAAAACACAATCTAACAAGTAGAAAATTAAATTAGAAACCTCTTAACTTTTCAGAAGGCAGCAAGTGCACCGCTGGTCATGCACATCCTTTCCCGGAACAATACTGAAAGCTAAGGCAAGATGGAGAAACAGATGATCATAGCTGTACAAAGATAGGCATTTTTTAAATGAATCTATCAGCAGAGCTACTGCAAGGGATGTTTAATGCTGGAAATCCATTTATTTTTTTGCTGAAACTTCTGCGTCTTCATGGAGAGTGGGTCATGGTTGCCTAGCAACAGCAGATGCCACTGTAGCGCAAGCGCAGGCTTTGGAAAAAAAGGAGAAAGTGGCGCGCCTAGCGTTTTCCACGTTTTAAGTCGGGAATCATGCAAATCTGGTTTTGTTTTGAAGAAGAAATTTTTTATTTTATTTTTTTGCTGGACTCGGTCGAGACCAACAAGAACACCTGGCTAGTCCAATGGCCTAGTCCGAGAGCAAATGCAACGAGTACGAGACAAGTCCGAGACGACAGAAAAATGTCTCGAGTCCGGACTCGAGTCCAAGACTAGTTATTAGGCTGCATTAATTAGGTCAACCAGAACAGAGAACACTTCCCTTAACACCATATTTACTTGCTACATCGTAAGAAGAATGGTATCTCCTTTCAACATTTGAGTTCCATATTGTCAGGCAGATTCCGATTGGAATCATTGCAGTCATTGTTTTTATCAATTATCATCTGGGGAAAAAAGTAAATTGTGAAAGTAGTTGCAACAGCATCTTTCCTCTGTGTTAGTGTTGTCACAGTACCAAAATTTTGGTATTGGGTACCGATACCAGTGAAAATCCACGGTCCTCGACACCAATTTCAGTACCAAAGCAAAACACAAAAATATGCTAATAAAAAAAATAGCTTTTTAGCACTAAAAATAAAACCAATTCCATTCTTTATACTTATTTACAATTGTATTTAACGTTTTTTCTACAAGTTATATAATTACGAAAAACAATAAACAAGTTTCACCGAAATTTAATTTATCTTTTAATTTAAATAAAGGGGATTTGCTATTAAAATTAAAACACGGAAGAAATATTGTGATTTATTTCTTTAAAAAATAAAGTTTTATAAAAAAAATTCAACAGTAGTAGCAGTATCACATTCATTTTACTAAATAATAGTAATATTTCTAGCACAATGCCTTTATGTAAAAATTAACTTTTAGGCCTAATGAATGCACATTTGTCATTTTAACTGAATTTAAGACTGGTGGTGATGCTTAAGATATTTGTGGTCATTGAGGGTTTCTGTAAAAAAAATAGAAATAGATAGAAATGAACTCCATTATTTTGACAGGAGAAGACAAAAAGAATAGTTTACATATAGCGTGTCGATTCCGCGTGGTAAGACTTTCGCTCTCTCTCTCTTTGCATGAGTGAGAAACAACGCTATCAGTAAAGCGACGGTGAGTCGTGCGCCTTCACAAAGAGTTTAAAGAGCATCAAATACAGGTTCGCTGTGCGTCCATTGAGATGAACTGAAAAGTACAGATCGCTTGATGGAGAGAACTCTGAAGCTCAGATGCTGAAATTAATGCAAGCATCATGCGCTTCAGTCTATGTAGTAAACAAACCCGCACATCTCTGCCATTCATTAATTCACACAGAGACGCACAGAACACGGATTCATATTTCAAACAACTTTTGCGGCTTAACATTTACAGATACTGGTCCATATGGAGATTTGATTTGATTAATGTATGCTAACTTTGACAAATTCCATGACTGTCTATATTAAAATGTAAGTTTCATTTTCATGACTGGATTTTGAGATTCCGTCCTCGTTTTCTGCTTCGCGGAAATCATAGCGCTGAACCGGGTTTGAACGGGACCTTGGTACTACCGGTACTTAAAGAAACCTGGTACCGTCACATTTAAATTTTTTTAGTACCGACTTGGTACCAAAGTACCGGGTCTTTTGACAACACTACTCTGTGTTATCTTCTTTATTCTCAGAATTACAATTATTACAAAATATTTCAAATTATAGTTAATAATGTTTTAGATAACAAGGCTTTTTTAACAAACAGAATCATCATACTTTGGATCTCAAATCATTTTAAATGAGGATTCGATCTAAGAAAGATTCTCAGATCTCTTGTTTTCCACCATGTTGGTGGAAAAGGATTTAAAGCGGTGAGCTCAAGATAGGCAAAAGGGACATCAAACCTTGATTTGGGGAAATTATTGTTATTATTTTATCATCATAATCACCATCACATTTTGAAATATTTTTTTTTTGCTTTATTGTCTCTTTTTTTACAAACATCGTCTCCTCAAAGAAAGCACCCAGACACTCATATTTTAGTCCTGTCATACATATCTAGAAATTTTGAAAACATAAAAGAGATGGGGCTTCAGTGATATATCAAATGGAGTTAATAAATGTGGATGAAAATAATCCTGTAAGCCTGTCCTGTGTAATTCATAGGCCTGCACGGCTGAGATCGATGTATCATCATACACACCTCAAAAATCCAACGAATCACACAAACAGATGCACAAGCCAATCCAAGCTGGGGTCACCCTCTGGAGAGTAAAAGTGAGTAAAAAGAGAGAGAGAGAGAGAGAGAGAGAGAGAGAGAGAGAGAGAATGAGAGAAGATGAAATCTGTTTGGGTCACAGAGGCATTATAGGACAACTAAATAATTCAGGGCACATTTTCCAGGCTGGTGGTGGAGTCTTGTTAGCACCGAATGAAGCTTTATATCATTCAGCCCTGCAGCTTTGTGTATCGGAAACATCTGAAGGTGAAGAGCTCAAACCTGATTCCAAGTTCATCTGGAGACGAGATCGAGAGTGCAAACAGGAGAGCAGATGCGTACCGTATGTTTAATGTGCCGAGTGGCACTCGGCAATCATCTAGAGCTCTTTTTGTACCAGAAACCTGTTCCACACACCATTTACATCCTCAGGAGGTATTTAGATATATAATATATATTTTTAGAATGGCATACTATGTCTTATTTTTGTGGTATGCAATATATATATTTTAGGTAATATGTGATCTTTTATTAGCAATCATAAACCCAGCCAGCACTTGACCGACCTTCAATGTCGAAACATGGTTGAAATAATGGCGTTATTGTTTCAACGTTGAAAGAACGTTGATTCAACGTTTAAAGCTGAACGTTGAAAAACTTCCGGCACATGAACAACCTTCAACGTTGAAATAAGGTCAGCTGTTTAAACTTTCAAACAACATTGAAAATGTTTAATGCTAAATGGTTGAAAAGGTTAATAAACTTTTAAATTAATTATATTAAATTATTTAAGATTATTATTATTATTTTAATAGCATTTTACAATATTTTAAATAATAAAACTAAATACATTTCGCTGCTTTATCACGATGAAAAAATTCCTATTGGTAGTTTTATTTTATTACTTTGATCATAATTGGTTAATCTGGCTGTCATTCATGAATCGTTTCACGCCTTGTGAATTTGGCGCCGCTCGTCTCTCTAGAAATATGGCACATAGTCTTAGAGTTTATATTTGATTAACTGGGGCCCAGGTCAGGAAGCAGACAGACTGGCTAAAACGACCGTCTGCTAGCTTCCTCGCGTCAAAGAGGTCAGTTTATTCTCAACACATAGAGACTCTTTCACCTAGATATCAAACTATAGAGACTTTGTCTGTTCCCCGAACTAGAATATACAAAAAATGTCCAAACCAATTTAAGAGTAACGATTTAATTGAGGTTCAACAAATAACAAACAGATGTAATACGGATAAACAAATGATAAAACTTGGCTTATTGAAAATCAGATCCCTTTCTAAGAAAGCACTTTTTGAAAATAATATGATCACTGATCATAATCTAGATGTGCTCTGTTTGACAGAAACTTGGCTAAAACCTGATGAATACATTATTTTAAATGAGTTAACCCCCCAAGATTACTGTTAAAAACATGAGCGACGTCCAAAAGGCAAAGGGGGAGGTGTTGCTTCAATTTATAATGTTTTCAGGATTTCTCAGAAGACAGACTTCAAGTCGTGTGAAGTAATGGTGCTTCATATAACATTAATGATAAATCCACTGTGATGTTTGTATTGGCTATTGTATACAGGCCACCAGGGCACCATACAGACTTTATTAAAGAGTTTGCTGATTTTACATCTGAGTTAGTTCTGTCTGCAGATAAAGTTTAAGTTGCTGATTTGAACATCCATGTTAATAATGAAAAAGATGCATTGGGATCAGCATTTATAGACATTCTGAACTCTGTTGGGATTTGACAACCCATCTCGGGACCCACTCATTGTCGAAATCATACTTTAGATTTAACAGTCACATGGAATTGATGTTGATAGTGTTGAAATTATGCAGCCAAGTGATGATATCTCAGATCATTATTCAGTTTTGTGCAAGATTCATATAGCCAAAATTTTAAATTCTACTTTTTGTTACAAGTATGGTAGAACCATCACTTCTACCACAAAATACTGCTTTGTAAGTAATCTTCGTGATATTTCCGAATTCCATAGCATATCCAAAACTTCAGAACAACTTGATGATGTAACAGAAACTATGGACGCTCTCTTTTCTAGCATTTTAAATACAGTTTTAATTCCTTTATGCTAAAGGAAGGTTAAGGAAAATAGTCTGACACCATGGTATAATGAGCATACTCGCACCCTAAAGAGAGCAGCCAGGAAAATTGAGCACAGCTGTTGGAAAACAAAACTAGAATATTATGTATTGCTTGGCGGGAAAGTAACCTATCCTACAGAAAAACATTAAAACTGCTAGATCTCTTTTAGAAGAAAACAAACATAACCCTAGGTATTTATTCAATACAGTGGCTAAATTAATGAAAAATAAAGCATCAACAAGTGTTGACATTTCCCAACATCACAGCAGTAATGACTTTATGAACTACTTTACTTCTAAAATCGATACTATTAGGGATAAAATTGTAACCATTCAGTGCACTATAGATCCCCTGAGGAACAGTTCCACTCATTCTCTACTATAGGAGAGGAAGAATTGTATAAACTTGTTAAATCATCTAAACCAACAACAAGTATGTTAGACCCTATTCCATCTAAGCTCCTAAAAGAGGTGCTTCCAGAAGTCATAGATCCTTTCTGACTATTGTTAATTCCTCATTGTCATTAGGATATGTCCCCAAAACCTTCAAACTGGCTGTTATTAAGCCTCTCGTCAAAAAACTACAACTTGATCCCAAAGAACTAGTTAATTATAGACCAATCTCGAATCTACATTTTCTGTCCAAGATACTAGAAAAGGTAGTATCCTCACAATTATATTCCTTCTTAGAGAAAAATGGTATATGTGAGGATTTCCAGTCAGGATTTAGACCGTATCATAGTACTGAGACTGCTCTCCTTAGAGTTGCAAATGACCTGCTCTTATCATCTGATCATGGTTGTATCTCTCTATTAGTTCTATTTGATCTTAGTGCTGCGTTTGACACAACTGAACACATCATTATTTTGCTTAGACTTGAACACTTTGTTGGCATTAATGGAAATGCATTAGCATTGTTTAAATCGTACTTATATGACCACCATCATTCGTAGCAGTGAATGAAGAGGTATCATATCGATCACAAGTTCAGTATGGAGTACCTGAAGGCACAGTACTAGGGCCACTACTTTTCACGCTCTATATGTTACCCTTGGGAGATATCATCAGGAAACATGGTGTTAGCTTTCACTATTATGCTGATGATACTCAGCTCTATATTTCTTCACGGCCCGTTGAAACACACCATTTTGAAAAACTAATGGAATGCATAGTCGATATAAAAAACTGGATGACGAGTAATTTCTTACTGCTAACTTCTGTAAAAACAGGTGTTAATTATAGGACCTAAAAACTCTGCATGTAATAACCTAGAACACTGTCTAAGAATTGATGGCTGCTCTGTCAATTCTTTGTCATCAGTTAGGAACCTAGGTGTGCTATTTGATCGCAATCTTTCTTTAGAAAGCCACATTTCTAGCATTTGTATAACTGCATTTTTCCATCTCAAAAATATATCTAAATTACGACCTATGCTCTCAATGTAAAATGCAGAAATGTTAATCCATGCATCTATGACCTCAAGGTTAGATTATTGTAATGCTTTATTGGGTGGTTGTTCTCCACGCTTAGTTAACAAACTACAGCTAGTCCAAATTGCAGCAGCAAGAGTTCTTACTAGAACCAGGAAGTATGACCATATTAGCCCGGTCATGTCAACACTGCACTGGCAACATCATATAGATTTTAAAATATTGCTTAATACTTATAAAGCCCTGAATGTTTTAGCACCTCAGTATTTGAATGAGCTCCTGATATTGTTGTCTTTATTGCAAATTATTGGACAGACACTATTTAAACTGAACTGAGATGACATCACTGAATTCAATGACGAACTGCCTTTAAATGTCATTTTGCATTTTTGACAAACTGTTTTACTAATGAATGTTGTTCAGTTGATTTGACGCAATGCATTTTGTTTAAAGTGCTATATAAATAAAGGTAACTTGACCTGACAAGTCGGTCAGGCTCACCATCCAGCCAATCACAATGCACCACCTCACTTGAATACTAATCAGAAGCACCTGTTTAAAATTACCTCATCAGCTCACCACCACATAAGCGCACACCTCAGTCACTGTTATCTGATCTCATAGCTACTATACGGAACCTCTCCTGTATCCTGCTACAAGCTTTGACTCTCTTTCCAAACCTTATACTAACCTCTTTGACTACCCGACTCCTGTTTCCCCAGTGGTCCTACAATGTCTATCAAAGTCATTTACATACCTGCTTTTAATAAACTACCTGTTCATATTTTACCTTCTGTCCCTGAGTCTGTTTGTTACAGAAGATTGGACCATACAGAGGATGAGCAAACCGGAACCTTTCCAAGAGCTGGTAAATGCGCTATGGCGAGTATTGCAACCAACCATCCCACCACCAGTTTCTACTGCCCGGCATCAACCAGCACAATAATCCACTTCTGATTCTCCCCCTCGAGTGGTGTACACAAGCCCGGTCATCAGTCTAGTGCCCTACACTGGCGCGGAGGAAGAATGCAACAGATTTCTTCAGTGTTCCCTCGCTACACTCCCAGCCTCAACTATATTCCTCCAAGCAAGCTAAAATTGCTTTTGTGATTTCATCCCTTACAGGTCCCGTGCTCCGGTGGGCAGAAACAATATGGTCGAATGCGGGTCCCGCCACACAATCCTTTGAACACTTCATCACACACTTCTGGGAGGTATTTGGCACTACAAAGGGTGATTCATCAATTGGTGAGCAACTTTACCACCTAAAACCGAACAAACTGTCTATGCACGAATATACCTTGCAATTCAGTACTCTTGCAGCGGCTAGCGGATGGAATGAAGCGTCCTTGATCACCATGTTTTGCTAAGGTCATTCAATGACTCGCGGGGTTTAGAAAATTTCATCCAACAAACCACCAGATGTTCCAACAGCTTGAGATCTGACACCCAGAATCCTCCTGAGACTGACTCAGCCGATAGCATTCGGCTGACGCCCATTGAACATCATAGAATGACTCAAGATTTAAGCCTCTAATGTGGCGCAAGTTGGCACCACATCATGACCTGTCACCTTTGCCCTCCTCGACCTGTGGTCAGTTTTCTACACCCAACACCCATTAAAATGAATCCACTCACCACAACTGACCATCTTATTGCTGCCCACATCACTCTTCCAGTTACCGCCCTCCTTGACTATGGGTCTGCAGGAAACTTCATCTTGGTCAACTTCTGCCGCCAGCTCCACCTACCTATCTCTAGTACTGAAACCACCTACCAAATAATCTCCATCACCCCAGTAAGACTTACCCTTGAACACCACCTCCATCGAAAACCCTCCTGAAAAACATTGTCAACATTCCCTCCTGCTATCAAGAGTTCCATGATGTCTTCTGCCCTCATAAAGCCTCACAACTTCCTCACCGCCCTTGGGACTGTGCGATTGATCTGATTCCGGGTGAGCCAGTGCCTCATGGAAATATCTATCCTCTCTCAATCCCTGAACAGAAGGCAATAGAGTAGTTATGTGGAGGAAGCTCTCAAACAAGGTTACGTTGTCCCATCCAACTCCTCTGCAGCTTCAAGTTTCTTCTTTGTGGCGAAGAAGGACGGAGGCTTGTGGCCCTGTATAGACTATCGTGCACTAAACCAAATAATTGTCAAGTTCCGGAATCCTCTTCCCCTCATCCCAACAGCACTAGAAAACTCAGAAGAGCCACCATATTCTCCAAACTAGACTTACACCGTGCATACAAACTCATACGCGAAGGGGATGAATGGAAGACGACATTTGTGACCCTTACAGACCACTATGAATACAGGGTCATGCCGTATGACCTTGTAAACACACCCTCTATGTTTCAGGACATGCACGCAGTGCTTCGGGAGTACTTCAACTGCTTTGTCATAGTATACATTGACATCCTCATTTACTCCCGGAGCCTGGAAGAACATAGCGTGCATGTAAGGACCATCCTAGCCAAACTCAGACAGTTCCAACTCTTCCTCAAGGCCGAAATATGCTCCTTCCACCAGTAGTCAGTGCACTTTCCTGGGATGTACTGGGACTTCATCCATGTGCCACCTTCTCTAGGAAGCTAAGCCCGACGGAGAGGAATTACGACATCGGGAATCGGGAACTGCTGGCTTTCAAGTTAGCCTTAGAAGAGTGGCGACATTGCCTAGAAGTGCCTCCAGCGATCCCTCCTCCTAGGATTCCTCTCCAGTGTTACCCCCCGGGGATGTGTGCAACATATACCCTATTCTGGATACCCCACCTGACATATGGAGTAAGCCACGATCCACTCAAGATCTCCATACCCTGTTCAGCAGATCCTCTGAAGTCTCTCATTTGATCCTCTTTCAAAGGAATTTACAAACCTGTAAAAAACCTTTTAATAAACTACCTGTTCATATTTTACCTTCTATCCCTGAGTCTGTTTGTTACAAAAAGAGGGAAATAATTAACGAACGCGGGTGAATAGAATTAACTATTCAGAAACAAAGGAAAGCTAGGTCAAACAGGGAAGACTGAGATAAGGAATGACCCTGTGAAAGTTAGGAATAAAAATTTGCAGTTTTTTGCTTGTTGAATTTTTTGCTTTTTATTTGATTAATTCGTTTTTGTTTTTTTTTTAATCTGACATTTGTTCGACAAATCAGACAGGAGAGAATATAAAAGTTAGTGAACTTGAACATGAAAAATGGTTTTTAATGCCTGTCTTTCCATGGTTGAAGTAAGATACCTTCGGATATTCGTTTATTTTTTTGCTATAACTAGTAAAGAGGAAAATATGATCAATTCATGTGCCGCAAGCAGCTCACCATACATGATTGCAAGACTAACCGAATCACTGTGTTGCTCACACTACACAACAAGATTTCTTGTCATAGCTGCATGCATACTACACAGCATAGTGCTAACGAGGTGCACACACTACAAAATATACAGTAAAAAGGCGTCCCCGACCATCACCAAAAATACATTTTCTCGCAAGAAAATTGGTTTGTATTTACTACATACATAAAATATTTTGTGCCAGTCAACTTCTTTATGAGGGTGCTGATTTAGTTCAGACACACCCCTCCCCCAACCCCAACATTCGTCACGTGAGCTGCAGCTGTAAAGCTCCATTCAGCATTGGGTGAGTGACTTTTCTGGGGGGTAATCCAAGCAGGTCATACCCGGGTATGTTTGAGGATAAGCGAGCGGATAACATCAGCTTTCAGTTCCAAAATTGTAGGTAACTTTCAGGGCAAGTAAGTAGTCATAGGAACTTGCTCTTTGAAAACAACCTGCTCCACAGGTTATATATATATGTATATATTAGTTCAAGGTCAAGAGGCATTTATTTGTCATTTGCATAGTTAACACTGGGGAAAACTGGGCATTGAAATGCTTGTGACGAGGCTCAGACACACAGTGACAATAACAAGACATAAGACATAGACATACATGGAGAGCACTGAGATTGAGTGACTACAGTGGCCTTAGACAGAAAGACATAGATGGAGCAGTATATACAAATAAGTGGAAGTAACAGGTACAATAAAGGTAATCAGTGTTTAGAATATATAGAGTACATAAGAAGTCCTGAGGTAGTTCTATGATTACTGGGGTAGAACGGTGTCTAAAAATGTCTTTGTAGTGTGACGTAGAGCTACATGGAGGAAAATTAAAGTGGCAGTGCAGATGCAATAAATAAACTTAAGAGCAGCACACATTCAGATGTATTCCTGAGTAGAGCAATGTCCAAAAGTCATTGTAGAGTGTCACAGAGAAACATTAAGGAGTATTTTAAACATATTAGTTGCACGATATGTGAATTATAAAGCGCTACTATAAGTAATGATTAAGGAAATATTATTATAATATTGTTATATTTACTTTATTGGCATAGCCTATACAACTGTCAGACTAATGTTGTTGTTCTGTCTGTGTACTGCCCATGTCTTAGTTCACCCTTGTGTTTCCTTATGCCCATATTTGGTTATGTTCCTGTTCCCATATAGTTAATTAATGTCCACCTGTGTTTGATTAATTATCTAGTTTACGCACTTACTTAAGGCCTGTGTTAATGTTGATGTTGTGTTTCTTGTGTGTGTGTCTTTGCCTGCCTTGTGTTGCCCTTTTTGGATTGTGGATTAAAGACTGTTTATTTTGAGTTATCCTTCGAGTTCTTCGTTTTGCCACAGGAAATATCCGTGACAGAATACTGGGCTTAAAACAGTAAGCGGCGCTCCTTCTCCTCGTTTGTTTTCTGTTTTTTTCAAGTGTTTAGTTATCTGTACAGAGGGCTCCTGTTCCTGGGTTTAGCCCATGGAGGACACCTGTTCTTGCTCTGCCATGACATCCTGGACTGTCTGATCTTTCATGGCTCCCTGCTCCGCCATGGTGCCCCAAACAAGTTTCGTCTCTGTGCCCACCCCAACTCCCCATTGGATGTTGTGAGGTGCGGGGACAAGCCTTCCGGGAGGGGGGTGTAATGGGGACATTAGTCTGACATTTTGTTTTCTGTCTGTGTGCTGCCCATGTCTTAGTTAGGGCCTAAGAACCGTGGTTTGGGGATCCTCTTGGAATTGCAGTTTATTCATCCTTGCGATTCCTAATGCCTATTTTTGGTTATGTACCTGTTGTTGTCCCCATTTATTTAATTCAGGTCCATATGTTTAATTATCTAGTTTACTCTTAAGCCGTGTTTCCAGTTAAGAGTCCGGGTTAAAGACTGCAAACTTTGTTTATCCTCGCCTCCATGTTCATTTTGCCACAGAAGACAACCATGACAGTAAGGTAACCAGATAATATTACATTTTTCCATTTTATATTATCATTCACACATGGATCGGCATTTTCTATAATGTTTCTATAATGAAAGTGACATGACATACAGCCAAGTATGGTGACCTATACTCAGAATTCATGCTCTGCATTTAACCCATCCAAAGTGCACACACACCGCAGTGAACACACACCCAGGAAAAATAAAATAAAGCATATTGATCATTTGTTGAAATACTGAATTTTTTTTTTTTTTTACTTTCAAATCGTTGCCCAGTGATTGATAAATATTTGATTGCTGAATATTGTAAACTAGATAAGTAGCTGTTTAGTAGGATCATGATTTTGCATATCAATGCATCTTGCCCTACACATAATTTATTGGTACATTTATGATTAACTATAAAATGACGAATTAGTTAGAAACTAGTTGTTATGAATACAGGTCTCCTCAGCTGTCCTCTTATGAATTACTTGTTTGTTATTGAGTTAGTTTTGCTGTTGCAAAGGGCAAATAGGCCCTTCATTACAAAACACAAAATAACTAAATTAGGATACAATTCTGACTCATTTGCAAACTATTAAACATAGTTTGATTTATTGAACTGACTTGGCAAGAGAAAAGCTGTTGCTATCAAGCAAGTGTCAGTGTAATGGTGAATGGATAGATCAAACAGGCCAGAAGGTTTGCAAATAAATGTTATGCTTCCTTGTATTTCTAGCAATTTTAAAATACAAAAAAAAAAAAAATACAGTCATTTATTTTGATACTTGGTGTGGGTCCTCTATTTTCTAATTTACACATCTAAATATTATTAGGAACACCTGTTCAATTTCTCATTAATGCAATAAGCTTATCAACCAATCACATGGCAGCTGATTCAATGCATTTAGTAGGGATGGACGTTTTCCGCAAATATCACATTCGAATATTTGAGCTCACAAAAAAAATGAATATTAGTTTATTTAAATTAAGTTTAATGAGACAGACGTTATTTTTCAGCAACCTTTATTGTTTCCATCATTTTTGAACAAGCTTAAACACAATAAGCTTGAACATTACACATCGTGTTTTGTAGCTGAAAACCTTTAACAATGCGTCCAAACAAACAAAAGTACAGATTAAAAGCAAAAAAAAAAAGTGAACAAAGAAAAAACGTAAAGCAGCCTGCAGCAATTTAGCTATTGTACTGAATGTAGCTTACACTTAACTTGAAACTTTTAAACTGTCAGCAATTATTTTTTGTTTTGTTTTTCTATTGTTTTACATGGTCTTGTTAAGAAACATGGGCATGTAAACATGAAAGGGGGTAAGTCGGCTCCTAAGTCTGTTAACAATAAAGACGGCCGCGGAGAAAACACGCTCTGACAGCACAGACGTTGGCGGGATTCACAAATAACGGTGTGCTAAGCAAATAAGTTTTGTGAAGTGCTTCATGTTTTCGCTTCACCACTGAATAGGATCCTCATCTGGTGGAATACATGGCTCCAGCAAGAACTGTTTCCACTCATCTCGGCTGGACTCTGTAATCATCACTGAAGAACTGGCTCAGCTTTTTCCAACAAGTGGGCATTGCATCCTCTTCATCGTTGGTGGCGGCTGCATCCGCACCACTCGCATCAAGGAAAATGTTCTGATGATGTTCAAAAAATGTTT